>NC_083105.1:73995108-74295108 GCF_949774975.1 Lagenorhynchus albirostris
GGCTTGTGAGAAACCACGGGGATGTCTGCTGAGTGCGCCCACGGAAACGGGGGCCTGCTGCAAGTAGCCTTGCTTTCCCGTTTGGAAGGCTGCGTTCATGCTGCCTTGAAGCTACCTGACCTTCCCTGCTCTCGACAGGCCTGTTAGCCCTGTCAGAGTGCTTCGGGGAACGTTATGAGTCTGCTCTGTCTAAACCAGGTGCTTCCATGGCCGCGGCTCTGGTTCCCCTGACAAGCTCTAGAGCTAGAGGGAACCTCAACGTGACAAGCTGCCTCCAGCGTAGGCCCCTAGTAGCCGTGCAGAAAGGGAGGCAGGCAGCTGTCTCCATGAGTTCTCAGTCGCGTAGAGGCTTTATTTTAAAGGAAGTGGTACACTTTGGAGGACTCCTAGGCCTCTCGGGTATGCATCACTTTCCCTCCAAGTTCACCGAGTACCTCCAGACCCCTGTGGGGCGGCTGAGCAACTTCGAGGCCCATTGGTTGACACCCCCCCACACCACCCCCGGAGGCCCTCTGTGCGTGCCGCGCGATGGGCTACACACTGGACGTCCCTCGAGGAGCGCTACATTTCCAGAGCCCTCGAAAAGCCTCAGGACAGCATTTCGGGTGAGTCCGACTTTGTCATGGCCCTTGTGTGAGCTGCCATGGGAAAACACTGTGCTTTGAATACTTCGAGGACCTCGTACCTGAAGTCACTCTGCCCGAGGAGAAAGTCAGCATCTCACCATGCCGTGTCGCTAACGGCACGCCCAGCACGAACACAGGCCTGGAAGTAAGGCCCCGAGTGGCGGTGCAGAAGCGGAGGCGTGCAGCAGTTTCCATGAGGCGGTGGCCTCGGCTCTGGGCACCTTCAACGGCAGCAGGGTTTTCTGGACACCTAGGAGGCTGGCGCGGGCCCCCTGTTCCCGGCAGGAACACTGAGTACCGCCGGGCCCACCTGGGTCTGCTAAGCAACATCCAGGCCCGTAGCCCTTTAGAGCCCCTCTGTGGATGCCCAGCGTAGGGAAACGCGCTGCACTCCCCTTGGGAGCAGCTTAGGGTCCTCAGCACTCGCACACGTTCCCGGACACCGTTCTGGCACGTCCCACATGGCGTCGAAGTCTTACGCATTACCCTAGGCTGAGCTGAACTCAGAGAAACCCTCGGCTTCGCAGTCCACCTAGGACCTCCTGCCTGAAGTCACCGTGCCTCCCGGAGAGAGTCGGCTTGCGTTCTTACTGCCATGTACGTCCCCTTCCTCCTGTGGCACTGCAGGCTTTGAATAGCCACAGGCCCAGAGGAGCAGCTACGGCGTTCCTTGGCTGAGGCAGTTCGCTTGACGCAGAACACCCTACTTCGAGAAGTTGATTCAGGGAAGGAAACTCAGGGTGACCTGTGTCTCTTTGGGCTTGTGAGAAACCACGGGGATGTCTGCTGAGTGCGCCCACGGAAACGGGGGCCTGCTGCAAGTAGCCTTGCTTTCCCGTTTGGAAGGCTGCGTTCATGCTGCCTTGAAGCTACCTGACCTTCCCTGCTCTCGACAGGCCTGTTAGCCCTGTCAGAGTGCTTCGGGGAACGTTATGAGTCTGCTCTGTCTAAACCAGGTGCTTCCATGGCCGCGGCTCTGGTCCGCCTGACAAGCTCTAGAGCTAGAGGGAACCTCAACGTGACAAGCTGCCTCCAGCGTAGGCCCCTAGTAGCCGTGCAGAAAGGGAGGCAGGCAGCTGTCTCCATGAGTTCTCAGTCGCGTAGAGGCTTTATTTTAAAGGAAGTGGTACACTTTGGAGGACTCCTAGGCCTCTCGGGTATGCATCACTTTCCCTCCAAGTTCACCGAGTACCTCCAGACCCCTGTGGGGCGGCTGAGCAACTTCGAGGCCCATTGGTTGACCCCCCCCCACACCACCCCCGGAGGCCCTCTCTGCGTGCCGCGCGATGGGCTACACACTGGACGTCCCTCGAGGAGCGCTACATTTCCAGAGCCCTCGAACAGCCTCAGGACAGCATTTCGGGTGAGTCCGACTTTGTCATGGCCCTTGTGTGAGCTGCCATGGGAAAACACTGTGCTTTGAATACTTCGAGGACCTCGTACCTGAAGTCACTCTGCCCGAGGAGAAAGTCAGCATCTCACCATGCCGTGTCGCTAACGGCACGCCCAGCACGAACACAGGCCTGGAAGAAAGGCCCCGAGTGGCGGTGCAGAAGCGGAGGCGTGCAGCAGTTTCCATGAGGCGGTGGCCTCGGCTCTGGGCACCTTCAACGGCAGCAGGGTTTTCTGGACACCTAGGAGGCTGGCGCGGGCCCCCTGTTCCCGGCAGGAACACTGAGTACCGCCGGGCCCACCTGGGTCTGCTAAGCAACATCCAGGCCCGTAGCCCTTTAGAGCCCCTCTGTGGATGCCCAGCGTAGGGAAACGCGCTGCACTCCCCTTGGGAGCAGCTTAGGGTCCTCAGCACTCGCACACGTTCCCGGACACCGTTCTGGCACGTCCCACATGGCGTCGAAGTCTTACGCATTACCCTAGGCTGAGCTGAACTCAGAGAAACCCTCGGCTTCGCAGTCCACCTAGGACCTCCTGCCTGAAGTCACCGTGCCTCCCGGAGAGAGTCGGCTTGCGTTCTTACTGCCATGTACGTCCCCTTCCTCCTGTGGCACTGCAGGCTTTGAATAGCCACAGGCCCAGAGGAGCAGCTACGGCGTTCCTTGGCTGAGGCAGTTCGCTTGACGCAGAACACCCTACTTCGAGAAGTTGATTCAGGGAAGGAAACTCAGGGTGACCTGTGTCTCTTTGGGCTTGTGAGAAACCACGGGGATGTCTGCTGAGTGCGCCCACGGAAACGGGGGCCTGCTGCAAGTAGCCTTGCTTTCCCGTTTGGAAGGCTGCGTTCATGCTGCCTTGAAGCTACCTGACCTTCCCTGCTCTCGACAGGCCTGTTAGCCCTGTCAGAGTGCTTCGGGGAACGTTATGAGTCTGCTCTGTCTAAAGCAGGTGCTTCCATGGCCGCGGCTCTGGTCCGCCTGACAAGCTCTAGAGCTAGAGGGAACCTCAACGTGACAAGCTGCCTCCAGCGTAGGCCCCTAGTAGCCGTGCAGAAAGGGAGGCAGGCAGCTGTCTCCATGAGTTCTCAGTCGCGTAGAGGCTTTATTTTAAAGGAAGTGGTACACTTTGGAGGACTCCTAGGCCTCTCGGGTATGCATCACTTTCCCTCCAAGTTCACCGAGTACCTCCAGACCCCTGTGGGGCGGCTGAGCAACTTCGAGGCCCATTGGTTGACCCCCCCACACACCACCCCCGGAGGCCCTCTGTGCGTGCCGCGCGATGGGCTACACACTGGACGTCCCTCGAGGAGCGCTACATTTCCAGAGCCCTCGAACAGCCTCAGGACAGCATTTCGGGTGAGTGCGACTTTGTCATGGCCCTTGTGTGAGCTGCCATGGGAAAACACGGTGCTTTGAATACTTCGAGGACCTCGTACCTGAAGTCACTCTGCCCGAGGAGAAAGTCAGCATCTCACCATGCCGTGTCGCTAACGGCACGCCCAGCACGAACACAGGCCTGGAAGTAAGGCCCCGAGTGGCGGTGCAGAAGCGGAGGCGTGCAGCAGTTTCCATGAGGCGGTGGCCTCGGCTCTGGGCACCTTCAACGGCAGCAGGGTTTTCTGGACACCTAGGAGGCTGGCGCGGGCCCCCTGTTCCCGGCAGGAACACTGAGTACCGCCGGGCCCACCTGGGTCTGCTAAGCAACATCCAGGCCCGTAGCCCTTTAGAGCCCCTCTGTGTATGCCCAGCGTAGGGAAACGCGCTGCACTCCCCTTGGGAGCAGCTTAGGGTCCTCAGCACTCGCACACGTTCCCGGACACCGTTCTGGCACGTCCCACATGGCGTCGAAGTCTTACGCATTACCCTAGGCTGAGCTGAACTCAGAGAAACCCTCGGCTTCGCAGTCCACCTAGGACCTCCTGCCTGAAGTCACCGTGCCTCCCGGAGAGAGTCGGCTTGCGTTCTTACTGCCATGTACGTCCCCTTCCTCCTGTGGCACTGCAGGCTTTGAATAGCCACAGGCCCAGAGGAGCAGCTACGGCGTTCCTTGGCTGAGGCAGTTCGCTTGACGCAGAACACCCTACTTCGAGAAGTTGATTCAGGGAAGGAAACTCAGGGTGACCTGTGTCTCTTTGGGATTGTGAGAAACCACGGGGATGTATGCTGAGTGCGCCCACGGAAACGGGGGCCTGCTGCAAGTAGCCTTGCTTTCCCGTTTGGAAGGCTGCGTTCATGCTGCCTTGAAGCTACCTGACCTTCCCTGCTCTCGACAGGCCTGTTAGCCCTGTCAGAGTGCTTCGGGGAACGTTATGAGTCTGCTCTGTCTAAAGCAGGTGCTTCCATGGCCGCGGCTCTGGTCCGCCTGACAAGCTCTAGAGCTAGAGGGAACCTCAACGTGACAAGCTGCCTCCAGCGTAGGCCCCTAGTAGCCGTGCAGAAAGGGAGGCAGGCAGCTGTCTCCATGAGTTCTCAGTCACGTAGAGGCTTTATTTTAAAGGAAGTGGTACACTTTGGAGGACTCCTAGGCCTCTCGGGTATGCATCACTTTCCCTCCAAGTTCACCGAGTACCTCCAGACCCCTGTGGGGCGGCTGAGCAACTTCGAGGCCCATTGGTTGACCCCCCCCACACCACCCCCGGATGCCCTCTCTGCGTGCCGCGCGATGGGCTACACACTGGACGTCCCTCGAGGAGCGCTACATTTCCAGAGCCCTCGAACAGCCTCAGGACAGCATTTCGGGTGAGTCCGACTTTGTCATGGCCCTTGTGTGAGCTGCCATGGGAAAACACTGTGCTTTGAATACTTCGAGGACCTCGTACCTGAAGTCACTCTGCCCGAGGAGAAAGTCAGCATCTCACCATGCCGTGTCGCTAACGGCACGCCCAGCACGAACACAGGCCTGGAAGAAAGGCCCCGAGTGGCGGTGCAGAAGCGGAGGCGTGCAGCAGTTTCCATGAGGCGCTGGCCTCGGCTCTGGGCACCTTCAACGGCAGCAGGGTTTTCTGGACACCTAGGAGGCTGGCGCGGGCCCCCTGTTCCCGGCAGGAACACTGAGTACCGCCGGGCCCACCTGGGTCTGCTAAGCAACATCCAGGCCCGTAGCCCTTTAGAGCCCCTCTGTGGATGCCCAGCGTAGGGAAACGCGCTGCACTCCCCTTGGGAGCAGCTTAGGGTCCTCAGCACTCGCACACGTTCCCGGACACCGTTCTGGCACGTCCCACATGGCGTCGAAGTCTTACGCATTACCCTAGGCTGAGCTGAACTCAGGGAAACCCTCGGCTTCGCAGTCCACCTAGGACCTCCTGCCTGAAGTCACCGTGCCTCCCGGAGAGAGTCGGCTTGCGTTCTTACTGCCATGTACGTCCCCTTCCTCCTGTGGCACTGCAGGCTTTGAATAGCCACAGGCCCAGAGGAGCAGCTACGGCGTTCCTTGGCTGAGGCAGTTCGCTTGACGCAGAACACCCTACTTCGAGAAGTTGATTCAGGGAAGGAAACTCAGGGTGACCTGTGTCTCTTTGGGCTTGTGAGAAACCACGGGGATGTCTGCTGAGTGCGCCCACGGAAACGGGGGCCTGCTGCAAGTAGCCTTGCTTTCCCGTTTGGAAGGCTGCGTTCATGCTGCCTTGAAGCTACCTGACCTTCCCTGCTCTCGACAGGCCTGTTAGCCCTGTCAGAGTGCTTCGGGGAACGTTATGAGTCTGCTCTGTCTAAAGCAGGTGCTTCCATGGCCGCGGCTCTGGTCCGCCTCACAAGCTCTAGAGCTAGAGGGAACCTCAACGTGACAAGCTGCCTCCAGCGTAGGCCCCTAGTAGCCGTGCAGAAAGGGAGGCAGGCAGCTGTCTCCATGAGTTCTCAGTCGCGTAGAGGCTTTATTTTAAAGGAAGTGGTACACTTTGGAGGACTCCTAGGCCTCTGGGGTATGCATCACTTTCCCTCCAAGTTCACCGAGTACCTCCAGACCCCTGTGGGGCGGCTGAGCAACTTCGAGGCCCATTGGTTGACCCCCCCCCCACACCACCCCCGGAGGCCCTCTGTGCGTGCCGCGCGATGGGCTACACACTGGACGTCCCTCGAGGAGCGCTACATTTCCAGAGCCCTCGAACAGCCTCAGGACAGCATTTCGGGTGAGTGCGACTTTGTCATGGCCCTTGTGTGAGCTGCCATGGGAAAACACTGTGCTTTGAATACTTCGAGGACCTCGTACCTGAAGTCACTCTGCCCGAGGAGAAAGTCAGCATCTCACCATGCCGTGTCGCTAACGGCACGCCCAGCACGAACACAGGCCTGGAAGAAAGGCCCCGAGTGGCGGTGCAGAAGCGGAGGCGTGCAGCAGTTTCCATGAGGCGCTGGCCTCGGCTCTGGGCACCTTCAACGGCAGCAGGGTTTTCTGGACACCTAGGAGGCTGGCGCGGGCCCCCTGTTCCCGGCAGGAACACTGAGTACCGCCGGGCCCACCTGGGTCTGCTAAGCAACATCCAGGCCCGTAGCCCTTTAGAGCCCCTCTGTGGATGCCCAGCGTAGGGAAACGCGCTGCACTCCCCTTGGGAGCAGCTTAGGGTCCTCAGCACTCGCACACGTTCCCGGACACCGTTCTGGCACGTCCCACATGGCGTCGAAGTCTTACGCATTACCCTAGGCTGAGCTGAACTCAGGGAAACCCTCGGCTTCGCAGTCCACCTAGGACCTCCTGCCTGAAGTCACCGTGCCTCCCGGAGAGAGTCGGCTTGCGTTCTTACTGCCATGTACGTCCCCTTCCTCCTGTGGCACTGCAGGCTTTGAATAGCCACAGGCCCAGAGGAGCAGCTACGGCGTTCCTTGGCTGAGGCAGTTCGCTTGACGCAGAACACCCTACTTCGAGAAGTTGATTCAGGGAAGGAAACTCAGGGTGACCTGTGTCTCTTTGGGCTTGTGAGAAACCACGGGGATGTCTGCTGAGTGCGCCCACGGAAACGGGGGCCTGCTGCAAGTAGCCTTGCTTTCCCGTTTGGAAGGCTGCGTTCATGCTGCCTTGAAGCTACCTGACCTTCCCTGCTCTCGACAGGCCTGTTAGCCCTGTCAGAGTGCTTCGGGGAACGTTATGAGTCTGCTCTGTCTAAAGCAGGTGCTTCCATGGCCGCGGCTCTGGTCCGCCTGACAAGCTCTAGAGCTAGAGGGAACCTCAACGTGACAAGCTGCCTCCAGCGTAGGCCCCTAGTAGCCGTGCAGAAAGGGAGGCAGGCAGCTGTCTCCATGAGTTCTCAGTCGCGTAGAGGCTTTATTTTAAAGGAAGTGGTACACTTTGGAGGACTCCTAGGCCTCTGGGGTATGCATCACTTTCCCTCCAAGTTCACCGAGTACCTCCAGACCCCTGTGGGGCGGCTGAGCAACTTCGAGGCCCATTGGTTGACCCCCCCCCCACACCACCCCCGGAGGCCCTCTGTGCGTGCCGCGCGATGGGCTACACACTGGACGTCCCTCGAGGAGCGCTACATTTCCAGAGCCCTCGAACAGCCTCAGGACAGCATTTCGGGTGAGTGCGACTTTGTCATGGCCCTTGTGTGAGCTGCCATGGGAAAACACTGTGCTTTGAATACTTCGAGGACCTCGTACCTGAAGTCACTCTGCCCGAGGAGAAAGTCAGCATCTCACCATGCCGTGTCGCTAACGGCACGCCCAGCACGAACACAGGCCTGGAAGTAAGGCCCCGAGTGGCGGTGCAGAAGCGGAGGCGTGCAGCAGTTTCCATGAGGCGGTGGCCTCGGCTCTGGGCACCTTCAACGGCAGCAGGGTTTTCTGGACACCTAGGAGGCTGGCGCGGGCCCCCTGTTCCCGGCAGGAACACTGAGTACCGCCGGGCCCACCTGGGTCTGCTAAGCAACATCCAGGCCCGTAGCCCTTTAGAGCCCCTCTGTGTATGCCCAGCGTAGGGAAACGCGCTGCACTCCCCTTGGGAGCAGCTTAGGGTCCTCAGCACTCGCACACGTTCCCGGACACCGTTCTGGCACGTCCCACATGGCGTCGAAGTCTTACGCATTACCCTAGGCTGAGCTGAACTCAGAGAAACCCTCGGCTTCGCAGTCCACCTAGGACCTCCTGCCTGAAGTCACCGTGCCTCCCGGAGAGAGTCGGCTTGCGTTCTTACTGCCATGTACGTCCCCTTCCTCCTGTGGCACTGCAGGCTTTGAATAGCCACAGGCCCAGAGGAGCAGCTACGGCGTTCCTTGGCTGAGGCAGTTCGCTTGACGCAGAACACCCTACTTCGAGAAGTTGATTCAGGGAAGGAAACTCAGGGTGACCTGTGTCTCTTTGGGCTTGTGAGAAACCACGGGGATGTCTGCTGAGTGCGCCCACGGAAACGGGGGCCTGCTGCAAGTAGCCTTGCTTTCCCGTTTGGAAGGCTGCGTTCATGCTGCCTTGAAGCTACCTGACCTTCCCTGCTCTCGACAGGCCTGTTAGCCCTGTCAGAGTGCTTCGGGGAACGTTATGAGTCTGCTCTGTCTAAAGCAGGTGCTTCCATGGCCGCGGCTCTGGTCCGCCTGACAAGCTCTAGAGCTAGAGGGAACCTCAACGTGACAAGCTGCCTCCAGCGTAGGCCCCTAGTAGCCGTGCAGAAAGGGAGGCAGGCAGCTGTCTCCATGAGTTCTCAGTCGCGTAGAGGCTTTATTTTAAAGGAAGTGGTACACTTTGGAGGACTCCTAGGCCTCTCGGGTATGCATCACTTTCCCTCCAAGTTCACCGAGTACCTCCAGACCCCTGTGGGGCGGCTGAGCAACTTCGAGGCCCATTGGTTGACCCCCCCCCACACCACCCCCGGAGGCCCTCTGTGCGTGCCGCGCGATGGGCTACACACTGGACGTCCCTCGAGGAGCGCTACATTTCCAGAGCCCTCGAACAGCCTCAGGACAGCATTTCGGGTGAGTGCGACTTTGTCATGGCCCTTGTGTGAGCTGCCATGGGAAAACACGGTGCTTTGAATACTTCGAGGACCTCGTACCTGAAGTCACTCTGCCCGAGGAGAAAGTCAGCATCTCACCATGCCGTGTCGCTAACGGCACGCCCAGCACGAACACAGGCCTGGAAGTAAGGCCCCGAGTGGCGGTGCAGAAGCGGAGGCGTGCAGCAGTTTCCATGAGGCGGTGGCCTCGGCTCTGGGCACCTTCAACGGCAGCAGGGTTTTCTGGACACCTAGGAGGCTGGCGCGGGCCCCCTGTTCCCGGCAGGAACACTGAGTACCGCCGGGCCCACCTGGGTCTGCTAAGCAACATCCAGGCCCGTAGCCCTTTAGAGCCCTTCTGTGGATGCCCAGCGTAGGGAAACGCGCTGCACTCCCCTTGGGAGCAGCTTAGGGTCCTCAGCACTCGCACACGTTCCCGGACACCGTTCTGGCACGTCCCACATGGCGTCGAAGTCTTACGCATTACCCTAGGCTGAGCTGAACTCAGAGAAACCCTCGGCTTCGCAGTCCACCTAGGACCTCCTGCCTGAAGTCACCGTGCCTCCCGGAGAGAGTCGGCTTGCGTTCTTACTGCCATGTACGTCCCCTTCCTCCTGTGGCACTGCAGGCTTTGAATAGCCACAGGCCCAGAGGAGCAGCTACGGCGTTCCTTGGCTGAGGCAGTTCGCTTGACGCAGAACACCCTACTTCGAGAAGTTGATTCAGGGAAGGAAACTCAGGGTGACCTGTGTCTCTTTGGGCTTGTGAGAAACCACGGGGATGTCTGCTGAGTGCGCCCACGGAAACGGGGGCCTGCTGCAAGTAGCCTTGCTTTCCCGTTTGGAAGGCTGCGTTCATGCTGCCTTGAAGCTACCTGACCTTCCCTGCTCTCGACAGGCCTGTTAGCCCTGTCAGAGTGCTTCGGGGAACGTTATGAGTCTGCTCTGTCTAAACCAGGTGCTTCCATGGCCGCGGCTCTGGTTCCCCTGACAAGCTCTAGAGCTAGAGGGAACCTCAACGTGACAAGCTGCCTCCAGCGTAGGCCCCTAGTAGCCGTGCAGAAAGGGAGGCAGGCAGCTGTCTCCATGAGTTCTCAGTCGCGTAGAGGCTTTATTTTAAAGGAAGTGGTACACTTTGGAGGACTCCTAGGCCTCTCGGGTATGCATCACTTTCCCTCCAAGTTCACCGAGTACCTCCAGACCCCTGTGGGGCGGCTGAGCAACTTCGAGGCCCATTGGTTGACACCCCCCCACACCACCCCCGGAGGCCCTCTGTGCGTGCCGCGCGATGGGCTACACACTGGACGTCCCTCGAGGAGCGCTACATTTCCAGAGCCCTCGAAAAGCCTCAGGACAGCATTTCGGGTGAGTCCGACTTTGTCATGGCCCTTGTGTGAGCTGCCATGGGAAAACACTGTGCTTTGAATACTTCGAGGACCTCGTACCTGAAGTCACTCTGCCCGAGGAGAAAGTCAGCATCTCACCATGCCGTGTCGCTAACGGCACGCCCAGCACGAACACAGGCCTGGAAGTAAGGCCCCGAGTGGCGGTGCAGAAGCGGAGGCGTGCAGCAGTTTCCATGAGGCGGTGGCCTCGGCTCTGGGCACCTTCAACGGCAGCAGGGTTTTCTGGACACCTAGGAGGCTGGCGCGGGCCCCCTGTTCCCGGCAGGAACACTGAGTACCGCCGGGCCCACCTGGGTCTGCTAAGCAACATCCAGGCCCGTAGCCCTTTAGAGCCCCTCTGTGGATGCCCAGCGTAGGGAAACGCGCTGCACTCCCCTTGGGAGCAGCTTAGGGTCCTCAGCACTCGCACACGTTCCCGGACACCGTTCTGGCACGTCCCACATGGCGTCGAAGTCTTACGCATTACCCTAGGCTGAGCTGAACTCAGAGAAACCCTCGGCTTCGCAGTCCACCTAGGACCTCCTGCCTGAAGTCACCGTGCCTCCCGGAGAGAGTCGGCTTGCGTTCTTACTGCCATGTACGTCCCCTTCCTCCTGTGGCACTGCAGGCTTTGAATAGCCACAGGCCCAGAGGAGCAGCTACGGCGTTCCTTGGCTGAGGCAGTTCGCTTGACGCAGAACACCCTACTTCGAGAAGTTGATTCAGGGAAGGAAACTCAGGGTGACCTGTGTCTCTTTGGGCTTGTGAGAAACCACGGGGATGTCTGCTGAGTGCGCCCACGGAAACGGGGGCCTGCTGCAAGTAGCCTTGCTTTCCCGTTTGGAAGGCTGCGTTCATGCTGCCTTGAAGCTACCTGACCTTCCCTGCTCTCGACAGGCCTGTTAGCCCTGTCAGAGTGCTTCGGGGAACGTTATGAGTCTGCTCTGTCTAAAGCAGGTGCTTCCATGGCCGCGGCTCTGGTCCGCCTGACAAGCTCTAGAGCTAGAGGGAACCTCAACGTGACAAGCTGCCTCCAGCGTAGGCCCCTAGTAGCCGTGCAGAAAGGGAGGCAGGCAGCTGTCTCCATGAGTTCTCAGTCGCGTAGAGGCTTTATTTTAAAGGAAGTGGTACACTTTGGAGGACTCCTAGGCCTCTCGGGTATGCATCACTTTCCCTCCAAGTTCACCGAGTACCTCCAGACCCCTGTGGGGCGGCTGAGCAACTTCGAGGCCCATTGGTTGACCCCCCCCCACACCACCCCCGGAGGCCCTCTCTGCGTGCCGCGCGATGGGCTACACACTGGACGTCCCTCGAGGAGCGCTACATTTCCAGAGCCCTCGAACAGCCTCAGGACAGCATTTCGGGTGAGTCCGACTTTGTCATGGCCCTTGTGTGAGCTGCCATGGGAAAACACTGTGCTTTGAATACTTCGAGGACCTCGTACCTGAAGTCACTCTGCCCGAGGAGAAAGTCAGCATCTCACCATGCCGTGTCGCTAACGGCACGCCCAGCACGAACACAGGCCTGGAAGAAAGGCCCCGAGTGGCGGTGCAGAAGCGGAGGCGTGCAGCAGTTTCCATGAGGCGGTGGCCTCGGCTCTGGGCACCTTCAACGGCAGCAGGGTTTTCTGGACACCTAGGAGGCTGGCGCGGGCCCCCTGTTCCCGGCAGGAACACTGAGTACCGCCGGGCCCACCTGGGTCTGCTAAGCAACATCCAGGCCCGTAGCCCTTTAGAGCCCCTCTGTGGATGCCCAGCGTAGGGAAACGCGCTGCACTCCCCTTGGGAGCAGCTTAGGGTCCTCAGCACTCGCACACGTTCCCGGACACCGTTCTGGCACGTCCCACATGGCGTCGAAGTCTTACGCATTACCCTAGGCTGAGCTGAACTCAGAGAAACCCTCGGCTTCGCAGTCCACCTAGGACCTCCTGCCTGAAGTCACCGTGCCTCCCGGAGAGAGTCGGCTTGCGTTCTTACTGCCATGTACGTCCCCTTCCTCCTGTGGCACTGCAGGCTTTGAATAGCCACAGGCCCAGAGGAGCAGCTACGGCGTTCCTTGGCTGAGGCAGTTCGCTTGACGCAGAACACCCTACTTCGAGAAGTTGATTCAGGGAAGGAAACTCAGGGTGACCTGTGTCTCTTTGGGCTTGTGAGAAACCACGGGGATGTCTGCTGAGTGCGCCCACGGAAACGGGGGCCTGCTGCAAGTAGCCTTGCTTTCCCGTTTGGAAGGCTGCGTTCATGCTGCCTTGAAGCTACCTGACCTTCCCTGCTCTCGACAGGCCTGTTAGCCCTGTCAGAGTGCTTCGGGGAACGTTATGAGTCTGCTCTGTCTAAAGCAGGTGCTTCCATGGCCGCGGCTCTGGTCCGCCTGACAAGCTCTAGAGCTAGAGGGAACCTCAACGTGACAAGCTGCCTCCAGCGTAGGCCCCTAGTAGCCGTGCAGAAAGGGAGGCAGGCAGCTGTCTCCATGAGTTCTCAGTCGCGTAGAGGCTTTATTTTAAAGGAAGTGGTACACTTTGGAGGACTCCTAGGCCTCTCGGGTATGCATCACTTTCCCTCCAAGTTCAGCGAGTACCTCCAGACCCCTGTGGGGCGGCTGAGCAACTTCGAGGCCCATTGGTTGACCCCCCCCACACACCACCCCCGGAGGCCCTCTCTGCGTGCCGCGCGATGGGCTACACACTGGACGTCCCTCGAGGAGCGCTACATTTCCAGAGCCCTCGAACAGCCTCAGGACAGCATTTCGGGTGAGTCCGACTTTGTCATGGCCCTTGTGTGAGCTGCCATGGGAAAACACGGTGCTTTGAATACTTCGAGGACCTCGTACCTGAAGTCACTCTGCCCGAGGAGAAAGTCAGCATCTCACCATGCCGTGTCGCTAACGGCACGCCCAGCACGAACACAGGCCTGGAAGAAAGGCCCCGAGTGGCGGTGCAGAAGCGGAGGCGTGCAGCAGTTTCCATGAGGCGGTGGCCTCGGCTCTGGGCACCTTCAACGGCAGCAGGGTTTTCTGGACACCTAGGAGGCTGGCGCGGGCCCCCTGTTCCCGGCAGGAACACTGAGTACCGCCAGGCCCACCTGGGTCTGCTAAGCAACATCCAGGCCCGTAGCCCTTTAGAGCCCCTCTGTGTATGCCCAGCGTAGGGAAACGCGCTGCACTCCCCTTGGGAGCAGCTTAGGGTCCTCAGCACTCGCACACGTTCCCGGACACCGTTCTGGCACGTCCCACATGGCGTCGAAGTCTTACGCATTACCCTAGGCTGAGCTGAACTCAGAGAAACCCTCGGCTTCGCAGTCCACCTAGGACCTCCTGCCTGAAGTCACCGTGCCTCCCGGAGAGAGTCGGCTTGCGTTCTTACTGCCATGTACGTCCCCTTCCTCCTGTGGCACTGCAGGCTTTGAATAGCCACAGGCCCAGAGGAGCAGCTACGGCGTTCCTTGGCTGAGGCAGTTCGCTTGACGCAGAACACCCTACTTCGAGAAGTTGATTCAGGGAAGGAAACTCAGGGTGACCTGTGTCTCTTTGGGCTTGTGAGAAACCACGGGGATGTCTGCTGAGTGCGCCCACGGAAACGGGGGCCTGCTGCAAGTAGCCTTGCTTTCCCGTTTGGAAGGCTGCGTTCATGCTGCCTTGAAGCTACCTGACCTTCCCTGCTCTCGACAGGCCTGTTAGCCCTGTCAGAGTGCTTCGGGGAACGTTATGAGTCTGCTCTGTCTAAAGCAGGTGCTTCCATGGCCGCGGCTCTGGTCCGCCTGACAAGCTCTAGAGCTAGAGGGAACCTCAACGTGACAAGCTGCCTCCAGCGTAGGCCCCTAGTAGCCGTGCAGAAAGGGAGGCAGGCAGCTGTCTCCATGAGTTCTCAGTCGCGTAGAGGCTTTATTTTAAAGGAAGTGGTACACTTTGGAGGACTCCTAGGCCTCTCGGGTATGCATCACTTTCCCTCCAAGTTCACCGAGTACCTCCAGACCCCTGTGGGGCGGCTGAGCAACTTCGAGGCCCATTGGTTGACCCCCCCACCACCACCCCCGGAGGCCCTCTGTGCGTGCCGCGCGATGGGCTACACACTGGACGTCCCTCGAGGAGCGCTACATTTCCAGAGCCCTCGAACAGCCTCAGGACAGCATTTCGGGTGAGTCCGACTTTGTCATGGCCCTTGTGTGAGCTGCCATGGGAAAACACTGTGCTTTGAATACTTCGAGGACCTCGTACCTGAAGTCACTCTGCCCGAGGAGAAAGTCAGCATCTCACCATGCCGTGTCGCTAACG
This sequence comes from Lagenorhynchus albirostris, assembly GCF_949774975.1. Taxonomy (NCBI): domain Eukaryota; kingdom Metazoa; phylum Chordata; class Mammalia; order Artiodactyla; family Delphinidae; genus Lagenorhynchus; species Lagenorhynchus albirostris. The sequence goes on from NC_083105.1 coordinate 74,009,692, forward strand.
GCACGCCCAGCACGAACACAGGCCTGGAAGAAAGGCCCCGAGTGGCGGTGCAGAAGCGGAGGCGTGCAGCAGTTTCCATGAGGCGCTGGCCTCGGCTCTGGGCACCTTCAACGGCAGCAGGGTTTTCTGGACACCTAGGAGGCTGGCGCGGGCCCCCTGTTCCCGGCAGGAACACTGAGTACCGCCGGGCCCACCTGGGTCTGCTAAGCAACATCCAGGCCCGTAGCCCTTTAGAGCCCCTCTGTGTATGCCCAGCGTAGGGAAACGCGCTGCACTCCCCTTGGGAGCAGCTTAGGGTCCTCAGCACTCGCACACGTTCCCGGACACCGTTCTGGCACGTCCCACATGGCGTCGAAGTCTTACGCATTACCCTAGGCTGAGCTGAAAGAGAAACCCTCGGCTTCGCAGTCCACCTAGGACCTCCTGCCTGAAGTCACCGTGCCTCCCGGAGAGAGTCGGCTTGCGTTCTTACTGCCATGTACGTCCCCTTCCTCCTGTGGCACTGCAGGCTTTGAATAGCCACAGGCCCAGAGGAGCAGCTACGGCGTTCCTTGGCTGAGGCAGTTCGCTTGACGCAGAACACCCTACTTCGAGAAGTTGATTCAGGGAAGGAAACTCAGGGTGACCTGTGTCTCTTTGGGCTTGTGAGAAACCACGGGGATGTCTGCTGAGTGCGCCCACGGAAACGGGGGCCTGCTGCAAGTAGCCTTGCTTTCCCGTTTGGAAGGCTGCGTTCATGCTGCCTTGAAGCTACCTGACCTTCCCTGCTCTCGACAGGCCTGTTAGCCCTGTCAGAGTGCTTCGGGGAACGTTATGAGTCTGCTCTGTCTAAACCAGGTGCTTCCATGGCCGCGGCTCTGGTCCGCCTCACAAGGTCTAGAGCTAGAGGGAACCTCAACGTGACAAGCTGCCTCCAGCGTAGGCCCCTAGTAGCCGTGCAGAAAGGGAGGCAGGCAGCTGTCTCCATGAGTTCTCAGTCGCGTAGAGGCTTTATTTTAAAGGAAGTGGTACACTTTGGAGGACTCCTAGGCCTCTCGGGTATGCATCACTTTCCCTCCAAGTTCACCGAGTACCTCCAGACCCCTGTGGGGCGGCTGAACAACTTCGAGGCCCATTGGATGACCCCCCCCACACCACCCCCGGAGGCCCTCTGTGCGTGCCGCGCGATGGGCTACACACTGGACGTCCCTCGAGGAGCGCTACATTTCCAGAGCCTTCGAACAGCCTCAGGACAGCATTTCGGGTGAGTCCGACTTTGTCATGGCCCTTGTGTGAGCTGCCATGGGAAAACACTGTGCTTTGAATACTTCGAGGACCTAGTACCTGAAGTCACTCTGCCCGAGGAGAAAGTCAGCATCTCACCATGCCGTGTCGCTAACGGCACGCCCAGCACGAACACAGGCCTGGAAGAAAGGCCCCGAGTGGCGGTGCAGAAGCGGAGGCGTGCAGCAGTTTCCATGAGGCGCTGGCCTCGGCTCTGGGCACCTTCAACGGCAGCAGGGTTTTCTGGACACCTAGGAGGCTGGCGCGGGCCCCCTGTTCCCGGCAGGAACACTGAGTACCGCCAGGCCCACCTGGGTCTGCTAAGCAACATCCAGGCCCGTAGCCCTTTAGAGCCCCTCTGTGGATGCCTAGCGTAGGGAAACGCGCTGCACTCCCCTTGGGAGCAGCTTAGGGTCCTCAGCACTCGCACACGTTCCCGAACACCGTTCTGGCACGTCCCACATGGCGTCGAAGTCTTACGCATTACCCTAGGCTGAGCTGAACTCAGAGAAACCCTCGGCTTCGCAGTCCACCTAGGACCTCCTGCCTGAAGTCACCGTGCCTCCCGGAGAGAGTCGGCTTGCGTTCTTACTGCCATGTACGTCCCCTTCCTCCTGTGGCACTGCAGGCTTTGAATAGCCACAGGCCCAGAGGAGCAGCTACGGCGTTCCTTGGCTGAGGCAGTTCGCTTGACGCAGAACACCCTACTTCGAGAAGTTGATTCAGGGAAGGAAACTCAGGGTGACCTGTGTCTCTTTGGGCTTGTGAGAAACCACGGGGATGTCTGCTGAGTGCGCCCACGGAAACGGGGGCCTGCTGCAAGTAGCCTTGCTTTCCCGTTTGGAAGGCTGCGTTCATGCTGCCTTGAAGCTACCTGACCTTCCCTGCTCTCGACAGGCCTGTTAGCCCTGTCAGAGTGCTTCGGGGAACGTTATGAGTCTGCTCTGTCTAAACCAGGTGCTTCCATGGCCGCGGCTCTGGTCCGCCTGACAAGCTCTAGAGCTAGAGGGAACCTCAACGTGACAAGCTGCCTCCAGCGTAGGCCCCTAGTAGCCGTGCAGAAAGGGAGGCAGGCAGCTGTCTCCATGAGTTCTCAGTCGCGTAGAGGCTTTATTTTAAAGGAAGTGGTACACTTTGGAGGACTCCTAGGCCTCTGGGGTATGCATCACTTTCCCTCCAAGTTCACCGAGTACCTCCAGACCCCTGTGGGGCGGCTGAGCAACTTCGAGGCCCATTGGTTGACCCCCCCCCACACCACCCCCGGAGGCCCTCTGTGCGTGTCGCGCGATGGGCTACACACTGGACGTCCCTCGAGGAGCGCTACATTTCCAGAGCCCTCGAACAGCCTCAGGACAGCATTTCGGGTGAGTGCGACTTTGTCATGGCCCTTGTGTGAGCTGCCATGGGAAAACACTGTGCTTTGAATACTTCGAGGACCTCGTACCTGAAGTCACTCTGCCCGAGGAGAAAGTCAGCATCTCACCATGCCGTGTCGCTAACGGCACGCCCAGCACGAACACAGGCCTGGAAGTAAGGCCCCGAGTGGCGGTGCAGAAGCGGAGGCGTGCAGCAGTTTCCATGAGGCGGTGGCCTCGGCTCTGGGCACCTTCAACGGCAGCAGGGTTTTCTGGACACCTAGGAGGCTGGCGCGGGCCCCCTGTTCCCGGCAGGAACACTGAGTACCGCCGGGCCCACCTGGGTCTGCTAAGCAACATCCAGGCCCGTAGCCCTTTAGAGCCCCTCTGTGGATGCCCAGCGTAGGGAAACGCGCTGCACTCCCCTTGGGAGCAGCTTAGGGTCCTCAGCACTCGCACACGTTCCCGGACACCGTTCTGGCACGTCCCACATGGCGTCGAAGTCTTACGCATTACCCTAGGCTGAGCTGAACTCAGGGAAACCCTCGGCTTCGCAGTCCACCTAGGACCTCCTGCCTGAAGTCACCGTGCCTCCCGGAGAGAGTCGGCTTGCGTTCTTACTGCCATGTACGTCCCCTTCCTCCTGTGGCACTGCAGGCTTTGAATAGCCACAGGCCCAGAGGAGCAGCTACGGCGTTCCTTGGCTGAGGCAGTTCGCTTGACGCAGAACACCCTACTTCGAGAAGTTGATTCAGGGAAGGAAACTCAGGGTGACCTGTGTCTCTTTGGGCTTGTGAGAAACCACGGGGATATCTGCTGAGTGCGCCCACGGAAACGGGGGCCTGCTGCAAGTAGCCTTGCTTTCCCGTTTGGAAGGCTGCGTTCATGCTGCCTTGAAGCTACCTGACCTTCCCTGCTCTCGACAGGCCTGTTAGCCCTGTCAGAGTGCTTCGGGGAACGTTATGAGTCTGCTCTGTCTAAACCAGGTGCTTCCATGGCCGCGGCTCTGGTTCCCCTGACAAGCTCTAGAGCTAGAGGGAACCTCAACGTGACAAGCTGCCTCCAGCGTAGGCCCCTAGTAGCCGTGCAGAAAGGGAGGCAGGCAGCTGTCTCCATGAGTTCTCAGTCGCGTAGAGGCTTTATTTTAAAGGAAGTGGTACACTTTGGAGGACTCCTAGGCCTCTCGGGTATGCATCACTTTCCCTCCAAGTTCACCGAGTACCTCCAGACCCCTGTGGGGCGGCTGAGCAACTTCGAGGCCCATTGGTTGACACCCCCCCACACCACCCCCGGAGGCCCTCTGTGCGTGCCGCGCGATGGGCTACACACTGGACGTCCCTCGAGGAGCGCTACATTTCCAGAGCCCTCGAAAAGCCTCAGGACAGCATTTCGGGTGAGTCCGACTTTGTCATGGCCCTTGTGTGAGCTGCCATGGGAAAACACTGTGCTTTGAATACTTCGAGGACCTCGTACCTGAAGTCACTCTGCCCGAGGAGAAAGTCAGCATCTCACCATGCCGTGTCGCTAACGGCACGCCCAGCACGAACACAGGCCTGGAAGTAAGGCCCCGAGTGGCGGTGCAGAAGCGGAGGCGTGCAGCAGTTTCCATGAGGCGGTGGCCTCGGCTCTGGGCACCTTCAACGGCAGCAGGGTTTTCTGGACACCTAGGAGGCTGGCGCGGGCCCCCTGTTCCCGGCAGGAACACTGAGTACCGCCGGGCCCACCTGGGTCTGCTAAGCAACATCCAGGCCCGTAGCCCTTTAGAGCCCCTCTGTGGATGCCCAGCGTAGGGAAACGCGCTGCACTCCCCTTGGGAGCAGCTTAGGGTCCTCAGCACTCGCACACGTTCCCGGACACCGTTCTGGCACGTCCCACATGGCGTCGAAGTCTTACGCATTACCCTAGGCTGAGCTGAACTCAGAGAAACCCTCGGCTTCGCAGTCCACCTAGGACCTCCTGCCTGAAGTCACCGTGCCTCCCGGAGAGAGTCGGCTTGCGTTCTTACTGCCATGTACGTCCCCTTCCTCCTGTGGCACTGCAGGCTTTGAATAGCCACAGGCCCAGAGGAGCAGCTACGGCGTTCCTTGGCTGAGGCAGTTCGCTTGACGCAGAACACCCTACTTCGAGAAGTTGATTCAGGGAAGGAAACTCAGGGTGACCTGTGTCTCTTTGGGCTTGTGAGAAACCACGGGGATATCTGCTGAGTGCGCCCACGGAAACGGGGGCCTGCTGCAAGTAGCCTTGCTTTCCCGTTTGGAAGGCTGCGTTCATGCTGCCTTGAAGCTACCTGACCTTCCCTGCTCTCGACAGGCCTGTTAGCCCTGTCAGAGTGCTTCGGGGAACGTTATGAGTCTGCTCTGTCTAAACCAGGTGCTTCCATGGCCGCGGCTCTGGTCCGCCTGACAAGCTCTAGAGCTAGAGGGAACCTCAACGTGACAAGCTGCCTCCAGCGTAGGCCCCTAGTAGCCGTGCAGAAAGGGAGGCAGGCAGCTGTCTCCATGAGTTCTCAGTCGCGTAGAGGCTTTATTTTAAAGGAAGTGGTACACTTTGGAGGACTCCTAGGCCTCTGGGGTATGCATCACTTTCCCTCCAAGTTCACCGAGTACCTCCAGACCCCTGTGGGGCGGCTGAGCAACTTCGAGGCCCATTGGTTGACCCCCCCCCACACCACCCCCGGAGGCCCTCTGTGCGTGCCGCGCGATGGGCTACACACTGGACGTCCCTCGAGGAGCGCTACATTTCCAGAGCCCTCGAACAGCCTCAGGACAGCATTTCGGGTGAGTGCGACTTTGTCATGGCCCTTGTGTGAGCTGCCATGGGAAAACACTGTGCTTTGAATACTTCGAGGACCTCGTACCTGAAGTCACTCTGCCCGAGGAGAAAGTCAGCATCTCACCATGCCGTGTCGCTAACGGCACGCCCAGCACGAACACAGGCCTGGAAGTAAGGCCCCGAGTGGCGGTGCAGAAGCAGAGGCGTGCAGCAGTTTCCATGAGGCGGTGGCCTCGGCTCTGGGCACCTTCAACGGCAGCAGGGTTTTCTGGACACCTAGGAGGCTGGCGCGGGCCCCCTGTTCCCGGCAGGAACACTGAGTACCGCCGGGCCCACCTGGGTCTGCTAAGCAACATCCAGGCCCGTAGCCCTTTAGAGCCCCTCTGTGGATGCCCAGCGTAGGGAAACGCGCTGCACTCCCCTTGGGAGCAGCTTAGGGTCCTCAGCACTCGCACACGTTCCCGGACACCGTTCTGGCACGTCCCACATGGCGTCGAAGTCTTACGCATTACCCTAGGCTGAGCTGAACTCAGAGAAACCCTCGGCTTCGCAGTCCACCTAGGACCTCCTGCCTGAAGTCACCGTGCCTCCCGGAGAGAGTCGGCTTGCGTTCTTACTGCCATGTACGTCCCCTTCCTCCTGTGGCACTGCAGGCTTTGAATAGCCACAGGCCCAGAGGAGCAGCTACGGCGTTCCTTGGCTGAGGCAGTTCGCTTGACGCAGAACACCCTACTTCGAGAAGTTGATTCAGGGAAGGAAACTCAGGGTGACCTGTGTCTCTTTGGGCTTGTGAGAAACCACGGGGATGTCTGCTGAGTGCGCCCACGGAAACGGGGGCCTGCTGCAAGTAGCCTTGCTTTCCCGTTTGGAAGGCTGCGTTCATGCTGCCTTGAAGCTACCTGACCTTCCCTGCTCTCGACAGGCCTGTTAGCCCTGTCAGAGTGCTTCGGGGAACGTTATGAGTCTGCTCTGTCTAAAGCAGGTGCTTCCATGGCCGCGGCTCTGGTCCGCCTGACAAGCTCTAGAGCTAGAGGGAACCTCAACGTGACAAGCTGCCTCCAGCGTAGGCCCCTAGTAGCCGTGCAGAAAGGGAGGCAGGCAGCTGTCTCCATGAGTTCTCAGTCGCGTAGAGGCTTTATTTTAAAGGAAGTGGTACACTTTGGAGGACTCCTAGGCCTCTCGGGTATGCATCACTTTCCCTCCAAGTTCACCGAGTACCTCCAGACCCCTGTGGGGCGGCTGAGCAACTTCGAGGCCCATTGGTTGACCCCCCCACACACCACCCCCGGAGGCCCTCTGTGCGTGCCGCGCGATGGGCTACACACTGGACGTCCCTCGAGGAGCGCTACATTTCCAGAGCCCTCGAACAGCCTCAGGACAGCATTTCGGGTGAGTGCGACTTTGTCATGGCCCTTGTGTGAGCTGCCATGGGAAAACACGGGGCTTTGAATACTTCGAGGACCTCGTACCTGAAGTCACTCTGCCCGAGGAGAAAGTCAGCATCTCACCATGCCGTGTCGCTAACGGCACGCCCAGCACGAACACAGGCCTGGAAGTAAGGCCCCGAGTGGCGGTGCAGAAGCGGAGGCGTGCAGCAGTTTCCATGAGGCGGTGGCCTCGGCTCTGGGCACCTTCAACGGCAGCAGGGTTTTCTGGACACCTAGGAGGCTGGCGCGGGCCCCCTGTTCCCGGCAGGAACACTGAGTACCGCCGGGCCCACCTGGGTCTGCTAAGCAACATCCAGGCCCGTAGCCCTTTAGAGCCCTTCTGTGGATGCCCAGCGTAGGGAAACGCGCTGCACTCCCCTTGGGAGCAGCTTAGGGTCCTCAGCACTCGCACACGTTCCCGGACACCGTTCTGGCACGTCCCACATGGCGTCGAAGTCTTACGCATTACCCTAGGCTGAGCTGAACTCAGAGAAACCCTCGGCTTCGCAGTCCACCTAGGACCTCCTGCCTGAAGTCACCGTGCCTCCCGGAGAGAGTCGGCTTGCGTTCTTACTGCCATGTACGTCCCCTTCCTCCTGTGGCACTGCAGGCTTTGAATAGCCACAGGCCCAGAGGAGCAGCTACGGCGTTCCTTGGCTGAGGCAGTTCGCTTGACGCAGAACACCCTACTTCGAGAAGTTGATTCAGGGAAGGAAACTCAGGGTGACCTGTGTCTCTTTGGGCTTGTGAGAAACCACGGGGATGTCTGCTGAGTGCGCCCACGGAAACGGGGGCCTGCTGCAAGTAGCCTTGCTTTCCCGTTTGGAAGGCTGCGTTCATGCTGCCTTGAAGCTACCTGACCTTCCCTGCTCTCGACAGGCCTGTTAGCCCTGTCAGAGTGCTTCGGGGAACGTTATGAGTCTGCTCTGACTAAAGCAGGTGCTTCCATGGTCGCGGCTCTGGTCCGCCTGACAAGCTCTAGAGCTAGAGGGAACCTCAACGTGACAAGCTGCCTCCAGCGTAGGCCCCTAGTAGCCGTGCAGAAAGGGAGGCAGGCAGCTGTCTCCATGAGTTCTCAGTCGCGTAGAGGCTTTATTTTAAAGGAAGTGGTACACTTTGGAGGACTCCTAGGCCTCTCGGGTATGCATCACTTTCCCTCCAAGTTCACCGAGTACCTCCAGACCCCTGTGGGGCGGCTGAGCAACTTCGAGGCCCATTGGTTGACACCCCCCCACACCACCCCCGGAGGCCCTCTGTGCGTGCCGCGCGATGGGCTACACACTGGACGTCCCTCGAGGAGCGCTACATTTCCAGAGCCCTCGAAAAGCCTCAGGACAGCATTTCGGGTGAGTGCGACTTTGTCATGGCCCTTGTGTGAGCTGCCATGGGAAAACACTGTGCTTTGAATACTTCGAGGACCTCGTACCTGAAGTCACTCTGCCCGAGGAGAAAGTCAGCATCTCACCATGCCGTGTCGCTAACGGCACGCCCAGCACGAACACAGGCCTGGAAGTAAGGCCCCGAGTGGCGGTGCAGAAGCGGAGGCGTGCAGCAGTTTCCATGAGGCGGTGGCCTCGGCTCTGGGCACCTTCAACGGCAGCAGGGTTTTCTGGACACCTAGGAGGCTGGCGCGGGCCCCCTGTTCCCGGCAGGAACACTGAGTACCGCCGGGCCCACCTGGGTCTGCTAAGCAACATCCAGGCCCGTAGCCCTTTAGAGCCCTTCTGTGGATGCCCAGCGTAGGGAAACGCGCTGCACTCCCCTTGGGAGCAGCTTAGGGTCCTCAGCACTCGCACACGTTCCCGGACACCGTTCTGGCACGTCCCACATGGCGTCGAAGTCTTACGCATTACCCTAGGCTGAGCTGAACTCAGAGAAACCCTCGGCTTCGCAGTCCACCTAGGACCTCCTGCCTGAAGTCACCGTGCCTCCCGGAGAGAGTCGGCTTGCGTTCTTACTGCCATGTACGTCCCCTTCCTCCTGTGGCACTGCAGGCTTTGAATAGCCACAGGCCCAGAGGAGCAGCTACGGCGTTCCTTGGCTGAGGCAGTTCGCTTGACGCAGAACACCCTACTTCGAGAAGTTGATTCAGGGAAGGAAACTCAGGGTGACCTGTGTCTCTTTGGGCTTGTGAGAAACCACGGGGATGTCTGCTGAGTGCGCCCACGGAAACGGGGGCCTGCTGCAAGTAGCCTTGCTTTCCCGTTTGGAAGGCTGCGTTCATGCTGCCTTGAAGCTACCTGACCTTCCCTGCTCTCGACAGGCCTGTTAGCCCTGTCAGAGTGCTTCGGGGAACGTTATGAGTCTGCTCTGTCTAAAGCAGGTGCTTCCATGGCCGCGGCTCTGGTCCGCCTGACAAGCTCTAGAGCTAGAGGGAACCTCAACGTGACAAGCTGCCTCCAGCGTAGGCCCCTAGTAGCCGTGCAGAAAGGGAGGCAGGCAGCTGTCTCCATGAGTTCTCAGTCGCGTAGAGGCTTTATTTTAAAGGAAGTGGTACACTTTGGAGGACTCCTAGGCCTCTGGGGTATGCATCACTTTCCCTCCAAGTTCACCGAGTACCTCCAGACCCCTGTGGGGCGGCTGAGCAACTTCGAGGCCCATTGGTTGACCCCCCCCCCACACCACCCCCGGAGGCCCTCTGTGCGTGCCGCGCGATGGGCTACACACTGGACGTCCCTCGAGGAGCGCTACATTTCCAGAGCCCTCGAACAGCCTCAGGACAGCATTTCGGGTGAGTGCGACTTTGTCATGGCCCTTGTGTGAGCTGCCATGGGAAAACACTGTGCTTTGAATACTTCGAGGACCTCGTACCTGAAGTCACTCTGCCCGAGGAGAAAGTCAGCATCTCACCATGCCGTGTCGCTAACGGCACGCCCAGCACGAACACAGGCCTGGAAGTAAGGCCCCGAGTGGCGGTGCAGAAGCGGAGGCGTGCAGCAGTTTCCATGAGGCGGTGGCCTCGGCTCTGGGCACCTTCAACGGCAGCAGGGTTTTCTGGACACCTAGGAGGCTGGCGCGGGCCCCCTGTTCCCGGCAGGAACACTGAGTACCGCCGGGCCCACCTGGGTCTGCTAAGCAACATCCAGGCCCGTAGCCCTTTAGAGCCCCTCTGTGTATGCCCAGCGTAGGGAAACGCGCTGCACTCCCCTTGGGAGCAGCTTAGGGTCCTCAGCACTCGCACACGTTCCCGGACACCGTTCTGGCACGTCCCACATGGCGTCGAAGTCTTACGCATTACCCTAGGCTGAGCTGAACTCAGAGAAACCCTCGGCTTCGCAGTCCACCTAGGACCTCCTGCCTGAAGTCACCGTGCCTCCCGGAGAGAGTCGGCTTGCGTTCTTACTGCCATGTACGTCCCCTTCCTCCTGTGGCACTGCAGGCTTTGAATAGCCACAGGCCCAGAGGAGCAGCTACGGCGTTCCTTGGCTGAGGCAGTTCGCTTGACGCAGAACACCCTACTTCGAGAAGTTGATTCAGGGAAGGAAACTCAGGGTGACCTGTGTCTCTTTGGGCTTGTGAGAAACCACGGGGATGTCTGCTGAGTGCGCCCACGGAAACGGGGGCCTGCTGCAAGTAGCCTTGCTTTCCCGTTTGGAAGGCTGCGTTCATGCTGCCTTGAAGCTACCTGACCTTCCCTGCTCTCGACAGGCCTGTTAGCCCTGTCAGAGTGCTTCGGGGAACGTTATGAGTCTGCTCTGTCTAAAGCAGGTGCTTCCATGGCCGCGGCTCTGGTCCGCCTGACAAGCTCTAGAGCTAGAGGGAACCTCAACGTGACAAGCTGCCTCCAGCGTAGGCCCCTAGTAGCCGTGCAGAAAGGGAGGCAGGCAGCTGTCTCCATGAGTTCTCAGTCGCGTAGAGGCTTTATTTTAAAGGAAGTGGTACACTTTGGAGGACTCCTAGGCCTCTCGGGTATGCATCACTTTCCCTCCAAGTTCACCGAGTACCTCCAGACCCCTGTGGGGCGGCTGAGCAACTTCGAGGCCCATTGGTTGACCCCCCCCCACACCACCCCCGGAGGCCCTCTGTGCGTGCCGCGCGATGGGCTACACACTGGACGTCCCTCGAGGAGCGCTACATTTCCAGAGCCCTCGAACAGCCTCAGGACAGCATTTCGGGTGAGTGCGACTTTGTCATGGCCCTTGTGTGAGCTGCCATGGGAAAACACGGTGCTTTGAATACTTCGAGGACCTCGTACCTGAAGTCACTCTGCCCGAGGAGAAAGTCAGCATCTCACCATGCCGTGTCGCTAACGGCACGCCCAGCACGAACACAGGCCTGGAAGTAAGGCCCCGAGTGGCGGTGCAGAAGCGGAGGCGTGCAGCAGTTTCCATGAGGCGGTGGCCTCGGCTCTGGGCACCTTCAACGGCAGCAGGGTTTTCTGGACACCTAGGAGGCTGGCGCGGGCCCCCTGTTCCCGGCAGGAACACTGAGTACCGCCGGGCCCACCTGGGTCTGCTAAGCAACATCCAGGCCCGTAGCCCTTTAGAGCCCTTCTGTGGATGCCCAGCGTAGGGAAACGCGCTGCACTCCCCTTGGGAGCAGCTTAGGGTCCTCAGCACTCGCACACGTTCCCGGACACCGTTCTGGCACGTCCCACATGGCGTCGAAGTCTTACGCATTACCCTAGGCTGAGCTGAACTCAGAGAAACCCTCGGCTTCGCAGTCCACCTAGGACCTCCTGCCTGAAGTCACCGTGCCTCCCGGAGAGAGTCGGCTTGCGTTCTTACTGCCATGTACGTCCCCTTCCTCCTGTGGCACTGCAGGCTTTGAATAGCCACAGGCCCAGAGGAGCAGCTACGGCGTTCCTTGGCTGAGGCAGTTCGCTTGACGCAGAACACCCTACTTCGAGAAGTTGATTCAGGGAAGGAAACTCAGGGTGACCTGTGTCTCTTTGGGCTTGTGAGAAACCACGGGGATGTCTGCTGAGTGCGCCCACGGAAACGGGGGCCTGCTGCAAGTAGCCTTGCTTTCCCGTTTGGAAGGCTGCGTTCATGCTGCCTTGAAGCTACCTGACCTTCCCTGCTCTCGACAGGCCTGTTAGCCCTGTCAGAGTGCTTCGGGGAACGTTATGAGTCTGCTCTGTCTAAACCAGGTGCTTCCATGGCCGCGGCTCTGGTTCCCCTGACAAGCTCTAGAGCTAGAGGGAACCTCAACGTGACAAGCTGCCTCCAGCGTAGGCCCCTAGTAGCCGTGCAGAAAGGGAGGCAGGCAGCTGTCTCCATGAGTTCTCAGTCGCGTAGAGGCTTTATTTTAAAGGAAGTGGTACACTTTGGAGGACTCCTAGGCCTCTCGGGTATGCATCACTTTCCCTCCAAGTTCACCGAGTACCTCCAGACCCCTGTGGGGCGGCTGAGCAACTTCGAGGCCCATTGGTTGACACCCCCCCACACCACCCCCGGAGGCCCTCTGTGCGTGCCGCGCGATGGGCTACACACTGGACGTCCCTCGAGGAGCGCTACATTTCCAGAGCCCTCGAAAAGCCTCAGGACAGCATTTCGGGTGAGTCCGACTTTGTCATGGCCCTTGTGTGAGCTGCCATGGGAAAACACTGTGCTTTGAATACTTCGAGGACCTCGTACCTGAAGTCACTCTGCCCGAGGAGAAAGTCAGCATCTCACCATGCCGTGTCGCTAACGGCACGCCCAGCACGAACACAGGCCTGGAAGTAAGGCCCCGAGTGGCGGTGCAGAAGCGGAGGCGTGCAGCAGTTTCCATGAGGCGGTGGCCTCGGCTCTGGGCACCTTCAACGGCAGCAGGGTTTTCTGGACACCTAGGAGGCTGGCGCGGGCCCCCTGTTCCCGGCAGGAACACTGAGTACCGCCGGGCCCACCTGGGTCTGCTAAGCAACATCCAGGCCCGTAGCCCTTTAGAGCCCCTCTGTGGATGCCCAGCGTAGGGAAACGCGCTGCACTCCCCTTGGGAGCAGCTTAGGGTCCTCAGCACTCGCACACGTTCCCGGACACCGTTCTGGCACGTCCCACATGGCGTCGAAGTCTTACGCATTACCCTAGGCTGAGCTGAACTCAGAGAAACCCTCGGCTTCGCAGTCCACCTAGGACCTCCTGCCTGAAGTCACCGTGCCTCCCGGAGAGAGTCGGCTTGCGTTCTTACTGCCATGTACGTCCCCTTCCTCCTGTGGCACTGCAGGCTTTGAATAGCCACAGGCCCAGAGGAGCAGCTACGGCGTTCCTTGGCTGAGGCAGTTCGCTTGACGCAGAACACCCTACTTCGAGAAGTTGATTCAGGGAAGGAAACTCAGGGTGACCTGTGTCTCTTTGGGCTTGTGAGAAACCACGGGGATGTCTGCTGAGTGCGCCCACGGAAACGGGGGCCTGCTGCAAGTAGCCTTGCTTTCCCGTTTGGAAGGCTGCGTTCATGCTGCCTTGAAGCTACCTGACCTTCCCTGCTCTCGACAGGCCTGTTAGCCCTGTCAGAGTGCTTCGGGGAACGTTATGAGTCTGCTCTGTCTAAACCAGGTGCTTCCATGGCCGCGGCTCTGGTCCGCCTGACAAGCTCTAGAGCTAGAGGGAACCTCAACGTGACAAGCTGCCTCCAGCGTAGGCCCCTAGTAGCCGTGCAGAAAGGGAGGCAGGCAGCTGTCTCCATGAGTTCTCAGTCGCGTAGAGGCTTTATTTTAAAGGAAGTGGTACACTTTGGAGGACTCCTAGGCCTCTCGGGTATGCATCACTTTCCCTCCAAGTTCACCGAGTACCTCCAGACCCCTGTGGGGCGGCTGAGCAACTTCGAGGCCCATTGGTTGACCCCCCCCCACACCACCCCCGGAGGCCCTCTCTGCGTGCCGCGCGATGGGCTACACACTGGACGTCCCTCGAGGAGCGCTACATTTCCAGAGCCCTCGAACAGCCTCAGGACAGCATTTCGGGTGAGTCCGACTTTGTCATGGCCCTTGTGTGAGCTGCCATGGGAAAACACTGTGCTTTGAATACTTCGAGGACCTCGTACCTGAAGTCACTCTGCCCGAGGAGAAAGTCAGCATCTCACCATGCCGTGTCGCTAACGGCACGCCCAGCACGAACACAGGCCTGGAAGAAAGGCCCCGAGTGGCGGTGCAGAAGCGGAGGCGTGCAGCAGTTTCCATGAGGCGGTGGCCTCGGCTCTGGGCACCTTCAACGGCAGCAGGGTTTTCTGGACACCTAGGAGGCTGGCGCGGGCCCCCTGTTCCCGGCAGGAACACTGAGTACCGCCGGGCCCACCTGGGTCTGCTAAGCAACATCCAGGCCCGTAGCCCTTTAGAGCCCCTCTGTGGATGCCCAGCGTAGGGAAACGCGCTGCACTCCCCTTGGGAGCAGCTTAGGGTCCTCAGCACTCGCACACGTTCCCGGACACCGTTCTGGCACGTCCCACATGGCGTCGAAGTCTTACGCATTACCCTAGGCTGAGCTGAACTCAGAGAAACCCTCGGCTTCGCAGTCCACCTAGGACCTCCTGCCTGAAGTCACCGTGCCTCCCGGAGAGAGTCGGCTTGCGTTCTTACTGCCATGTACGTCCCCTTCCTCCTGTGGCACTGCAGGCTTTGAATAGCCACAGGCCCAGAGGAGCAGCTACGGCGTTCCTTGGCTGAGGCAGTTCGCTTGACGCAGAACACCCTACTTCGAGAAGTTGATTCAGGGAAGGAAACTCAGGGTGACCTGTGTCTCTTTGGGCTTGTGAGAAACCACGGGGATGTCTGCTGAGTGCGCCCACGGAAACGGGGGCCTGCTGCAAGTAGCCTTGCTTTCCCGTTTGGAAGGCTGCGTTCATGCTGCCTTGAAGCTACCTGACCTTCCCTGCTCTCGACAGGCCTGTTAGCCCTGTCAGAGTGCTTCGGGGAACGTTATGAGTCTGCTCTGTCTAAAGCAGGTGCTTCCATGGCCGCGGCTCTGGTCCGCCTGACAAGCTCTAGAGCTAGAGGGAACCTCAACGTGACAAGCTGCCTCCAGCGTAGGCCCCTAGTAGCCGTGCAGAAAGGGAGGCAGGCAGCTGTCTCCATGAGTTCTCAGTCGCGTAGAGGCTTTATTTTAAAGGAAGTGGTACACTTTGGAGGACTCCTAGGCCTCTCGGGTATGCATCACTTTCCCTCCAAGTTCAGCGAGTACCTCCAGACCCCTGTGGGGCGGCTGAGCAACTTCGAGGCCCATTGGTTGACCCCCCCCACACACCACCCCCGGAGGCCCTCTCTGCGTGCCGCGCGATGGGCTACACACTGGACGTCCCTCGAGGAGCGCTACATTTCCAGAGCCCTCGAACAGCCTCAGGACAGCATTTCGGGTGAGTCCGACTTTGTCATGGCCCTTGTGTGAGCTGCCATGGGAAAACACGGTGCTTTGAATACTTCGAGGACCTCGTACCTGAAGTCACTCTGCCCGAGGAGAAAGTCAGCATCTCACCATGCCGTGTCGCTAACGGCACGCCCAGCACGAACACAGGCCTGGAAGAAAGGCCCCGAGTGGCGGTGCAGAAGCGGAGGCGTGCAGCAGTTTCCATGAGGCGGTGGCCTCGGCTCTGGGCACCTTCAACGGCAGCAGGGTTTTCTGGACACCTAGGAGGCTGGCGCGGGCCCCCTGTTCCCGGCAGGAACACTGAGTACCGCCAGGCCCACCTGGGTCTGCTAAGCAACATCCAGGCCCGTAGCCCTTTAGAGCCCCTCTGTGTATGCCCAGCGTAGGGAAACGCGCTGCACTCCCCTTGGGAGCAGCTTAGGGTCCTCAGCACTCGCACACGTTCCCGGACACCGTTCTGGCACGTCCCACATGGCGTCGAAGTCTTACGCATTACCCTAGGCTGAGCTGAACTCAGAGAAACCCTCGGCTTCGCAGTCCACCTAGGACCTCCTGCCTGAAGTCACCGTGCCTCCCGGAGAGAGTCGGCTTGCGTTCTTACTGCCATGTACGTCCCCTTCCTCCTGTGGCACTGCAGGCTTTGAATAGCCACAGGCCCAGAGGAGCAGCTACGGCGTTCCTTGGCTGAGGCAGTTCGCTTGACGCAGAACACCCTACTTCGAGAAGTTGATTCAGGGAAGGAAACTCAGGGTGACCTGTGTCTCTTTGGGCTTGTGAGAAACCACGGGGATGTCTGCTGAGTGCGCCCACGGAAACGGGGGCCTGCTGCAAGTAGCCTTGCTTTCCCGTTTGGAAGGCTGCGTTCATGCTGCCTTGAAGCTACCTGACCTTCCCTGCTCTCGACAGGCCTGTTAGCCCTGTCAGAGTGCTTCGGGGAACGTTATGAGTCTGCTCTGTCTAAAGCAGGTGCTTCCATGGCCGCGGCTCTGGTCCGCCTGACAAGCTCTAGAGCTAGAGGGAACCTCAACGTGACAAGCTGCCTCCAGCGTAGGCCCCTAGTAGCCGTGCAGAAAGGGAGGCAGGCAGCTGTCTCCATGAGTTCTCAGTCGCGTAGAGGCTTTATTTTAAAGGAAGTGGTACACTTTGGAGGACTCCTAGGCCTCTCGGGTATGCATCACTTTCCCTCCAAGTTCACCGAGTACCTCCAGACCCCTGTGGGGCGGCTGAGCAACTTCGAGGCCCATTGGTTGACCCCCCCACCACCACCCCCGGAGGCCCTCTGTGCGTGCCGCGCGATGGGCTACACACTGGACGTCCCTCGAGGAGCGCTACATTTCCAGAGCCCTCGAACAGCCTCAGGACAGCATTTCGGGTGAGTCCGACTTTGTCATGGCCCTTGTGTGAGCTGCCATGGGAAAACACTGTGCTTTGAATACTTCGAGGACCTCGTACCTGAAGTCACTCTGCCCGAGGAGAAAGTCAGCATCTCACCATGCCGTGTCGCTAACGGCACGCCCAGCACGAACACAGGCCTGGAAGAAAGGCCCCGAGTGGCGGTGCAGAAGCGGAGGCGTGCAGCAGTTTCCATGAGGCGCTGGCCTCGGCTCTGGGCACCTTCAACGGCAGCAGGGTTTTCTGGACACCTAGGAGGCTGGCGCGGGCCCCCTGTTCCCGGCAGGAACACTGAGTACCGCCGGGCCCACCTGGGTCTGCTAAGCAACATCCAGGCCCGTAGCCCTTTAGAGCCCCTCTGT
The DNA here is from genome assembly GCF_949774975.1 of Lagenorhynchus albirostris. Lineage (NCBI taxonomy): Eukaryota > Metazoa > Chordata > Mammalia > Artiodactyla > Delphinidae > Lagenorhynchus > Lagenorhynchus albirostris. Next base: position 74,026,542 of record NC_083105.1, read on the forward strand.
GTATGCCCAGCGTAGGGAAACGCGCTGCACTCCCCTTGGGAGCAGCTTAGGGTCCTCAGCACTCGCACACGTTCCCGGACACCGTTCTGGCACGTCCCACATGGCGTCGAAGTCTTACGCATTACCCTAGGCTGAGCTGAAAGAGAAACCCTCGGCTTCGCAGTCCACCTAGGACCTCCTGCCTGAAGTCACCGTGCCTCCCGGAGAGAGTCGGCTTGCGTTCTTACTGCCATGTACGTCCCCTTCCTCCTGTGGCACTGCAGGCTTTGAATAGCCACAGGCCCAGAGGAGCAGCTACGGCGTTCCTTGGCTGAGGCAGTTCGCTTGACGCAGAACACCCTACTTCGAGAAGTTGATTCAGGGAAGGAAACTCAGGGTGACCTGTGTCTCTTTGGGCTTGTGAGAAACCACGGGGATGTCTGCTGAGTGCGCCCACGGAAACGGGGGCCTGCTGCAAGTAGCCTTGCTTTCCCGTTTGGAAGGCTGCGTTCATGCTGCCTTGAAGCTACCTGACCTTCCCTGCTCTCGACAGGCCTGTTAGCCCTGTCAGAGTGCTTCGGGGAACGTTATGAGTCTGCTCTGTCTAAACCAGGTGCTTCCATGGCCGCGGCTCTGGTCCGCCTCACAAGGTCTAGAGCTAGAGGGAACCTCAACGTGACAAGCTGCCTCCAGCGTAGGCCCCTAGTAGCCGTGCAGAAAGGGAGGCAGGCAGCTGTCTCCATGAGTTCTCAGTCGCGTAGAGGCTTTATTTTAAAGGAAGTGGTACACTTTGGAGGACTCCTAGGCCTCTCGGGTATGCATCACTTTCCCTCCAAGTTCACCGAGTACCTCCAGACCCCTGTGGGGCGGCTGAACAACTTCGAGGCCCATTGGATGACCCCCCCCACACCACCCCCGGAGGCCCTCTGTGCGTGCCGCGCGATGGGCTACACACTGGACGTCCCTCGAGGAGCGCTACATTTCCAGAGCCTTCGAACAGCCTCAGGACAGCATTTCGGGTGAGTCCGACTTTGTCATGGCCCTTGTGTGAGCTGCCATGGGAAAACACTGTGCTTTGAATACTTCGAGGACCTAGTACCTGAAGTCACTCTGCCCGAGGAGAAAGTCAGCATCTCACCATGCCGTGTCGCTAACGGCACGCCCAGCACGAACACAGGCCTGGAAGAAAGGCCCCGAGTGGCGGTGCAGAAGCGGAGGCGTGCAGCAGTTTCCATGAGGCGCTGGCCTCGGCTCTGGGCACCTTCAACGGCAGCAGGGTTTTCTGGACACCTAGGAGGCTGGCGCGGGCCCCCTGTTCCCGGCAGGAACACTGAGTACCGCCAGGCCCACCTGGGTCTGCTAAGCAACATCCAGGCCCGTAGCCCTTTAGAGCCCCTCTGTGGATGCCTAGCGTAGGGAAACGCGCTGCACTCCCCTTGGGAGCAGCTTAGGGTCCTCAGCACTCGCACACGTTCCCGAACACCGTTCTGGCACGTCCCACATGGCGTCGAAGTCTTACGCATTACCCTAGGCTGAGCTGAACTCAGAGAAACCCTCGGCTTCGCAGTCCACCTAGGACCTCCTGCCTGAAGTCACCGTGCCTCCCGGAGAGAGTCGGCTTGCGTTCTTACTGCCATGTACGTCCCCTTCCTCCTGTGGCACTGCAGGCTTTGAATAGCCACAGGCCCAGAGGAGCAGCTACGGCGTTCCTTGGCTGAGGCAGTTCGCTTGACGCAGAACACCCTACTTCGAGAAGTTGATTCAGGGAAGGAAACTCAGGGTGACCTGTGTCTCTTTGGGCTTGTGAGAAACCACGGGGATGTCTGCTGAGTGCGCCCACGGAAACGGGGGCCTGCTGCAAGTAGCCTTGCTTTCCCGTTTGGAAGGCTGCGTTCATGCTGCCTTGAAGCTACCTGACCTTCCCTGCTCTCGACAGGCCTGTTAGCCCTGTCAGAGTGCTTCGGGGAACGTTATGAGTCTGCTCTGTCTAAACCAGGTGCTTCCATGGCCGCGGCTCTGGTCCGCCTGACAAGCTCTAGAGCTAGAGGGAACCTCAACGTGACAAGCTGCCTCCAGCGTAGGCCCCTAGTAGCCGTGCAGAAAGGGAGGCAGGCAGCTGTCTCCATGAGTTCTCAGTCGCGTAGAGGCTTTATTTTAAAGGAAGTGGTACACTTTGGAGGACTCCTAGGCCTCTCGGGTATGCATCACTTTCCCTCCAAGTTCACCGAGTACCTCCAGACCCCTGTGGGGCGGCTGAGCAACTTCGAGGCCCATTGGTTGACCCCCCCACACACCACCCCCGGAGGCCCTCTGTGCGTGCCGCGCGATGGGCTACACACTGGACGTCCCTCGAGGAGCGCTACATTTCCAGAGCCCTCGAACAGCCTCAGGACAGCATTTCGGGTGAGTGCGACTTTGTCATGGCCCTTGTGTGAGCTGCCATGGGAAAACACGGGGCTTTGAATACTTCGAGGACCTCGTACCTGAAGTCACTCTGCCCGAGGAGAAAGTCAGCATCTCACCATGCCGTGTCGCTAACGGCACGCCCAGCACGAACACAGGCCTGGAAGTAAGGCCCCGAGTGGCGGTGCAGAAGCGGAGGCGTGCAGCAGTTTCCATGAGGCGGTGGCCTCGGCTCTGGGCACCTTCAACGGCAGCAGGGTTTTCTGGACACCTAGGAGGCTGGCGCGGGCCCCCTGTTCCCGGCAGGAACACTGAGTACCGCCGGGCCCACCTGGGTCTGCTAAGCAACATCCAGGCCCGTAGCCCTTTAGAGCCCTTCTGTGGATGCCCAGCGTAGGGAAACGCGCTGCACTCCCCTTGGGAGCAGCTTAGGGTCCTCAGCACTCGCACACGTTCCCGGACACCGTTCTGGCACGTCCCACATGGCGTCGAAGTCTTACGCATTACCCTAGGCTGAGCTGAACTCAGAGAAACCCTCGGCTTCGCAGTCCACCTAGGACCTCCTGCCTGAAGTCACCGTGCCTCCCGGAGAGAGTCGGCTTGCGTTCTTACTGCCATGTACGTCCCCTTCCTCCTGTGGCACTGCAGGCTTTGAATAGCCACAGGCCCAGAGGAGCAGCTACGGCGTTCCTTGGCTGAGGCAGTTCGCTTGACGCAGAACACCCTACTTCGAGAAGTTGATTCAGGGAAGGAAACTCAGGGTGACCTGTGTCTCTTTGGGCTTGTGAGAAACCACGGGGATGTCTGCTGAGTGCGCCCACGGAAACGGGGGCCTGCTGCAAGTAGCCTTGCTTTCCCGTTTGGAAGGCTGCGTTCATGCTGCCTTGAAGCTACCTGACCTTCCCTGCTCTCGACAGGCCTGTTAGCCCTGTCAGAGTGCTTCGGGGAACGTTATGAGTCTGCTCTGACTAAAGCAGGTGCTTCCATGGTCGCGGCTCTGGTCCGCCTGACAAGCTCTAGAGCTAGAGGGAACCTCAACGTGACAAGCTGCCTCCAGCGTAGGCCCCTAGTAGCCGTGCAGAAAGGGAGGCAGGCAGCTGTCTCCATGAGTTCTCAGTCGCGTAGAGGCTTTATTTTAAAGGAAGTGGTACACTTTGGAGGACTCCTAGGCCTCTCGGGTATGCATCACTTTCCCTCCAAGTTCACCGAGTACCTCCAGACCCCTGTGGGGCGGCTGAGCAACTTCGAGGCCCATTGGTTGACACCCCCCCACACCACCCCCGGAGGCCCTCTGTGCGTGCCGCGCGATGGGCTACACACTGGACGTCCCTCGAGGAGCGCTACATTTCCAGAGCCCTCGAAAAGCCTCAGGACAGCATTTCGGGTGAGTGCGACTTTGTCATGGCCCTTGTGTGAGCTGCCATGGGAAAACACTGTGCTTTGAATACTTCGAGGACCTCGTACCTGAAGTCACTCTGCCCGAGGAGAAAGTCAGCATCTCACCATGCCGTGTCGCTAACGGCACGCCCAGCACGAACACAGGCCTGGAAGTAAGGCCCCGAGTGGCGGTGCAGAAACGGAGGCGTGCAGCAGTTTCCATGAGGCGGTGGCCTCGGCTCTGGGCACCTTCAACGGCAGCAGGGTTTTCTGGACACCTAGGAGGCTGGCGCGGGCCCCCTGTTCCCGGCAGGAACACTGAGTACCGCCGGGCCCACCTGGGTCTGCTAAGCAACATCCAGGCCCGTAGCCCTTTAGAGCCCTTCTGTGGATGCCCAGCGTAGGGAAACGCGCTGCACTCCCCTTGGGAGCAGCTTAGGGTCCTCAGCACTCGCACACGTTCCCGGACACCGTTCTGGCACGTCCCACATGGCGTCGAAGTCTTACGCATTACCCTAGGCTGAGCTGAACTCAGAGAAACCCTCGGCTTCGCAGTCCACCTAGGACCTCCTGCCTGAAGTCACCGTGCCTCCCGGAGAGAGTCGGCTTGCGTTCTTACTGCCATGTACGTCCCCTTCCTCCTGTGGCACTGCAGGCTTTGAATAGCCACAGGCCCAGAGGAGCAGCTACGGCGTTCCTTGGCTGAGGCAGTTCGCTTGACGCAGAACACCCTACTTCGAGAAGTTGATTCAGGGAAGGAAACTCAGGGTGACCTGTGTCTCTTTGGGCTTGTGAGAAACCACGGGGATGTCTGCTGAGTGCGCCCACGGAAACGGGGGCCTGCTGCAAGTAGCCTTGCTTTCCCGTTTGGAAGGCTGCGTTCATGCTGCCTTGAAGCTACCTGACCTTCCCTGCTCTCGACAGGCCTGTTAGCCCTGTCAGAGTGCTTCGGGGAACGTTATGAGTCTGCTCTGTCTAAAGCAGGTGCTTCCATGGCCGCGGCTCTGGTCCGCCTGACAAGCTCTAGAGCTAGAGGGAACCTCAACGTGACAAGCTGCCTCCAGCGTAGGCCCCTAGTAGCCGTGCAGAAAGGGAGGAAGGCAGCTGTCTCCATGAGTTCTCAGTCGCGTAGAGGCTTTATTTTAAAGGAAGTGGTACACTTTGGAGGACTCCTAGGCCTCTGGGGTATGCATCACTTTCCCTCCAAGTTCACCGAGTACCTCCAGACCCCTGTGGGGCGGCTGAGCAACTTCGAGGCCCATTGGTTGACCCCCCCCCCACACCACCCCCGGAGGCCCTCTGTGCGTGCCGCGCGATGGGCTACACACTGGACGTCCCTCGAGGAGCGCTACATTTCCAGAGCCCTCGAACAGCCTCAGGACAGCATTTCGGGTGAGTGCGACTTTGTCATGGCCCTTGTGTGAGCTGCCATGGGAAAACACTGTGCTTTGAATACTTCGAGGACCTCGTACCTGAAGTCACTCTGCCCGAGGAGAAAGTCAGCATCTCACCATGCCGTGTCGCTAACGGCACGCCCAGCACGAACACAGGCCTGGAAGTAAGGCCCCGAGTGGCGGTGCAGAAGCGGAGGCGTGCAGCAGTTTCCATGAGGCGGTGGCCTCGGCTCTGGGCACCTTCAACGGCAGCAGGGTTTTCTGGACACCTAGGAGGCTGGCGCGGGCCCCCTGTTCCCGGCAGGAACACTGAGTACCGCCGGGCCCACCTGGGTCTGCTAAGCAACATCCAGGCCCGTAGCCCTTTAGAGCCCCTCTGTGTATGCCCAGCGTAGGGAAACGCGCTGCACTCCCCTTGGGAGCAGCTTAGGGTCCTCAGCACTCGCACACGTTCCCGGACACCGTTCTGGCACGTCCCACATGGCGTCGAAGTCTTACGCATTACCCTAGGCTGAGCTGAACTCAGAGAAACCCTCGGCTTCGCAGTCCACCTAGGACCTCCTGCCTGAAGTCACCGTGCCTCCCGGAGAGAGTCGGCTTGCGTTCTTACTGCCATGTACGTCCCCTTCCTCCTGTGGCACTGCAGGCTTTGAATAGCCACAGGCCCAGAGGAGCAGCTACGGCGTTCCTTGGCTGAGGCAGTTCGCTTGACGCAGAACACCCTACTTCGAGAAGTTGATTCAGGGAAGGAAACTCAGGGTGACCTGTGTCTCTTTGGGCTTGTGAGAAACCACGGGGATGTCTGCTGAGTGCGCCCACGGAAACGGGGGCCTGCTGCAAGTAGCCTTGCTTTCCCGTTTGGAAGGCTGCGTTCATGCTGCCTTGAAGCTACCTGACCTTCCCTGCTCTCGACAGGCCTGTTAGCCCTGTCAGAGTGCTTCGGGGAACGTTATGAGTCTGCTCTGTCTAAAGCAGGTGCTTCCATGGCCGCGGCTCTGGTCCGCCTGACAAGCTCTAGAGCTAGAGGGAACCTCAACGTGACAAGCTGCCTCCAGCGTAGGCCCCTAGTAGCCGTGCAGAAAGGGAGGCAGGCAGCTGTCTCCATGAGTTCTCAGTCGCGTAGAGGCTTTATTTTAAAGGAAGTGGTACACTTTGGAGGACTCCTAGGCCTCTCGGGTATGCATCACTTTCCCTCCAAGTTCACCGAGTACCTCCAGACCCCTGTGGGGCGGCTGAGCAACTTCGAGGCCCATTGGTTGACCCCCCCCCACACCACCCCCGGAGGCCCTCTGTGCGTGCCGCGCGATGGGCTACACACTGGACGTCCCTCGAGGAGCGCTACATTTCCAGAGCCCTCGAACAGCCTCAGGACAGCATTTCGGGTGAGTGCGACTTTGTCATGGCCCTTGTGTGAGCTGCCATGGGAAAACACGGTGCTTTGAATACTTCGAGGACCTCGTACCTGAAGTCACTCTGCCCGAGGAGAAAGTCAGCATCTCACCATGCCGTGTCGCTAACGGCACGCCCAGCACGAACACAGGCCTGGAAGTAAGGCCCCGAGTGGCGGTGCAGAAGCGGAGGCGTGCAGCAGTTTCCATGAGGCGGTGGCCTCGGCTCTGGGCACCTTCAACGGCAGCAGGGTTTTCTGGACACCTAGGAGGCTGGCGCGGGCCCCCTGTTCCCGGCAGGAACACTGAGTACCGCCGGGCCCACCTGGGTCTGCTAAGCAACATCCAGGCCCGTAGCCCTTTAGAGCCCTTCTGTGGATGCCCAGCGTAGGGAAACGCGCTGCACTCCCCTTGGGAGCAGCTTAGGGTCCTCAGCACTCGCACACGTTCCCGGACACCGTTCTGGCACGTCCCACATGGCGTCGAAGTCTTACGCATTACCCTAGGCTGAGCTGAACTCAGAGAAACCCTCGGCTTCGCAGTCCACCTAGGACCTCCTGCCTGAAGTCACCGTGCCTCCCGGAGAGAGTCGGCTTGCGTTCTTACTGCCATGTACGTCCCCTTCCTCCTGTGGCACTGCAGGCTTTGAATAGCCACAGGCCCAGAGGAGCAGCTACGGCGTTCCTTGGCTGAGGCAGTTCGCTTGACGCAGAACACCCTACTTCGAGAAGTTGATTCAGGGAAGGAAACTCAGGGTGACCTGTGTCTCTTTGGGCTTGTGAGAAACCACGGGGATGTCTGCTGAGTGCGCCCACGGAAACGGGGGCCTGCTGCAAGTAGCCTTGCTTTCCCGTTTGGAAGGCTGCGTTCATGCTGCCTTGAAGCTACCTGACCTTCCCTGCTCTCGACAGGCCTGTTAGCCCTGTCAGAGTGCTTCGGGGAACGTTATGAGTCTGCTCTGTCTAAACCAGGTGCTTCCATGGCCGCGGCTCTGGTTCCCCTGACAAGCTCTAGAGCTAGAGGGAACCTCAACGTGACAAGCTGCCTCCAGCGTAGGCCCCTAGTAGCCGTGCAGAAAGGGAGGCAGGCAGCTGTCTCCATGAGTTCTCAGTCGCGTAGAGGCTTTATTTTAAAGGAAGTGGTACACTTTGGAGGACTCCTAGGCCTCTCGGGTATGCATCACTTTCCCTCCAAGTTCACCGAGTACCTCCAGACCCCTGTGGGGCGGCTGAGCAACTTCGAGGCCCATTGGTTGACACCCCCCCACACCACCCCCGGAGGCCCTCTGTGCGTGCCGCGCGATGGGCTACACACTGGACGTCCCTCGAGGAGCGCTACATTTCCAGAGCCCTCGAAAAGCCTCAGGACAGCATTTCGGGTGAGTCCGACTTTGTCATGGCCCTTGTGTGAGCTGCCATGGGAAAACACTGTGCTTTGAATACTTCGAGGACCTCGTACCTGAAGTCACTCTGCCCGAGGAGAAAGTCAGCATCTCACCATGCCGTGTCGCTAACGGCACGCCCAGCACGAACACAGGCCTGGAAGTAAGGCCCCGAGTGGCGGTGCAGAAGCGGAGGCGTGCAGCAGTTTCCATGAGGCGGTGGCCTCGGCTCTGGGCACCTTCAACGGCAGCAGGGTTTTCTGGACACCTAGGAGGCTGGCGCGGGCCCCCTGTTCCCGGCAGGAACACTGAGTACCGCCGGGCCCACCTGGGTCTGCTAAGCAACATCCAGGCCCGTAGCCCTTTAGAGCCCCTCTGTGGATGCCCAGCGTAGGGAAACGCGCTGCACTCCCCTTGGGAGCAGCTTAGGGTCCTCAGCACTCGCACACGTTCCCGGACACCGTTCTGGCACGTCCCACATGGCGTCGAAGTCTTACGCATTACCCTAGGCTGAGCTGAACTCAGAGAAACCCTCGGCTTCGCAGTCCACCTAGGACCTCCTGCCTGAAGTCACCGTGCCTCCCGGAGAGAGTCGGCTTGCGTTCTTACTGCCATGTACGTCCCCTTCCTCCTGTGGCACTGCAGGCTTTGAATAGCCACAGGCCCAGAGGAGCAGCTACGGCGTTCCTTGGCTGAGGCAGTTCGCTTGACGCAGAACACCCTACTTCGAGAAGTTGATTCAGGGAAGGAAACTCAGGGTGACCTGTGTCTCTTTGGGCTTGTGAGAAACCACGGGGATGTCTGCTGAGTGCGCCCACGGAAACGGGGGCCTGCTGCAAGTAGCCTTGCTTTCCCGTTTGGAAGGCTGCGTTCATGCTGCCTTGAAGCTACCTGACCTTCCCTGCTCTCGACAGGCCTGTTAGCCCTGTCAGAGTGCTTCGGGGAACGTTATGAGTCTGCTCTGTCTAAACCAGGTGCTTCCATGGCCGCGGCTCTGGTCCGCCTGACAAGCTCTAGAGCTAGAGGGAACCTCAACGTGACAAGCTGCCTCCAGCGTAGGCCCCTAGTAGCCGTGCAGAAAGGGAGGCAGGCAGCTGTCTCCATGAGTTCTCAGTCGCGTAGAGGCTTTATTTTAAAGGAAGTGGTACACTTTGGAGGACTCCTAGGCCTCTCGGGTATGCATCACTTTCCCTCCAAGTTCACCGAGTACCTCCAGACCCCTGTGGGGCGGCTGAGCAACTTCGAGGCCCATTGGTTGACCCCCCCCCACACCACCCCCGGAGGCCCTCTCTGCGTGCCGCGCGATGGGCTACACACTGGACGTCCCTCGAGGAGCGCTACATTTCCAGAGCCCTCGAACAGCCTCAGGACAGCATTTCGGGTGAGTCCGACTTTGTCATGGCCCTTGTGTGAGCTGCCATGGGAAAACACTGTGCTTTGAATACTTCGAGGACCTCGTACCTGAAGTCACTCTGCCCGAGGAGAAAGTCAGCATCTCACCATGCCGTGTCGCTAACGGCACGCCCAGCACGAACACAGGCCTGGAAGAAAGGCCCCGAGTGGCGGTGCAGAAGCGGAGGCGTGCAGCAGTTTCCATGAGGCGGTGGCCTCGGCTCTGGGCACCTTCAACGGCAGCAGGGTTTTCTGGACACCTAGGAGGCTGGCGCGGGCCCCCTGTTCCCGGCAGGAACACTGAGTACCGCCGGGCCCACCTGGGTCTGCTAAGCAACATCCAGGCCCGTAGCCCTTTAGAGCCCCTCTGTGGATGCCCAGCGTAGGGAAACGCGCTGCACTCCCCTTGGGAGCAGCTTAGGGTCCTCAGCACTCGCACACGTTCCCGGACACCGTTCTGGCACGTCCCACATGGCGTCGAAGTCTTACGCATTACCCTAGGCTGAGCTGAACTCAGAGAAACCCTCGGCTTCGCAGTCCACCTAGGACCTCCTGCCTGAAGTCACCGTGCCTCCCGGAGAGAGTCGGCTTGCGTTCTTACTGCCATGTACGTCCCCTTCCTCCTGTGGCACTGCAGGCTTTGAATAGCCACAGGCCCAGAGGAGCAGCTACGGCGTTCCTTGGCTGAGGCAGTTCGCTTGACGCAGAACACCCTACTTCGAGAAGTTGATTCAGGGAAGGAAACTCAGGGTGACCTGTGTCTCTTTGGGCTTGTGAGAAACCACGGGGATGTCTGCTGAGTGCGCCCACGGAAACGGGGGCCTGCTGCAAGTAGCCTTGCTTTCCCGTTTGGAAGGCTGCGTTCATGCTGCCTTGAAGCTACCTGACCTTCCCTGCTCTCGACAGGCCTGTTAGCCCTGTCAGAGTGCTTCGGGGAACGTTATGAGTCTGCTCTGTCTAAAGCAGGTGCTTCCATGGCCGCGGCTCTGGTCCGCCTGACAAGCTCTAGAGCTAGAGGGAACCTCAACGTGACAAGCTGCCTCCAGCGTAGGCCCCTAGTAGCCGTGCAGAAAGGGAGGCAGGCAGCTGTCTCCATGAGTTCTCAGTCGCGTAGAGGCTTTATTTTAAAGGAAGTGGTACACTTTGGAGGACTCCTAGGCCTCTCGGGTATGCATCACTTTCCCTCCAAGTTCAGCGAGTACCTCCAGACCCCTGTGGGGCGGCTGAGCAACTTCGAGGCCCATTGGTTGACCCCCCCCACACACCACCCCCGGAGGCCCTCTCTGCGTGCCGCGCGATGGGCTACACACTGGACGTCCCTCGAGGAGCGCTACATTTCCAGAGCCCTCGAACAGCCTCAGGACAGCATTTCGGGTGAGTCCGACTTTGTCATGGCCCTTGTGTGAGCTGCCATGGGAAAACACGGTGCTTTGAATACTTCGAGGACCTCGTACCTGAAGTCACTCTGCCCGAGGAGAAAGTCAGCATCTCACCATGCCGTGTCGCTAACGGCACGCCCAGCACGAACACAGGCCTGGAAGAAAGGCCCCGAGTGGCGGTGCAGAAGCGGAGGCGTGCAGCAGTTTCCATGAGGCGGTGGCCTCGGCTCTGGGCACCTTCAACGGCAGCAGGGTTTTCTGGACACCTAGGAGGCTGGCGCGGGCCCCCTGTTCCCGGCAGGAACACTGAGTACCGCCAGGCCCACCTGGGTCTGCTAAGCAACATCCAGGCCCGTAGCCCTTTAGAGCCCCTCTGTGTATGCCCAGCGTAGGGAAACGCGCTGCACTCCCCTTGGGAGCAGCTTAGGGTCCTCAGCACTCGCACACGTTCCCGGACACCGTTCTGGCACGTCCCACATGGCGTCGAAGTCTTACGCATTACCCTAGGCTGAGCTGAACTCAGAGAAACCCTCGGCTTCGCAGTCCACCTAGGACCTCCTGCCTGAAGTCACCGTGCCTCCCGGAGAGAGTCGGCTTGCGTTCTTACTGCCATGTACGTCCCCTTCCTCCTGTGGCACTGCAGGCTTTGAATAGCCACAGGCCCAGAGGAGCAGCTACGGCGTTCCTTGGCTGAGGCAGTTCGCTTGACGCAGAACACCCTACTTCGAGAAGTTGATTCAGGGAAGGAAACTCAGGGTGACCTGTGTCTCTTTGGGCTTGTGAGAAACCACGGGGATGTCTGCTGAGTGCGCCCACGGAAACGGGGGCCTGCTGCAAGTAGCCTTGCTTTCCCGTTTGGAAGGCTGCGTTCATGCTGCCTTGAAGCTACCTGACCTTCCCTGCTCTCGACAGGCCTGTTAGCCCTGTCAGAGTGCTTCGGGGAACGTTATGAGTCTGCTCTGTCTAAAGCAGGTGCTTCCATGGCCGCGGCTCTGGTCCGCCTGACAAGCTCTAGAGCTAGAGGGAACCTCAACGTGACAAGCTGCCTCCAGCGTAGGCCCCTAGTAGCCGTGCAGAAAGGGAGGCAGGCAGCTGTCTCCATGAGTTCTCAGTCGCGTAGAGGCTTTATTTTAAAGGAAGTGGTACACTTTGGAGGACTCCTAGGCCTCTCGGGTATGCATCACTTTCCCTCCAAGTTCACCGAGTACCTCCAGACCCCTGTGGGGCGGCTGAGCAACTTCGAGGCCCATTGGTTGACCCCCCCACCACCACCCCCGGAGGCCCTCTGTGCGTGCCGCGCGATGGGCTACACACTGGACGTCCCTCGAGGAGCGCTACATTTCCAGAGCCCTCGAACAGCCTCAGGACAGCATTTCGGGTGAGTCCGACTTTGTCATGGCCCTTGTGTGAGCTGCCATGGGAAAACACTGTGCTTTGAATACTTCGAGGACCTCGTACCTGAAGTCACTCTGCCCGAGGAGAAAGTCAGCATCTCACCATGCCGTGTCGCTAACGGCACGCCCAGCACGAACACAGGCCTGGAAGAAAGGCCCCGAGTGGCGGTGCAGAAGCGGAGGCGTGCAGCAGTTTCCATGAGGCGCTGGCCTCGGCTCTGGGCACCTTCAACGGCAGCAGGGTTTTCTGGACACCTAGGAGGCTGGCGCGGGCCCCCTGTTCCCGGCAGGAACACTGAGTACCGCCGGGCCCACCTGGGTCTGCTAAGCAACATCCAGGCCCGTAGCCCTTTAGAGCCCCTCTGTGTATGCCCAGCGTAGGGAAACGCGCTGCACTCCCCTTGGGAGCAGCTTAGGGTCCTCAGCACTCGCACACGTTCCCGGACACCGTTCTGGCACGTCCCACATGGCGTCGAAGTCTTACGCATTACCCTAGGCTGAGCTGAAAGAGAAACCCTCGGCTTCGCAGTCCACCTAGGACCTCCTGCCTGAAGTCACCGTGCCTCCCGGAGAGAGTCGGCTTGCGTTCTTACTGCCATGTACGTCCCCTTCCTCCTGTGGCACTGCAGGCTTTGAATAGCCACAGGCCCAGAGGAGCAGCTACGGCGTTCCTTGGCTGAGGCAGTTCGCTTGACGCAGAACACCCTACTTCGAGAAGTTGATTCAGGGAAGGAAACTCAGGGTGACCTGTGTCTCTTTGGGCTTGTGAGAAACCACGGGGATGTCTGCTGAGTGCGCCCACGGAAACGGGGGCCTGCTGCAAGTAGCCTTGCTTTCCCGTTTGGAAGGCTGCGTTCATGCTGCCTTGAAGCTACCTGACCTTCCCTGCTCTCGACAGGCCTGTTAGCCCTGTCAGAGTGCTTCGGGGAACGTTATGAGTCTGCTCTGTCTAAACCAGGTGCTTCCATGGCCGCGGCTCTGGTCCGCCTCACAAGGTCTAGAGCTAGAGGGAACCTCAACGTGACAAGCTGCCTCCAGCGTAGGCCCCTAGTAGCCGTGCAGAAAGGGAGGCAGGCAGCTGTCTCCATGAGTTCTCAGTCGCGTAGAGGCTTTATTTTAAAGGAAGTGGTACACTTTGGAGGACTCCTAGGCCTCTCGGGTATGCATCACTTTCCCTCCAAGTTCACCGAGTACCTCCAGACCCCTGTGGGGCGGCTGAACAACTTCGAGGCCCATTGGATGACCCCCCCCACACCACCCCCGGAGGCCCTCTGTGCGTGCCGCGCGATGGGCTACACACTGGACGTCCCTCGAGGAGCGCTACATTTCCAGAGCCTTCGAACAGCCTCAGGACAGCATTTCGGGTGAGTCCGACTTTGTCATGGCCCTTGTGTGAGCTGCCATGGGAAAACACTGTGCTTTGAATACTTCGAGGACCTAGTACCTGAAGTCACTCTGCCCGAGGAGAAAGTCAGCATCTCACCATGCCGTGTCGCTAACGGCACGCCCAGCACGAACACAGGCCTGGAAGAAAGGCCCCGAGTGGCGGTGCAGAAGCGGAGGCGTGCAGCAGTTTCCATGAGGCGCTGGCCTCGGCTCTGGGCACCTTCAACGGCAGCAGGGTTTTCTGGACACCTAGGAGGCTGGCGCGGGCCCCCTGTTCCCGGCAGGAACACTGAGTACCGCCAGGCCCACCTGGGTCTGCTAAGCAACATCCAGGCCCGTAGCCCTTTAGAGCCCCTCTGTGGATGCCTAGCGTAGGGAAACGCGCTGCACTCCCCTTGGGAGCAGCTTAGGGTCCTCAGCACTCGCACACGTTCCCGAACACCGTTCTGGCACGTCCCACATGGCGTCGAAGTCTTACGCATTACCCTAGGCTGAGCTGAACTCAGAGAAACCCTCGGCTTCGCAGTCCACCTAGGACCTCCTGCCTGAAGTCACCGTGCCTCCCGGAGAGAGTCGGCTTGCGTTCTTACTGCCATGTACGTCCCCTTCCTCCTGTGGCACTGCAGGCTTTGAATAGCCACAGGCCCAGAGGAGCAGCTACGGCGTTCCTTGGCTGAGGCAGTTCGCTTGACGCAGAACACCCTACTTCGAGAAGTTGATTCAGGGAAGGAAACTCAGGGTGACCTGTGTCTCTTTGGGCTTGTGAGAAACCACGGGGATGTCTGCTGAGTGCGCCCACGGAAACGGGGGCCTGCTGCAAGTAGCCTTGCTTTCCCGTTTGGAAGGCTGCGTTCATGCTGCCTTGAAGCTACCTGACCTTCCCTGCTCTCGACAGGCCTGTTAGCCCTGTCAGAGTGCTTCGGGGAACGTTATGAGTCTGCTCTGTCTAAACCAGGTGCTTCCATGGCCGCGGCTCTGGTCCGCCTGACAAGCTCTAGAGCTAGAGGGAACCTCAACGTGACAAGCTGCCTCCAGCGTAGGCCCCTAGTAGCCGTGCAGAAAGGGAGGCAGGCAGCTGTCTCCATGAGTTCTCAGTCGCGTAGAGGCTTTATTTTAAAGGAAGTGGTACACTTTGGAGGACTCCTAGGCCTCTGGGGTATGCATCACTTTCCCTCCAAGTTCACCGAGTACCTCCAGACCCCTGTGGGGCGGCTGAGCAACTTCGAGGCCCATTGGTTGACCCCCCCCCACACCACCCCCGGAGGCCCTCTGTGCGTGTCGCGCGATGGGCTACACACTGGACGTCCCTCGAGGAGCGCTACATTTCCAGAGCCCTCGAACAGCCTCAGGACAGCATTTCGGGTGAGTGCGACTTTGTCATGGCCCTTGTGTGAGCTGCCATGGGAAAACACTGTGCTTTGAATACTTCGAGGACCTCGTACCTGAAGTCACTCTGCCCGAGGAGAAAGTCAGCATCTCACCATGCCGTGTCGCTAACGGCACGCCCAGCACGAACACAGGCCTGGAAGTAAGGCCCCGAGTGGCGGTGCAGAAGCGGAGGCGTGCAGCAGTTTCCATGAGGCGGTGGCCTCGGCTCTGGGCACCTTCAACGGCAGCAGGGTTTTCTGGACACCTAGGAGGCTGGCGCGGGCCCCCTGTTCCCGGCAGGAACACTGAGTACCGCCGGGCCCACCTGGGTCTGCTAAGCAACATCCAGGCCCGTAGCCCTTTAGAGCCCCTCTGTGTATGCCCAGCGTAGGGAAACGCGCTGCACTCCCCTTGGGAGCAGCTTAGGGTCCTCAGCACTCGCACACGTTCCCGGACACCGTTCTGGCACGTCCCACATGGCGTCGAAGTCTTACGCATTACCCTAGGCTGAGCTGAACTCAGGGAAACCCTCGGCTTCGCAGTCCACCTAGGACCTCCTGCCTGAAGTCACCGTGCCTCCCGGAGAGAGTCGGCTTGCGTTCTTACTGCCATGTACGTCCCCTTCCTCCTGTGGCACTGCAGGCTTTGAATAGCCACAGGCCCAGAGGAGCAGCTACGGCGTTCCTTGGCTGAGGCAGTTCGCTTGACGCAGAACACCCTACTTCGAGAAGTTGATTCAGGGAAGGAAACTCAGGGTGACCTGTGTCTCTTTGGGCTTGTGAGAAACCACGGGGATATCTGCTGAGTGCGCCCACGGAAACGGGGGCCTGCTGCAAGTAGCCTTGCTTTCCCGTTTGGAAGGCTGCGTTCATGCTGCCTTGAAGCTACCTGACCTTCCCTGCTCTCGACAGGCCTGTTAGCCCTGTCAGAGTGCTTCGGGGAACGTTATGAGTCTGCTCTGTCTAAACCAGGTGCTTCCATGGCCGCGGCTCTGGTTCCCCTGACAAGCTCTAGAGCTAGAGGGAACCTCAACGTGACAAGCTGCCTCCAGCGTAGGCCCCTAGTAGCCGTGCAGAAAGGGAGGCAGGCAGCTGTCTCCATGAGTTCTCAGTCGCGTAGAGGCTTTATTTTAAAGGAAGTGGTACACTTTGGAGGACTCCTAGGCCTCTCGGGTATGCATCACTTTCCCTCCAAGTTCACCGAGTACCTCCAGACCCCTGTGGGGCGGCTGAGCAACTTCGAGGCCCATTGGTTGACACCCCCCCACACCACCCCCGGAGGCCCTCTGTGCGTGCCGCGCGATGGGCTACACACTGGACGTCCCTCGAGGAGCGCTACATTTCCAGAGCCCTCGAAAAGCCTCAGGACAGCATTTCGGGTGAGTCCGACTTTGTCATGGCCCTTGTGTGAGCTGCCATGGGAAAACACTGTGCTTTGAATACTTCGAGGACCTCGTACCTGAAGTCACTCTGCCCGAGGAGAAAGTCAGCATCTCACCATGCCGTGTCGCTAACGGCACGCCCAGCACGAACACAGGCCTGGAAGTAAGGCCCCGAGTGGCGGTGCAGAAGCGGAGGCGTGCAGCAGTTTCCATGAGGCGGTGGCCTCGGCTCTGGGCACCTTCAACGGCAGCAGGGTTTTCTGGACACCTAGGAGGCTGGCGCGGGCCCCCTGTTCCCGGCAGGAACACTGAGTACCGCCGGGCCCACCTGGGTCTGCTAAGCAACATCCAGGCCCGTAGCCCTTTAGAGCCCCTCTGTGGATGCCCAGCGTAGGGAAACGCGCTGCACTCCCCTTGGGAGCAGCTTAGGGTCCTCAGCACTCGCACACGTTCCCGGACACCGTTCTGGCACGTCCCACATGGCGTCGAAGTCTTACGCATTACCCTAGGCTGAGCTGAACTCAGAGAAACCCTCGGCTTCGCAGTCCACCTAGGACCTCCTGCCTGAAGTCACCGTGCCTCCCGGAGAGAGTCGGCTTGCGTTCTTACTGCCATGTACGTCCCCTTCCTCCTGTGGCACTGCAGGCTTTGAATAGCCACAGGCCCAGAGGAGCAGCTACGGCGTTCCTTGGCTGAGGCAGTTCGCTTGACGCAGAACACCCTACTTCGAGAAGTTGATTCAGGGAAGGAAACTCAGGGTGACCTGTGTCTCTTTGGGCTTGTGAGAAACCACGGGGATGTCTGCTGAGTGCGCCCACGGAAACGGGGGCCTGCTGCAAGTAGCCTTGCTTTCCCGTTTGGAAGGCTGCGTTCATGCTGCCTTGAAGCTACCTGACCTTCCCTGCTCTCGACAGGCCTGTTAGCCCTGTCAGAGTGCTTCGGGGAACGTTATGAGTCTGCTCTGTCTAAAGCAGGTGCTTCCATGGCCGCGGCTCTGGTCCGCCTGACAAGCTCTAGAGCTAGAGGGAACCTCAACGTGACAAGCTGCCTCCAGCGTAGGCCCCTAGTAGCCGTGCAGAAAGGGAGGCAGGCAGCTGTCTCCATGAGTTCTCAGTCGCGTAGAGGCTTTATTTTAAAGGAAGTGGTACACTTTGGAGGACTCCTAGGCCTCTCGGGTATGCATCACTTTCCCTCCAAGTTCAGCGAGTACCTCCAGACCCCTGTGGGGCGGCTGAGCAACTTCGAGGCCCATTGGTTGACCCCCCCCACACACCACCCCCGGAGGCCCTCTCTGCGTGCCGCGCGATGGGCTACACACTGGACGTCCCTCGAGGAGCGCTACATTTCCAGAGCCCTCGAACAGCCTCAGGACAGCATTTCGGGTGAGTCCGACTTTGTCATGGCCCTTGTGTGAGCTGCCATGGGAAAACACGGTGCTTTGAATACTTCGAGGACCTCGTACCTGAAGTCACTCTGCCCGAGGAGAAAGTCAGCATCTCACCATGCCGTGTCGCTAACGGCACGCCCAGCACGAACACAGGCCTGGAAGAAAGGCCCCGAGTGGCGGTGCAGAAGCGGAGGCGTGCAGCAGTTTCCATGAGGCGGTGGCCTCGGCTCTGGGCACCTTCAACGGCAGCAGGGTTTTCTGGACACCTAGGAGGCTGGCGCGGGCCCCCTGTTCCCGGCAGGAACACTGAGTACCGCCAGGCCCACCTGGGTCTGCTAAGCAACATCCAGGCCCGTAGCCCTTTAGAGCCCCTCTGTGTATGCCCAGCGTAGGGAAACGCGCTGCACTCCCCTTGGGAGCAGCTTAGGGTCCTCAGCACTCGCACACGTTCCCGGACACCGTTCTGGCACGTCCCACATGGCGTCGAAGTCTTACGCATTACCCTAGGCTGAGCTGAACTCAGAGAAACCCTCGGCTTCGCAGTCCACCTAGGACCTCCTGCCTGAAGTCACCGTGCCTCCCGGAGAGAGTCGGCTTGCGTTCTTACTGCCATGTACGTCCCCTTCCTCCTGTGGCACTGCAGGCTTTGAATAGCCACAGGCCCAGAGGAGCAGCTACGGCGTTCCTTGGCTGAGGCAGTTCGCTTGACGCAGAACACCCTACTTCGAGAAGTTGATTCAGGGAAGGAAACTCAGGGTGACCTGTGTCTCTTTGGGCTTGTGAGAAACCACGGGGATGTCTGCTGAGTGCGCCCACGGAAACGGGGGCCTGCTGCAAGTAGCCTTGCTTTCCCGTTTGGAAGGCTGCGTTCATGCTGCCTTGAAGCTACCTGACCTTCCCTGCTCTCGACAGGCCTGTTAGCCCTGTCAGAGTGCTTCGGGGAACGTTATGAGTCTGCTCTGTCTAAAGCAGGTGCTTCCATGGCCGCGGCTCTGGTCCGCCTGACAAGCTCTAGAGCTAGAGGGAACCTCAACGTGACAAGCTGCCTCCAGCGTAGGCCCCTAGTAGCCGTGCAGAAAGGGAGGCAGGCAGCTGTCTCCATGAGTTCTCAGTCGCGTAGAGGCTTTATTTTAAAGGAAGTGGTACACTTTGGAGGACTCCTAGGCCTCTCGGGTATGCATCACTTTCCCTCCAAGTTCACCGAGTACCTCCAGACCCCTGTGGGGCGGCTGAGCAACTTCGAGGCCCATTGGTTGACCCCCCCACCACCACCCCCGGAGGCCCTCTGTGCGTGCCGCGCGATGGGCTACACACTGGACGTCCCTCGAGGAGCGCTACATTTCCAGAGCCCTCGAACAGCCTCAGGACAGCATTTCGGGTGAGTCCGACTTTGTCATGGCCCTTGTGTGAGCTGCCATGGGAAAACACTGTGCTTTGAATACTTCGAGGACCTCGTACCTGAAGTCACTCTGCCCGAGGAGAAAGTCAGCATCTCACCATGCCGTGTCGCTAACGGCACGCCCAGCACGAACACAGGCCTGGAAGAAAGGCCCCGAGTGGCGGTGCAGAAGCGGAGGCGTGCAGCAGTTTCCATGAGGCGCTGGCCTCGGCTCTGGGCACCTTCAACGGCAGCAGGGTTTTCTGGACACCTAGGAGGCTGGCGCGGGCCCCCTGTTCCCGGCAGGAACACTGAGTACCGCCGGGCCCACCTGGGTCTGCTAAGCAACATCCAGGCCCGTAGCCCTTTAGAGCCCCTCTGTGTATGCCCAGCGTAGGGAAACGCGCTGCACTCCCCTTGGGAGCAGCTTAGGGTCCTCAGCACTCGCACACGTTCCCGGACACCGTTCTGGCACGTCCCACATGGCGTCGAAGTCTTACGCATTACCCTAGGCTGAGCTGAAAGAGAAACCCTCGGCTTCGCAGTCCACCTAGGACCTCCTGCCTGAAGTCACCGTGCCTCCCGGAGAGAGTCGGCTTGCGTTCTTACTGCCATGTACGTCCCCTTCCTCCTGTGGCACTGCAGGCTTTGAATAGCCACAGGCCCAGAGGAGCAGCTACGGCGTTCCTTGGCTGAGGCAGTTCGCTTGACGCAGAACACCCTACTTCGAGAAGTTGATTCAGGGAAGGAAACTCAGGGTGACCTGTGTCTCTTTGGGCTTGTGAGAAACCACGGGGATGTCTGCTGAGTGCGCCCACGGAAACGGGGGCCTGCTGCAAGTAGCCTTGCTTTCCCGTTTGGAAGGCTGCGTTCATGCTGCCTTGAAGCTACCTGACCTTCCCTGCTCTCGACAGGCCTGTTAGCCCTGTCAGAGTGCTTCGGGGAACGTTATGAGTCTGCTCTGTCTAAACCAGGTGCTTCCATGGCCGCGGCTCTGGTCCGCCTCACAAGGTCTAGAGCTAGAGGGAACCTCAACGTGACAAGCTGCCTCCAGCGTAGGCCCCTAGTAGCCGTGCAGAAAGGGAGGCAGGCAGCTGTCTCCATGAGTTCTCAGTCGCGTAGAGGCTTTATTTTAAAGGAAGTGGTACACTTTGGAGGACTCCTAGGCCTCTCGGGTATGCATCACTTTCCCTCCAAGTTCACCGAGTACCTCCAGACCCCTGTGGGGCGGCTGAACAACTTCGAGGCCCATTGGATGACCCCCCCCACACCACCCCCGGAGGCCCTCTGTGCGTGCCGCGCGATGGGCTACACACTGGACGTCCCTCGAGGAGCGCTACATTTCCAGAGCCTTCGAACAGCCTCAGGACAGCATTTCGGGTGAGTCCGACTTTGTCATGGCCCTTGTGTGAGCTGCCATGGGAAAACACTGTGCTTTGAATACTTCGAGGACCTAGTACCTGAAGTCACTCTGCCCGAGGAGAAAGTCAGCATCTCACCATGCCGTGTCGCTAACGGCACGCCCAGCACGAACACAGGCCTGGAAGAAAGGCCCCGAGTGGCGGTGCAGAAGCGGAGGCGTGCAGCAGTTTCCATGAGGCGCTGGCCTCGGCTCTGGGCACCTTCAACGGCAGCAGGGTTTTCTGGACACCTAGGAGGCTGGCGCGGGCCCCCTGTTCCCGGCAGGAACACTGAGTACCGCCAGGCCCACCTGGGTCTGCTAAGCAACATCCAGGCCCGTAGCCCTTTAGAGCCCCTCTGTGGATGCCTAGCGTAGGGAAACGCGCTGCACTCCCCTTGGGAGCAGCTTAGGGTCCTCAGCACTCGCACACGTTCCCGAACACCGTTCTGGCACGTCCCACATGGCGTCGAAGTCTTACGCATTACCCTAGGCTGAGCTGAACTCAGAGAAACCCTCGGCTTCGCAGTCCACCTAGGACCTCCTGCCTGAAGTCACCGTGCCTCCCGGAGAGAGTCGGCTTGCGTTCTTACTGCCATGTACGTCCCCTTCCTCCTGTGGCACTGCAGGCTTTGAATAGCCACAGGCCCAGAGGAGCAGCTACGGCGTTCCTTGGCTGAGGCAGTTCGCTTGACGCAGAACACCCTACTTCGAGAAGTTGATTCAGGGAAGGAAACTCAGGGTGACCTGTGTCTCTTTGGGCTTGTGAGAAACCACGGGGATGTCTGCTGAGTGCGCCCACGGAAACGGGGGCCTGCTGCAAGTAGCCTTGCTTTCCCGTTTGGAAGGCTGCGTTCATGCTGCCTTGAAGCTACCTGACCTTCCCTGCTCTCGACAGGCCTGTTAGCCCTGTCAGAGTGCTTCGGGGAACGTTATGAGTCTGCTCTGTCTAAACCAGGTGCTTCCATGGCCGCGGCTCTGGTCCGCCTGACAAGCTCTAGAGCTAGAGGGAACCTCAACGTGACAAGCTGCCTCCAGCGTAGGCCCCTAGTAGCCGTGCAGAAAGGGAGGCAGGCAGCTGTCTCCATGAGTTCTCAGTCGCGTAGAGGCTTTATTTTAAAGGAAGTGGTACACTTTGGAGGACTCCTAGGCCTCTGGGGTATGCATCACTTTCCCTCCAAGTTCACCGAGTACCTCCAGACCCCTGTGGGGCGGCTGAGCAACTTCGAGGCCCATTGGTTGACCCCCCCCCACACCACCCCCGGAGGCCCTCTGTGCGTGTCGCGCGATGGGCTACACACTGGACGTCCCTCGAGGAGCGCTACATTTCCAGAGCCCTCGAACAGCCTCAGGACAGCATTTCGGGTGAGTGCGACTTTGTCATGGCCCTTGTGTGAGCTGCCATGGGAAAACACTGTGCTTTGAATACTTCGAGGACCTCGTACCTGAAGTCACTCTGCCCGAGGAGAAAGTCAGCATCTCACCATGCCGTGTCGCTAACGGCACGCCCAGCACGAACACAGGCCTGGAAGTAAGGCCCCGAGTGGCGGTGCAGAAGCGGAGGCGTGCAGCAGTTTCCATGAGGCGGTGGCCTCGGCTCTGGGCACCTTCAACGGCAGCAGGGTTTTCTGGACACCTAGGAGGCTGGCGCGGGCCCCCTGTTCCCGGCAGGAACACTGAGTACCGCCGGGCCCACCTGGGTCTGCTAAGCAACATCCAGGCCCGTAGCCCTTTAGAGCCCCTCTGTGGATGCCCAGCGTAGGGAAACGCGCTGCACTCCCCTTGGGAGCAGCTTAGGGTCCTCAGCACTCGCACACGTTCCCGGACACCGTTCTGGCACGTCCCACATGGCGTCGAAGTCTTACGCATTACCCTAGGCTGAGCTGAACTCAGGGAAACCCTCGGCTTCGCAGTCCACCTAGGACCTCCTGCCTGAAGTCACCGTGCCTCCCGGAGAGAGTCGGCTTGCGTTCTTACTGCCATGTACGTCCCCTTCCTCCTGTGGCACTGCAGGCTTTGAATAGCCACAGGCCCAGAGGAGCAGCTACGGCGTTCCTTGGCTGAGGCAGTTCGCTTGACGCAGAACACCCTACTTCGAGAAGTTGATTCAGGGAAGGAAACTCAGGGTGACCTGTGTCTCTTTGGGCTTGTGAGAAACCACGGGGATATCTGCTGAGTGCGCCCACGGAAACGGGGGCCTGCTGCAAGTAGCCTTGCTTTCCCGTTTGGAAGGCTGCGTTCATGCTGCCTTGAAGCTACCTGACCTTCCCTGCTCTCGACAGGCCTGTTAGCCCTGTCAGAGTGCTTCGGGGAACGTTATGAGTCTGCTCTGTCTAAACCAGGTGCTTCCATGGCCGCGGCTCTGGTTCCCCTGACAAGCTCTAGAGCTAGAGGGAACCTCAACGTGACAAGCTGCCTCCAGCGTAGGCCCCTAGTAGCCGTGCAGAAAGGGAGGCAGGCAGCTGTCTCCATGAGTTCTCAGTCGCGTAGAGGCTTTATTTTAAAGGAAGTGGTACACTTTGGAGGACTCCTAGGCCTCTCGGGTATGCATCACTTTCCCTCCAAGTTCACCGAGTACCTCCAGACCCCTGTGGGGCGGCTGAGCAACTTCGAGGCCCATTGGTTGACACCCCCCCACACCACCCCCGGAGGCCCTCTGTGCGTGCCGCGCGATGGGCTACACACTGGACGTCCCTCGAGGAGCGCTACATTTCCAGAGCCCTCGAAAAGCCTCAGGACAGCATTTCGGGTGAGTCCGACTTTGTCATGGCCCTTGTGTGAGCTGCCATGGGAAAACACTGTGCTTTGAATACTTCGAGGACCTCGTACCTGAAGTCACTCTGCCCGAGGAGAAAGTCAGCATCTCACCATGCCGTGTCGCTAACGGCACGCCCAGCACGAACACAGGCCTGGAAGTAAGGCCCCGAGTGGCGGTGCAGAAGCGGAGGCGTGCAGCAGTTTCCATGAGGCGGTGGCCTCGGCTCTGGGCACCTTCAACGGCAGCAGGGTTTTCTGGACACCTAGGAGGCTGGCGCGGGCCCCCTGTTCCCGGCAGGAACACTGAGTACCGCCGGGCCCACCTGGGTCTGCTAAGCAACATCCAGGCCCGTAGCCCTTTAGAGCCCCTCTGTGGATGCCCAGCGTAGGGAAACGCGCTGCACTCCCCTTGGGAGCAGCTTAGGGTCCTCAGCACTCGCACACGTTCCCGGACACCGTTCTGGCACGTCCCACATGGCGTCGAAGTCTTACGCATTACCCTAGGCTGAGCTGAACTCAGAGAAACCCTCGGCTTCGCAGTCCACCTAGGACCTCCTGCCTGAAGTCACCGTGCCTCCCGGAGAGAGTCGGCTTGCGTTCTTACTGCCATGTACGTCCCCTTCCTCCTGTGGCACTGCAGGCTTTGAATAGCCACAGGCCCAGAGGAGCAGCTACGGCGTTCCTTGGCTGAGGCAGTTCGCTTGACGCAGAACACCCTACTTCGAGAAGTTGATTCAGGGAAGGAAACTCAGGGTGACCTGTGTCTCTTTGGGCTTGTGAGAAACCACGGGGATATCTGCTGAGTGCGCCCACGGAAACGGGGGCCTGCTGCAAGTAGCCTTGCTTTCCCGTTTGGAAGGCTGCGTTCATGCTGCCTTGAAGCTACCTGACCTTCCCTGCTCTCGACAGGCCTGTTAGCCCTGTCAGAGTGCTTCGGGGAACGTTATGAGTCTGCTCTGTCTAAAGCAGGTGCTTCCATGGCCGCGGCTCTGGTCCGCCTGACAAGCTCTAGAGCTAGAGGGAACCTCAACGTGACAAGCTGCCTCCAGCGTAGGCCCCTAGTAGCCGTGCAGAAAGGGAGGCAGGCAGCTGTCTCCATGAGTTCTCAGTCGCGTAGAGGCTTTATTTTAAAGGAAGTGGTACACTTTGGAGGACTCCTAGGCCTCTGGGGTATGCATCACTTTCCCTCCAAGTTCACCGAGTACCTCCAGACCCCTGTGGGGCGGCTGAGCAACTTCGAGGCCCATTGGTTGACCCCCCCCCACACCACCCCCGGAGGCCCTCTGTGCGTGCCGCGCGATGGGCTACACACTGGACGTCCCTCGAGGAGCGCTACATTTCCAGAGCCCTCGAACAGCCTCAGGACAGCATTTCGGGTGAGTGCGACTTTGTCATGGCCCTTGTGTGAGCTGCCATGGGAAAACACTGTGCTTTGAATACTTCGAGGACCTCGTACCTGAAGTCACTCTGCCCGAGGAGAAAGTCAGCATCTCACCATGCCGTGTCGGTAACGGCACGCCCAGCACGAACACAGGCCTGGAAGTAAGGCCCCGAGTGGCGGTGCAGAAGCAGAGGCGTGCAGCAGTTTCCATGAGGCGGTGGCCTCGGCTCTGGGCACCTTCAACGGCAGCAGGGTTTTCTGGACACCTAGGAGGCTGGCGCGGGCCCCCTGTTCCCGGCAGGAACACTGAGTACCGCCGGGCCCACCTGGGTCTGCTAAGCAACATCCAGGCCCGTAGCCCTTTAGAGCCCCTCTGTGGATGCCCAGCGTAGGGAAACGCGCTGCACTCCCCTTGGGAGCAGCTTAGGGTCCTCAGCACTCGCACACGTTCCCGGACACCGTTCTGGCACGTCCCACATGGCGTCGAAGTCTTACGCATTACCCTAGGCTGAGCTGAACTCAGAGAAACCCTCGGCTTCGCAGTCCACCTAGGACCTCCTGCCTGAAGTCACCGTGCCTCCCGGAGAGAGTCGGCTTGCGTTCTTACTGCCATGTACGTCCCCTTCCTCCTGTGGCACTGCAGGCTTTGAATAGCCACAGGCCCAGAGGAGCAGCTACGGCGTTCCTTGGCTGAGGCAGTTCGCTTGACGCAGAACACCCTACTTCGAGAAGTTGATTCAGGGAAGGAAACTCAGGGTGACCTGTGTCTCTTTGGGCTTGTGAGAAACCACGGGGATGTCTGCTGAGTGCGCCCACGGAAACGGGGGCCTGCTGCAAGTAGCCTTGCTTTCCCGTTTGGAAGGCTGCGTTCATGCTGCCTTGAAGCTACCTGACCTTCCCTGCTCTCGACAGGCCTGTTAGCCCTGTCAGAGTGCTTCGGGGAACGTTATGAGTCTGCTCTGTCTAAAGCAGGTGCTTCCATGGCCGCGGCTCTGGTCCGCCTGACAAGCTCTAGAGCTAGAGGGAACCTCAACGTGACAAGCTGCCTCCAGCGTAGGCCCCTAGTAGCCGTGCAGAAAGGGAGGCAGGCAGCTGTCTCCATGAGTTCTCAGTCGCGTAGAGGCTTTATTTTAAAGGAAGTGGTACACTTTGGAGGACTCCTAGGCCTCTCGGGTATGCATCACTTTCCCTCCAAGTTCACCGAGTACCTCCAGACCCCTGTGGGGCGGCTGAGCAACTTCGAGGCCCATTGGTTGACCCCCCCACACACCACCCCCGGAGGCCCTCTGTGCGTGCCGCGCGATGGGCTACACACTGGACGTCCCTCGAGGAGCGCTACATTTCCAGAGCCCTCGAACAGCCTCAGGACAGCATTTCGGGTGAGTGCGACTTTGTCATGGCCCTTGTGTGAGCTGCCATGGGAAAACACGGGGCTTTGAATACTTCGAGGACCTCGTACCTGAAGTCACTCTGCCCGAGGAGAAAGTCAGCATCTCACCATGCCGTGTCGCTAACGGCACGCCCAGCACGAACACAGGCCTGGAAGTAAGGCCCCGAGTGGCGGTGCAGAAGCGGAGGCGTGCAGCAGTTTCCATGAGGCGGTGGCCTCGGCTCTGGGCACCTTCAACGGCAGCAGGGTTTTCTGGACACCTAGGAGGCTGGCGCGGGCCCCCTGTTCCCGGCAGGAACACTGAGTACCGCCGGGCCCACCTGGGTCTGCTAAGCAACATCCAGGCCCGTAGCCCTTTAGAGCCCTTCTGTGGATGCCCAGCGTAGGGAAACGCGCTGCACTCCCCTTGGGAGCAGCTTAGGGTCCTCAGCACTCGCACACGTTCCCGGACACCGTTCTGGCACGTCCCACATGGCGTCGAAGTCTTACGCATTACCCTAGGCTGAGCTGAACTCAGAGAAACCCTCGGCTTCGCAGTCCACCTAGGACCTCCTGCCTGAAGTCACCGTGCCTCCCGGAGAGAGTCGGCTTGCGTTCTTACTGCCATGTACGTCCCCTTCCTCCTGTGGCACTGCAGGCTTTGAATAGCCACAGGCCCAGAGGAGCAGCTACGGCGTTCCTTGGCTGAGGCAGTTCGCTTGACGCAGAACACCCTACTTCGAGAAGTTGATTCAGGGAAGGAAACTCAGGGTGACCTGTGTCTCTTTGGGCTTGTGAGAAACCACGGGGATGTCTGCTGAGTGCGCCCACGGAAACGGGGGCCTGCTGCAAGTAGCCTTGCTTTCCCGTTTGGAAGGCTGCGTTCATGCTGCCTTGAAGCTACCTGACCTTCCCTGCTCTCGACAGGCCTGTTAGCCCTGTCAGAGTGCTTCGGGGAACGTTATGAGTCTGCTCTGACTAAAGCAGGTGCTTCCATGGTCGCGGCTCTGGTCCGCCTGACAAGCTCTAGAGCTAGAGGGAACCTCAACGTGACAAGCTGCCTCCAGCGTAGGCCCCTAGTAGCCGTGCAGAAAGGGAGGCAGGCAGCTGTCTCCATGAGTTCTCAGTCGCGTAGAGGCTTTATTTTAAAGGAAGTGGTACACTTTGGAGGACTCCTAGGCCTCTCGGGTATGCATCACTTTCCCTCCAAGTTCACCGAGTACCTCCAGACCCCTGTGGGGCGGCTGAGCAACTTCGAGGCCCATTGGTTGACACCCCCCCACACCACCCCCGGAGGCCCTCTGTGCGTGCCGCGCGATGGGCTACACACTGGACGTCCCTCGAGGAGCGCTACATTTCCAGAGCCCTCGAAAAGCCTCAGGACAGCATTTCGGGTGAGTGCGACTTTGTCATGGCCCTTGTGTGAGCTGCCATGGGAAAACACTGTGCTTTGAATACTTCGAGGACCTCGTACCTGAAGTCACTCTGCCCGAGGAGAAAGTCAGCATCTCACCATGCCGTGTCGCTAACGGCACGCCCAGCACGAACACAGGCCTGGAAGTAAGGCCCCGAGTGGCGGTGCAGAAGCGGAGGCGTGCAGCAGTTTCCATGAGGCGGTGGCCTCGGCTCTGGGCACCTTCAACGGCAGCAGGGTTTTCTGGACACCTAGGAGGCTGGCGCGGGCCCCCTGTTCCCGGCAGGAACACTGAGTACCGCCGGGCCCACCTGGGTCTGCTAAGCAACATCCAGGCCCGTAGCCCTTTAGAGCCCTTCTGTGGATGCCCAGCGTAGGGAAACGCGCTGCACTCCCCTTGGGAGCAGCTTAGGGTCCTCAGCACTCGCACACGTTCCCGGACACCGTTCTGGCACGTCCCACATGGCGTCGAAGTCTTACGCATTACCCTAGGCTGAGCTGAACTCAGAGAAACCCTCGGCTTCGCAGTCCACCTAGGACCTCCTGCCTGAAGTCACCGTGCCTCCCGGAGAGAGTCGGCTTGCGTTCTTACTGCCATGTACGTCCCCTTCCTCCTGTGGCACTGCAGGCTTTGAATAGCCACAGGCCCAGAGGAGCAGCTACGGCGTTCCTTGGCTGAGGCAGTTCGCTTGACGCAGAACACCCTACTTCGAGAAGTTGATTCAGGGAAGGAAACTCAGGGTGACCTGTGTCTCTTTGGGCTTGTGAGAAACCACGGGGATGTCTGCTGAGTGCGCCCACGGAAACGGGGGCCTGCTGCAAGTAGCCTTGCTTTCCCGTTTGGAAGGCTGCGTTCATGCTGCCTTGAAGCTACCTGACCTTCCCTGCTCTCGACAGGCCTGTTAGCCCTGTCAGAGTGCTTCGGGGAACGTTATGAGTCTGCTCTGTCTAAAGCAGGTGCTTCCATGGCCGCGGCTCTGGTCCGCCTGACAAGCTCTAGAGCTAGAGGGAACCTCAACGTGACAAGCTGCCTCCAGCGTAGGCCCCTAGTAGCCGTGCAGAAAGGGAGGCAGGCAGCTGTCTCCATGAGTTCTCAGTCGCGTAGAGGCTTTATTTTAAAGGAAGTGGTACACTTTGGAGGACTCCTAGGCCTCTGGGGTATGCATCACTTTCCCTCCAAGTTCACCGAGTACCTCCAGACCCCTGTGGGGCGGCTGAGCAACTTCGAGGCCCATTGGTTGACCCCCCCCCCACACCACCCCCGGAGGCCCTCTGTGCGTGCCGCGCGATGGGCTACACACTGGACGTCCCTCGAGGAGCGCTACATTTCCAGAGCCCTCGAACAGCCTCAGGACAGCATTTCGGGTGAGTGCGACTTTGTCATGGCCCTTGTGTGAGCTGCCATGGGAAAACACTGTGCTTTGAATACTTCGAGGACCTCGTACCTGAAGTCACTCTGCCCGAGGAGAAAGTCAGCATCTCACCATGCCGTGTCGCTAACGGCACGCCCAGCACGAACACAGGCCTGGAAGTAAGGCCCCGAGTGGCGGTGCAGAAGCGGAGGCGTGCAGCAGTTTCCATGAGGCGGTGGCCTCGGCTCTGGGCACCTTCAACGGCAGCAGGGTTTTCTGGACACCTAGGAGGCTGGCGCGGGCCCCCTGTTCCCGGCAGGAACACTGAGTACCGCCGGGCCCACCTGGGTCTGCTAAGCAACATCCAGGCCCGTAGCCCTTTAGAGCCCCTCTGTGTATGCCCAGCGTAGGGAAACGCGCTGCACTCCCCTTGGGAGCAGCTTAGGGTCCTCAGCACTCGCACACGTTCCCGGACACCGTTCTGGCACGTCCCACATGGCGTCGAAGTCTTACGCATTACCCTAGGCTGAGCTGAACTCAGAGAAACCCTCGGCTTCGCAGTCCACCTAGGACCTCCTGCCTGAAGTCACCGTGCCTCCCGGAGAGAGTCGGCTTGCGTTCTTACTGCCATGTACGTCCCCTTCCTCCTGTGGCACTGCAGGCTTTGAATAGCCACAGGCCCAGAGGAGCAGCTACGGCGTTCCTTGGCTGAGGCAGTTCGCTTGACGCAGAACACCCTACTTCGAGAAGTTGATTCAGGGAAGGAAACTCAGGGTGACCTGTGTCTCTTTGGGCTTGTGAGAAACCACGGGGATGTCTGCTGAGTGCGCCCACGGAAACGGGGGCCTGCTGCAAGTAGCCTTGCTTTCCCGTTTGGAAGGCTGCGTTCATGCTGCCTTGAAGCTACCTGACCTTCCCTGCTCTCGACAGGCCTGTTAGCCCTGTCAGAGTGCTTCGGGGAACGTTATGAGTCTGCTCTGTCTAAAGCAGGTGCTTCCATGGCCGCGGCTCTGGTCCGCCTGACAAGCTCTAGAGCTAGAGGGAACCTCAACGTGACAAGCTGCCTCCAGCGTAGGCCCCTAGTAGCCGTGCAGAAAGGGAGGCAGGCAGCTGTCTCCATGAGTTCTCAGTCGCGTAGAGGCTTTATTTTAAAGGAAGTGGTACACTTTGGAGGACTCCTAGGCCTCTCGGGTATGCATCACTTTCCCTCCAAGTTCACCGAGTACCTCCAGACCCCTGTGGGGCGGCTGAGCAACTTCGAGGCCCATTGGTTGACCCCCCCCCACACCACCCCCGGAGGCCCTCTGTGCGTGCCGCGCGATGGGCTACACACTGGACGTCCCTCGAGGAGCGCTACATTTCCAGAGCCCTCGAACAGCCTCAGGACAGCATTTCGGGTGAGTGCGACTTTGTCATGGCCCTTGTGTGAGCTGCCATGGGAAAACACGGTGCTTTGAATACTTCGAGGACCTCGTACCTGAAGTCACTCTGCCCGAGGAGAAAGTCAGCATCTCACCATGCCGTGTCGCTAACGGCACGCCCAGCACGAACACAGGCCTGGAAGTAAGGCCCCGAGTGGCGGTGCAGAAGCGGAGGCGTGCAGCAGTTTCCATGAGGCGGTGGCCTCGGCTCTGGGCACCTTCAACGGCAGCAGGGTTTTCTGGACACCTAGGAGGCTGGCGCGGGCCCCCTGTTCCCGGCAGGAACACTGAGTACCGCCGGGCCCACCTGGGTCTGCTAAGCAACATCCAGGCCCGTAGCCCTTTAGAGCCCTTCTGTGGATGCCCAGCGTAGGGAAACGCGCTGCACTCCCCTTGGGAGCAGCTTAGGGTCCTCAGCACTCGCACACGTTCCCGGACACCGTTCTGGCACGTCCCACATGGCGTCGAAGTCTTACGCATTACCCTAGGCTGAGCTGAACTCAGAGAAACCCTCGGCTTCGCAGTCCACCTAGGACCTCCTGCCTGAAGTCACCGTGCCTCCCGGAGAGAGTCGGCTTGCGTTCTTACTGCCATGTACGTCCCCTTCCTCCTGTGGCACTGCAGGCTTTGAATAGCCACAGGCCCAGAGGAGCAGCTACGGCGTTCCTTGGCTGAGGCAGTTCGCTTGACGCAGAACACCCTACTTCGAGAAGTTGATTCAGGGAAGGAAACTCAGGGTGACCTGTGTCTCTTTGGGCTTGTGAGAAACCACGGGGATGTCTGCTGAGTGCGCCCACGGAAACGGGGGCCTGCTGCAAGTAGCCTTGCTTTCCCGTTTGGAAGGCTGCGTTCATGCTGCCTTGAAGCTACCTGACCTTCCCTGCTCTCGACAGGCCTGTTAGCCCTGTCAGAGTGCTTCGGGGAACGTTATGAGTCTGCTCTGTCTAAACCAGGTGCTTCCATGGCCGCGGCTCTGGTTCCCCTGACAAGCTCTAGAGCTAGAGGGAACCTCAACGTGACAAGCTGCCTCCAGCGTAGGCCCCTAGTAGCCGTGCAGAAAGGGAGGCAGGCAGCTGTCTCCATGAGTTCTCAGTCGCGTAGAGGCTTTATTTTAAAGGAAGTGGTACACTTTGGAGGACTCCTAGGCCTCTCGGGTATGCATCACTTTCCCTCCAAGTTCACCGAGTACCTCCAGACCCCTGTGGGGCGGCTGAGCAACTTCGAGGCCCATTGGTTGACACCCCCCCACACCACCCCCGGAGGCCCTCTGTGCGTGCCGCGCGATGGGCTACACACTGGACGTCCCTCGAGGAGCGCTACATTTCCAGAGCCCTCGAAAAGCCTCAGGACAGCATTTCGGGTGAGTCCGACTTTGTCATGGCCCTTGTGTGAGCTGCCATGGGAAAACACTGTGCTTTGAATACTTCGAGGACCTCGTACCTGAAGTCACTCTGCCCGAGGAGAAAGTCAGCATCTCACCATGCCGTGTCGCTAACGGCACGCCCAGCACGAACACAGGCCTGGAAGTAAGGCCCCGAGTGGCGGTGCAGAAGCGGAGGCGTGCAGCAGTTTCCATGAGGCGGTGGCCTCGGCTCTGGGCACCTTCAACGGCAGCAGGGTTTTCTGGACACCTAGGAGGCTGGCGCGGGCCCCCTGTTCCCGGCAGGAACACTGAGTACCGCCGGGCCCACCTGGGTCTGCTAAGCAACATCCAGGCCCGTAGCCCTTTAGAGCCCCTCTGTGGATGCCCAGCGTAGGGAAACGCGCTGCACTCCCCTTGGGAGCAGCTTAGGGTCCTCAGCACTCGCACACGTTCCCGGACACCGTTCTGGCACGTCCCACATGGCGTCGAAGTCTTACGCATTACCCTAGGCTGAGCTGAACTCAGAGAAACCCTCGGCTTCGCAGTCCACCTAGGACCTCCTGCCTGAAGTCACCGTGCCTCCCGGAGAGAGTCGGCTTGCGTTCTTACTGCCATGTACGTCCCCTTCCTCCTGTGGCACTGCAGGCTTTGAATAGCCACAGGCCCAGAGGAGCAGCTACGGCGTTCCTTGGCTGAGGCAGTTCGCTTGACGCAGAACACCCTACTTCGAGAAGTTGATTCAGGGAAGGAAACTCAGGGTGACCTGTGTCTCTTTGGGCTTGTGAGAAACCACGGGGATGTCTGCTGAGTGCGCCCACGGAAACGGGGGCCTGCTGCAAGTAGCCTTGCTTTCCCGTTTGGAAGGCTGCGTTCATGCTGCCTTGAAGCTACCTGACCTTCCCTGCTCTCGACAGGCCTGTTAGCCCTGTCAGAGTGCTTCGGGGAACGTTATGAGTCTGCTCTGTCTAAACCAGGTGCTTCCATGGCCGCGGCTCTGGTCCGCCTGACAAGCTCTAGAGCTAGAGGGAACCTCAACGTGACAAGCTGCCTCCAGCGTAGGCCCCTAGTAGCCGTGCAGAAAGGGAGGCAGGCAGCTGTCTCCATGAGTTCTCAGTCGCGTAGAGGCTTTATTTTAAAGGAAGTGGTACACTTTGGAGGACTCCTAGGCCTCTCGGGTATGCATCACTTTCCCTCCAAGTTCACCGAGTACCTCCAGACCCCTGTGGGGCGGCTGAGCAACTTCGAGGCCCATTGGTTGACCCCCCCCCACACCACCCCCGGAGGCCCTCTCTGCGTGCCGCGCGATGGGCTACACACTGGACGTCCCTCGAGGAGCGCTACATTTCCAGAGCCCTCGAACAGCCTCAGGACAGCATTTCGGGTGAGTCCGACTTTGTCATGGCCCTTGTGTGAGCTGCCATGGGAAAACACTGTGCTTTGAATACTTCGAGGACCTCGTACCTGAAGTCACTCTGCCCGAGGAGAAAGTCAGCATCTCACCATGCCGTGTCGCTAACGGCACGCCCAGCACGAACACAGGCCTGGAAGAAAGGCCCCGAGTGGCGGTGCAGAAGCGGAGGCGTGCAGCAGTTTCCATGAGGCGGTGGCCTCGGCTCTGGGCACCTTCAACGGCAGCAGGGTTTTCTGGACACCTAGGAGGCTGGCGCGGGCCCCCTGTTCCCGGCAGGAACACTGAGTACCGCCGGGCCCACCTGGGTCTGCTAAGCAACATCCAGGCCCGTAGCCCTTTAGAGCCCCTCTGTGGATGCCCAGCGTAGGGAAACGCGCTGCACTCCCCTTGGGAGCAGCTTAGGGTCCTCAGCACTCGCACACGTTCCCGGACACCGTTCTGGCACGTCCCACATGGCGTCGAAGTCTTACGCATTACCCTAGGCTGAGCTGAACTCAGAGAAACCCTCGGCTTCGCAGTCCACCTAGGACCTCCTGCCTGAAGTCACCGTGCCTCCCGGAGAGAGTCGGCTTGCGTTCTTACTGCCATGTACGTCCCCTTCCTCCTGTGGCACTGCAGGCTTTGAATAGCCACAGGCCCAGAGGAGCAGCTACGGCGTTCCTTGGCTGAGGCAGTTCGCTTGACGCAGAACACCCTACTTCGAGAAGTTGATTCAGGGAAGGAAACTCAGGGTGACCTGTGTCTCTTTGGGCTTGTGAGAAACCACGGGGATGTCTGCTGAGTGCGCCCACGGAAACGGGGGCCTGCTGCAAGTAGCCTTGCTTTCCCGTTTGGAAGGCTGCGTTCATGCTGCCTTGAAGCTACCTGACCTTCCCTGCTCTCGACAGGCCTGTTAGCCCTGTCAGAGTGCTTCGGGGAACGTTATGAGTCTGCTCTGTCTAAAGCAGGTGCTTCCATGGCCGCGGCTCTGGTCCGCCTGACAAGCTCTAGAGCTAGAGGGAACCTCAACGTGACAAGCTGCCTCCAGCGTAGGCCCCTAGTAGCCGTGCAGAAAGGGAGGCAGGCAGCTGTCTCCATGAGTTCTCAGTCGCGTAGAGGCTTTATTTTAAAGGAAGTGGTACACTTTGGAGGACTCCTAGGCCTCTCGGGTATGCATCACTTTCCCTCCAAGTTCACCGAGTACCTCCAGACCCCTGTGGGGCGGCTGAGCAACTTCGAGGCCCATTGGTTGACCCCCCCACACACCACCCCCGGAGGCCCTCTGTGCGTGCCGCGCGATGGGCTACACACTGGACGTCCCTCGAGGAGCGCTACATTTCCAGAGCCCTCGAACAGCCTCAGGACAGCATTTCGGGTGAGTGCGACTTTGTCATGGCCCTTGTGTGAGCTGCCATGGGAAAACACGGTGCTTTGAATACTTCGAGGACCTCGTACCTGAAGTCACTCTGCCCGAGGAGAAAGTCAGCATCTCACCATGCCGTGTCGCTAACGGCACGCCCAGCACGAACACAGGCCTGGAAGTAAGGCCCCGAGTGGCGGTGCAGAAGCGGAGGCGTGCAGCAGTTTCCATGAGGCGGTGGCCTCGGCTCTGGGCACCTTCAACGGCAGCAGGGTTTTCTGGACACCTAGGAGGCTGGCGCGGGCCCCCTGTTCCCGGCAGGAACACTGAGTACCGCCGGGCCCACCTGGGTCTGCTAAGCAACATCCAGGCCCGTAGCCCTTTAGAGCCCCTCTGTGTATGCCCAGCGTAGGGAAACGCGCTGCACTCCCCTTGGGAGCAGCTTAGGGTCCTCAGCACTCGCACACGTTCCCGGACACCGTTCTGGCACGTCCCACATGGCGTCGAAGTCTTACGCATTACCCTAGGCTGAGCTGAACTCAGAGAAACCCTCGGCTTCGCAGTCCACCTAGGACCTCCTGCCTGAAGTCACCGTGCCTCCCGGAGAGAGTCGGCTTGCGTTCTTACTGCCATGTACGTCCCCTTCCTCCTGTGGCACTGCAGGCTTTGAATAGCCACAGGCCCAGAGGAGCAGCTACGGCGTTCCTTGGCTGAGGCAGTTCGCTTGACGCAGAACACCCTACTTCGAGAAGTTGATTCAGGGAAGGAAACTCAGGGTGACCTGTGTCTCTTTGGGATTGTGAGAAACCACGGGGATGTATGCTGAGTGCGCCCACGGAAACGGGGGCCTGCTGCAAGTAGCCTTGCTTTCCCGTTTGGAAGGCTGCGTTCATGCTGCCTTGAAGCTACCTGACCTTCCCTGCTCTCGACAGGCCTGTTAGCCCTGTCAGAGTGCTTCGGGGAACGTTATGAGTCTGCTCTGTCTAAAGCAGGTGCTTCCATGGCCGCGGCTCTGGTCCGCCTGACAAGCTCTAGAGCTAGAGGGAACCTCAACGTGACAAGCTGCCTCCAGCGTAGGCCCCTAGTAGCCGTGCAGAAAGGGAGGCAGGCAGCTGTCTCCATGAGTTCTCAGTCACGTAGAGGCTTTATTTTAAAGGAAGTGGTACACTTTGGAGGACTCCTAGGCCTCTCGGGTATGCATCACTTTCCCTCCAAGTTCACCGAGTACCTCCAGACCCCTGTGGGGCGGCTGAGCAACTTCGAGGCCCATTGGTTGACCCCCCCCACACCACCCCCGGATGCCCTCTCTGCGTGCCGCGCGATGGGCTACACACTGGACGTCCCTCGAGGAGCGCTACATTTCCAGAGCCCTCGAACAGCCTCAGGACAGCATTTCGGGTGAGTCCGACTTTGTCATGGCCCTTGTGTGAGCTGCCATGGGAAAACACTGTGCTTTGAATACTTCGAGGACCTCGTACCTGAAGTCACTCTGCCCGAGGAGAAAGTCAGCATCTCACCATGCCGTGTCGCTAACGGCACGCCCAGCACGAACACAGGCCTGGAAGAAAGGCCCCGAGTGGCGGTGCAGAAGCGGAGGCGTGCAGCAGTTTCCATGAGGCGCTGGCCTCGGCTCTGGGCACCTTCAACGGCAGCAGGGTTTTCTGGACACCTAGGAGGCTGGCGCGGGCCCCCTGTTCCCGGCAGGAACACTGAGTACCGCCGGGCCCACCTGGGTCTGCTAAGCAACATCCAGGCCCGTAGCCCTTTAGAGCCCCTCTGTGGATGCCCAGCGTAGGGAAACGCGCTGCACTCCCCTTGGGAGCAGCTTAGGGTCCTCAGCACTCGCACACGTTCCCGGACACCGTTCTGGCACGTCCCACATGGCGTCGAAGTCTTACGCATTACCCTAGGCTGAGCTGAACTCAGGGAAACCCTCGGCTTCGCAGTCCACCTAGGACCTCCTGCCTGAAGTCACCGTGCCTCCCGGAGAGAGTCGGCTTGCGTTCTTACTGCCATGTACGTCCCCTTCCTCCTGTGGCACTGCAGGCTTTGAATAGCCACAGGCCCAGAGGAGCAGCTACGGCGTTCCTTGGCTGAGGCAGTTCGCTTGACGCAGAACACCCTACTTCGAGAAGTTGATTCAGGGAAGGAAACTCAGGGTGACCTGTGTCTCTTTGGGCTTGTGAGAAACCACGGGGATGTCTGCTGAGTGCGCCCACGGAAACGGGGGCCTGCTGCAAGTAGCCTTGCTTTCCCGTTTGGAAGGCTGCGTTCATGCTGCCTTGAAGCTACCTGACCTTCCCTGCTCTCGACAGGCCTGTTAGCCCTGTCAGAGTGCTTCGGGGAACGTTATGAGTCTGCTCTGTCTAAAGCAGGTGCTTCCATGGCCGCGGCTCTGGTCCGCCTCACAAGCTCTAGAGCTAGAGGGAACCTCAACGTGACAAGCTGCCTCCAGCGTAGGCCCCTAGTAGCCGTGCAGAAAGGGAGGCAGGCAGCTGTCTCCATGAGTTCTCAGTCGCGTAGAGGCTTTATTTTAAAGGAAGTGGTACACTTTGGAGGACTCCTAGGCCTCTGGGGTATGCATCACTTTCCCTCCAAGTTCACCGAGTACCTCCAGACCCCTGTGGGGCGGCTGAGCAACTTCGAGGCCCATTGGTTGACCCCCCCCCCACACCACCCCCGGAGGCCCTCTGTGCGTGCCGCGCGATGGGCTACACACTGGACGTCCCTCGAGGAGCGCTACATTTCCAGAGCCCTCGAACAGCCTCAGGACAGCATTTCGGGTGAGTGCGACTTTGTCATGGCCCTTGTGTGAGCTGCCATGGGAAAACACTGTGCTTTGAATACTTCGAGGACCTCGTACCTGAAGTCACTCTGCCCGAGGAGAAAGTCAGCATCTCACCATGCCGTGTCGCTAACGGCACGCCCAGCACGAACACAGGCCTGGAAGTAAGGCCCCGAGTGGCGGTGCAGAAGCAGAGGCGTGCAGCAGTTTCCATGAGGCGGTGGCCTCGGCTCTGGGCACCTTCAACGGCAGCAGGGTTTTCTGGACACCTAGGAGGCTGGCGCGGGCCCCCTGTTCCCGGCAGGAACACTGAGTACCGCCGGGCCCACCTGGGTCTGCTAAGCAACATCCAGGCCCGTAGCCCTTTAGAGCCCCTCTGTGGATGCCCAGCGTAGGGAAACGCGCTGCACTCCCCTTGGGAGCAGCTTAGGGTCCTCAGCACTCGCACACGTTCCCGGACACCGTTCTGGCACGTCCCACATGGCGTCGAAGTCTTACGCATTACCCTAGGCTGAGCTGAACTCAGGGAAACCCTCGGCTTCGCAGTCCACCTAGGACCTCCTGCCTGAAGTCACCGTGCCTCCCGGAGAGAGTCGGCTTGCGTTCTTACTGCCATGTACGTCCCCTTCCTCCTGTGGCACTGCAGGCTTTGAATAGCCACAGGCCCAGAGGAGCAGCTACGGCGTTCCTTGGCTGAGGCAGTTCGCTTGACGCAGAACACCCTACTTCGAGAAGTTGATTCAGGGAAGGAAACTCAGGGTGACCTGTGTCTCTTTGGGCTTGTGAGAAACCACGGGGATATCTGCTGAGTGCGCCCACGGAAACGGGGGCCTGCTGCAAGTAGCCTTGCTTTCCCGTTTGGAAGGCTGCGTTCATGCTGCCTTGAAGCTACCTGACCTTCCCTGCTCTCGACAGGCCTGTTAGCCCTGTCAGAGTGCTTCGGGGAACGTTATGAGTCTGCTCTGTCTAAAGCAGGTGCTTCCATGGCCGCGGCTCTGGTCCGCCTGACAAGCTCTAGAGCTA
Source organism: Lagenorhynchus albirostris (assembly GCF_949774975.1). Lineage (NCBI taxonomy): Eukaryota > Metazoa > Chordata > Mammalia > Artiodactyla > Delphinidae > Lagenorhynchus > Lagenorhynchus albirostris. The sequence goes on from NC_083105.1 coordinate 74,064,543, forward strand.
GAGGGAACCTCAACGTGACAAGCTGCCTCCAGCGTAGGCCCCTAGTAGCCGTGCAGAAAGGGAGGCAGGCAGCTGTCTCCATGAGTTCTCAGTCGCGTAGAGGCTTTATTTTAAAGGAAGTGGTACACTTTGGAGGACTCCTAGGCCTCTGGGGTATGCATCACTTTCCCTCCAAGTTCACCGAGTACCTCCAGACCCCTGTGGGGCGGCTGAGCAACTTCGAGGCCCATTGGTTGACCCCCCCACACACCACCCCCGGAGGCCCTCTGTGCGTGCCGCGCGATGGGCTACACACTGGACGTCCCTCGAGGAGCGCTACATTTCCAGAGCCCTCGAACAGCCTCAGGACAGCATTTCGGGTGAGTGCGACTTTGTCATGGCCCTTGTGTGAGCTGCCATGGGAAAACACTGTGCTTTGAATACTTCGAGGACCTCGTACCTGAAGTCACTCTGCCCGAGGAGAAAGTCAGCATCTCACCATGCCGTGTCGCTAACGGCACGCCCAGCACGAACACAGGCCTGGAAGAAAGGCCCCGAGTGGCGGTGCAGAAGCGGAGGCGTGCAGCAGTTTCCATGAGGCGCTGGCCTCGGCTCTGGGCACCTTCAACGGCAGCAGGGTTTTCTGGACACCTAGGAGGCTGGCGCGGGCCCCCTGTTCCCGGCAGGAACACTGAGTACCGCCGGGCCCACCTGGGTCTGCTAAGCAACATCCAGGCCCGTAGCCCTTTAGAGCCCCTCTGTGGATGCCCAGCGTAGGGAAACGCGCTGCACTCCCCTTGGGAGCAGCTTAGGGTCCTCAGCACTCGCACACGTTCCCGGACACCGTTCTGGCACGTCCCACATGGCGTCGAAGTCTTACGCATTACCCTAGGCTGAGCTGAACTCAGGGAAACCCTCGGCTTCGCAGTCCACCTAGGACCTCCTGCCTGAAGTCACCGTGCCTCCCGGAGAGAGTCGGCTTGCGTTCTTACTGCCATGTACGTCCCCTTCCTCCTGTGGCACTGCAGGCTTTGAATAGCCACAGGCCCAGAGGAGCAGCTACGGCGTTCCTTGGCTGAGGCAGTTCGCTTGACGCAGAACACCCTACTTCGAGAAGTTGATTCAGGGAAGGAAACTCAGGGTGACCTGTGTCTCTTTGGGCTTGTGAGAAACCACGGGGATATCTGCTGAGTGCGCCCACGGAAACGGGGGCCTGCTGCAAGTAGCCTTGCTTTCCCGTTTGGAAGGCTGCGTTCATGCTGCCTTGAAGCTACCTGACCTTCCCTGCTCTCGACAGGCCTGTTAGCCCTGTCAGAGTGCTTCGGGGAACGTTATGAGTCTGCTCTGTCTAAAGCAGGTGCTTCCATGGCCGCGGCTCTGGTCCGCCTGACAAGCTCTAGAGCTAGAGGGAACCTCAATGTGACAAGCTGCCTCCAGCGTAGGCCCCTAGTAGCCGTGCAGAAAGGGAGGCAGGCAGCTGTCTCCATGAGTTCTCAGTCGCGTAGAGGCTTTATTTTAAAGGAAGTGGTACACTTTGGAGGACTCCTAGGCCTCTCGGGTATGCATCACTTTCCCTCCAAGTTCACCGAGTACCTCCAGACCCCTGTGGGGCGGCTGAGCAACTTCGAGGCCCATTGGTTGACCCCCCCACACACCACCCCCGGAGGCCCTCTGTGCGTGCCGCGCGATGGGCTACACACTGGACGTCCCTCGAGGAGCGCTACATTTCCAGAGCCCTCGAACAGCCTCAGGACAGCATTTCGGGTGAGTGCGACTTTGTCATGGCCCTTGTGTGAGCTGCCATGGGAAAACACGGTGCTTTGAATACTTCGAGGACCTCGTACCTGAAGTCACTCTGCCCGAGGAGAAAGTCAGCATCTCACCATGCCGTGTCGCTAACGGCACGCCCAGCACGAACACAGGCCTGGAAGTAAGGCCCCGAGTGGCGGTGCAGAAGCGGAGGCGTGCAGCAGTTTCCATGAGGCGCTGGCCTCGGCTCTGGGCACCTTCAACGGCAGCAGGGTTTTCTGGACACCTAGGAGGCTGGCGCGGGCCCCCTGTTCCCGGCAGGAACACTGAGTACCGCCGGGCCCACCTGGGTCTGCTAAGCAACATCCAGGCCCGTAGCCCTTTAGAGCCCTTCTGTGGATGCCCAGCGTAGGGAAACGCGCTGCACTCCCCTTGGGAGCAGCTTAGGGTCCTCAGCACTCGCACACGTTCCCGGACACCGTTCTGGCACGTCCCACATGGCGTCGAAGTCTTACGCATTACCCTAGGCTGAGCTGAACTCAGAGAAACCCTCGGCTTCGCAGTCCACCTAGGACCTCCTGCCTGAAGTCACCGTGCCTCCCGGAGAGAGTCGGCTAGCGTTCTTACTGCCATGTACGTCCCCTTCCTCCTGTGGCACTGCAGGCTTTGAATAGCCACAGGCCCAGAGGAGCAGCTACGGCGTTCCTTGGCTGAGGCAGTTCGCTTGACGCAGAACACCCTACTTCGAGAAGTTGATTCAGGGAAGGAAACTCAGGGTGACCTGTGTCTCTTTGGGCTTGTGAGAAACCACGGGGATGTCTGCTGAGTGCGCCCACGGAAACGGGGGCCTGCTGCAAGTAGCCTTGCTTTCCCGTTTGGAAGGCTGCGTTCATGCTGCCTTGAAGCTACCTGACCTTCCCTGCTCTCGACAGGCCTGTTAGCCCTGTCAGAGTGCTTCGGGGAACGTTATGAGTCTGCTCTGACTAAAGCAGGTGCTTCCATGGTCGCGGCTCTGGTCCGCCTGACAAGCTCTAGAGCTAGAGGGAACCTCAACGTGACAAGCTGCCTCCAGCGTAGGCCCCTAGTAGCCGTGCAGAAAGGGAGGCAGGCAGCTGTCTCCATGAGTTCTCAGTCGCGTAGAGGCTTTATTTTAAAGGAAGTGGTACACTTTGGAGGACTCCTAGGCCTCTCGGGTATGCATCACTTTCCCTCCAAGTTCACCGAGTACCTCCAGACCCCTGTGGGGCGGCTGAGCAACTTCGAGGCCCATTGGTTGACACCCCCCCACACCACCCCCGGAGGCCCTCTGTGCGTGCCGCGCGATGGGCTACACACTGGACGTCCCTCGAGGAGCGCTACATTTCCAGAGCCCTCGAAAAGCCTCAGGACAGCATTTCGGGTGAGTGCGACTTTGTCATGGCCCTTGTGTGAGCTGCCATGGGAAAACACTGTGCTTTGAATACTTCGAGGACCTCGTACCTGAAGTCACTCTGCCCGAGGAGAAAGTCAGCATCTCACCATGCCGTGTCGCTAACGGCACGCCCAGCACGAACACAGGCCTGGAAGTAAGGCCCCGAGTGGCGGTGCAGAAGCGGAGGCGTGCAGCAGTTTCCATGAGGCGGTGGCCTCGGCTCTGGGCACCTTCAACGGCAGCAGGGTTTTCTGGACACCTAGGAGGCTGGCGCGGGCCCCCTGTTCCCGGCAGGAACACTGAGTACCGCCGGGCCCACCTGGGTCTGCTAAGCAACATCCAGGCCCGTAGCCCTTTAGAGCCCCTCTGTGTATGCCCAGCGTAGGGAAACGCGCTGCACTCCCCTTGGGAGCAGCTTAGGGTCCTCAGCACTCGCACACGTTCCCGGACACCGTTCTGGCACGTCCCACATGGCGTCGAAGTCTTACGCATTACCCTAGGCTGAGCTGAACTCAGAGAAACCCTCGGCTTCGCAGTCCACCTAGGACCTCCTGCCTGAAGTCACCGTGCCTCCCGGAGAGAGTCGGCTTGCGTTCTTACTGCCATGTACGTCCCCTTCCTCCTGTGGCACTGCAGGCTTTGAATAGCCACAGGCCCAGAGGAGCAGCTACGGCGTTCCTTGGCTGAGGCAGTTCGCTTGACGCAGAACACCCTACTTCGAGAAGTTGATTCAGGGAAGGAAACTCAGGGTGACCTGTGTCTCTTTGGGCTTGTGAGAAACCACGGGGATGTCTGCTGAGTGCGCCCACGGAAACGGGGGCCTGCTGCAAGTAGCCTTGCTTTCCCGTTTGGAAGGCTGCGTTCATGCTGCCTTGAAGCTACCTGACCTTCCCTGCTCTCGACAGGCCTGTTAGCCCTGTCAGAGTGCTTCGGGGAACGTTATGAGTCTGCTCTGTCTAAAGCAGGTGCTTCCATGGCCGCGGCTCTGGTCCGCCTGACAAGCTCTAGAGCTAGAGGGAACCTCAACGTGACAAGCTGCCTCCAGCGTAGGCCCCTAGTAGCCGTGCAGAAAGGGAGGCAGGCAGCTGTCTCCATGAGTTCTCAGTCGCGTAGAGGCTTTATTTTAAAGGAAGTGGTACACTTTGGAGGACTCCTAGGCCTCTCGGGTATGCATCACTTTCCCTCCAAGTTCACCGAGTACCTCCAGACCCCTGTGGGGCGGCTGAGCAACTTCGAGGCCCATTGGTTGACCCCCCCCCACACCACCCCCGGAGGCCCTCTGTGCGTGCCGCGCGATGGGCTACACACTGGACGTCCCTCGAGGAGCGCTACATTTCCAGAGCCCTCGAACAGCCTCAGGACAGCATTTCGGGTGAGTGCGACTTTGTCATGGCCCTTGTGTCAGCTGCCATGGGAAAACACGGTGCTTTGAATACTTCGAGGACCTCGTACCTGAAGTCACTCTGCCCGAGGAGAAAGTCAGCATCTCACCATGCCGTGTCGCTAACGGCACGCCCAGCACGAACACAGGCCTGGAAGTAAGGCCCCGAGTGGCGGTGCAGAAGCGGAGGCGTGCAGCAGTTTCCATGAGGCGGTGGCCTCGGCTCTGGGCACCTTCAACGGCAGCAGGGTTTTCTGGACACCTAGGAGGCTGGCGCGGGCCCCCTGTTCCCGGCAGGAACACTGAGTACCGCCGGGCCCACCTGGGTCTGCTAAGCAACATCCAGGCCCGTAGCCCTTTAGAGCCCCTCTGTGGATGCCCAGCGTAGGGAAACGCGCTGCACTCCCCTTGGGAGCAGCTTAGGGTCCTCAGCACTCGCACACGTTCCCGGACACCGTTCTGGCACGTCCCACATGGCGTCGAAGTCTTACGCATTACCCTAGGCTGAGCTGAACTCAGAGAAACCCTCGGCTTCGCAGTCCACCTAGGACCTCCTGCCTGAAGTCACCGTGCCTCCCGGAGAGAGTCGGCTTGCGTTCTTACTGCCATGTACGTCCCCTTCCTCCTGTGGCACTGCAGGCTTTGAATAGCCACAGGCCCAGAGGAGCAGCTACGGCGTTCCTTGGCTGAGGCAGTTCGCTTGACGCAGAACACCCTACTTCGAGAAGTTGATTCAGGGAAGGAAACTCAGGGTGACCTGTGTCTCTTTGGGCTTGTGAGAAACCACGGGGATGTCTGCTGAGTGCGCCCACGGAAACGGGGGCCTGCTGCAAGTAGCCTTGCTTTCCCGTTTGGAAGGCTGCGTTCATGCTGCCTTGAAGCTACCTGACCTTCCCTGCTCTCGACAGGCCTGTTAGCCCTGTCAGAGTGCTTCGGGGAACGTTATGAGTCTGCTCTGACTAAAGCAGGTGCTTCCATGGTCGCGGCTCTGGTCCGCCTGACAAGCTCTAGAGCTAGAGGGAACCTCAACGTGACAAGCTGCCTCCAGCGTAGGCCCCTAGTAGCCGTGCAGAAAGGGAGGCAGGCAGCTGTCTCCATGAGTTCTCAGTCGCGTAGAGGCTTTATTTTAAAGGAAGTGGTACACTTTGGAGGACTCCTAGGCCTCTCGGGTATGCATCACTTTCCCTCCAAGTTCACCGAGTACCTCCAGACCCCTGTGGGGCGGCTGAGCAACTTCGAGGCCCATTGGTTGACCCCCCCACACACCACCCCCGGAGGCCCTCTGTGCGTGCCGCGCGATGGGCTACACACTGGACGTCCCTCGAGGAGCGCTACATTTCCAGAGCCCTCGAACAGCCTCAGGACAGCATTTCGGGTGAGTGCGACTTTGTCATGGCCCTTGTGTGAGCTGCCATGGGAAAACACGGTGCTTTGAATACTTCGAGGACCTCGTACCTGAAGTCACTCTGCCCGAGGAGAAAGTCAGCATCTCACCATGCCGTGTCGCTAACGGCACGCCCAGCACGAACACAGGCCTGGAAGTAAGGCCCCGAGTGGCGGTGCAGAAGCGGAGGCGTGCAGCAGTTTCCATGAGGCGGTGGCCTCGGCTTTGGGCACCTTCAACGGCAGCAGGGTTTTCTGGACACCTAGGAGGCTGGCGCGGGCCCCCTGTTCCCGGCAGGAACACTGAGTACCGCCGGGCCCACCTGGGTCTGCTAAGCAACATCCAGGCCCGTAGCCCTTTAGAGCCCCTCTGTGGATGCCCAGCGTAGGGAAACGCGCTGCACTCCCCTTGGGAGCAGCTTAGGGTCCTCAGCACTCGCACACGTTCCCGGACACCGTTCTGGCACGTCCCACATGGCGTCGAAGTCTTACGCATTACCCTAGGCTGAGCTGAACTCAGAGAAACCCTCGGCTTCGCAGTCCACCTAGGACCTCCTGCCTGAAGTCACCGTGCCTCCCGGAGAGAGTCGGCTTGCGTTCTTACTGCCATGTACGTCCCCTTCCTCCTGTGGCACTGCAGGCTTTGAATAGCCACAGGCCCAGAGGAGCAGCTACGGCGTTCCTTGGCTGAGGCAGTTCGCTTGACGCAGAACACCCTACTTCGAGAAGTTGATTCAGGGAAGGAAACTCAGGGTGACCTGTGTCTCTTTGGGCTTGTGAGAAACCACGGGGATGTCTGCTGAGTGCGCCCACGGAAACGGGGGCCTGCTGCAAGTAGCCTTGCTTTCCCGTTTGGAAGGCTGCGTTCATGCTGCCTTGAAGCTACCTGACCTTCCCTGCTCTCGACAGGCCTGTTAGCCCTGTCAGAGTGCTTCGGGGAACGTTATGAGTCTGCTCTGTCTAAAGCAGGTGCTTCCATGGCCGCGGCTCTGGTCCGCCTGACAAGCTCTAGAGCTAGAGGGAACCTCAACGTGACAAGCTGCCTCCAGCGTAGGCCCCTAGTAGCCGTGCAGAAAGGGAGGCAGGCAGCTGTCTCCATGAGTTCTCAGTCGCGTAGAGGCTTTATTTTAAAGGAAGTGGTACACTTTGGAGGACTCCTAGGCCTCTCGGGTATGCATCACTTTCCCTCCAAGTTCACCGAGTACCTCCAGACCCCTGTGGGGCGGCTGAGCAACTTCGAGGCCCATTGGTTGACCCCCCCACACACCACCCCCGGAGGCCCTCTCTGCGTGCCGCGCGATGGGCTACACACTGGACGTCCCTCGAGGAGCGCTACATTTCCAGAGCCCTCGAACAGCCTCAGGACAGCATTTCGGGTGAGTCCGACTTTGTCATGGCCCTTGTGTGAGCTGCCATGGGAAAACACTGTGCTTTGAATACTTCGAGGACCTCGTACCTGAAGTCACTCTGCCCGAGGAGAAAGTCAGCATCTCACCATGCCGTGTCGCTAACGGCACGCCCAGCACGAACACAGGCCTGGAAGTAAGGCCCCGAGTGGCGGTGCAGAAGCGGAGGCGTGCAGCAGTTTCCATGAGGCGGTGGCCTCGGCTCTGGGCACCTTCAACGGCAGCAGGGTTTTCTGGACACCTAGGAGGCTGGCGCGGGCCCCCTGTTCCCGGCAGGAACACTGAGTACCGCCGGGCCCACCTGGGTCTGCTAAGCAACATCCAGGCCCGTAGCCCTTTAGAGCCCTTCTGTGGATGCCCAGCGTAGGGAAACGCGCTGCACTCCCCTTGGGAGCAGCTTAGGGTCCTCAGCACTCGCACACGTTCCCGGACACCGTTCTGGCACGTCCCACATGGCGTCGAAGTCTTACGCATTACCCTAGGCTGAGCTGAACTCAGAGAAACCCTCGGCTTCGCAGTCCACCTAGGACCTCCTGCCTGAAGTCACCGTGCCTCCCGGAGAGAGTCGGCTTGCGTTCTTACTGCCATGTACGTCCCCTTCCTCCTGTGGCACTGCAGGCTTTGAATAGCCACAGGCCCAGAGGAGCAGCTACGGCGTTCCTTGGCTGAGGCAGTTCGCTTGACGCAGAACACCCTACTTCGAGAAGTTGATTCAGGGAAGGAAACTCAGGGTGACCTGTGTCTCTTTGGGCTTGTGAGAAACCACGGGGATGTCTGCTGAGTGCGCCCACGGAAACGGGGGCCTGCTGCAAGTAGCCTTGCTTTCCCGTTTGGAAGGCTGCGTTCATGCTGCCTTGAAGCTACCTGACCTTCCCTGCTCTCGACAGGCCTGTTAGCCCTGTCAGAGTGCTTCGGGGAACGTTATGAGTCTGCTCTGTCTAAAGCAGGTGCTTCCATGGCCGCGGCTCTGGTCCGCCTGACAAGCTCTAGAGCTAGAGGGAACCTCAACGTGACAAGCTGCCTCCAGCGTAGGCCCCTAGTAGCCGTGCAGAAAGGGAGGCAGGCAGCTGTCTCCATGAGTTCTCAGTCGCGTAGAGGCTTTATTTTAAAGGAAGTGGTACACTTTGGAGGACTCCTAGGCCTCTCGGGTATGCATCACTTTCCCTCCAAGTTCGGCGAGTACCTCCAGACCCCTGTGGGGCGGCTGAGCAACTTCGAGGCCCATTGGTTGACCCCCCCCCCACACCACCCCCGGAGGCCCTCTCTGCGTGCTGCGCGATGGGCTACACACTGGACGTCCCTCGAGGAGCGCTACATTTCCAGAGCCCTCGAACAGCCTCAGGACAGCATTTCGGGTGAATCCGACTTTGTCATGGCCCTTGTGTGAGCTGCCATGGGAAAACACTGTGCTTTGAATACTTCGAGGACCTCGTACCTGAAGTCACTCTGCCCGAGGAGAAAGTCAGCATCTCACCATGCCGTGTCGCTAACGGCACGCCCAGCACGAACACAGGCCTGGAAGAAAGGCCCCGAGTGGCGGTGCAGAAGCGGAGGCGTGCAGCAGTTTCCATGAGGCGGTGGCCTCGGCTCTGGGCACCTTCAACGGCAGCAGGGTTTTCTGGACACCTAGGAGGCTGGCGCGGGCCCCCTGTTCCCGGCAGGAACACTGAGTACCGCCAGGCCCACCTGGGTCTGCTAAGCAACATCCAGGCCCGTAGCCCTTTAGAGCCCCTCTGTGTATGCCCAGCGTAGGGAAACGCGCTGCACTCCCCTTGGGAGCAGCTTAGGGTCCTCAGCACTCGCACACGTTCCCGGACACCGTTCTGGCACGTCCCACATGGCGTCGAAGTCTTACGCATTACCCTAGGCTGAGCTGAACTCAGAGAAACCCTCGGCTTCGCAGTCCACCTAGGACCTCCTGCCTGAAGTCACCGTGCCTCCCGGAGAGAGTCGGCTTGCGTTCTTACTGCCATGTACGTCCCCTTCCTCCTGTGGCACTGCAGGCTTTGAATAGCCACAGGCCCAGAGGAGCAGCTACGGCGTTCCTTGGCTGAGGCAGTTCGCTTGACGCAGAACACCCTACTTCGAGAAGTTGATTCAGGGAAGGAAACTCAGGGTGACCTGTGTCTCTTTGGGCTTGTGAGAAACCACGGGGATGTCTGCTGAGTGCGCCCACGGAAACGGGGGCCTGCTGCAAGTAGCCTTGCTTTCCCGTTTGGAAGGCTGCGTTCATGCTGCCTTGAAGCTACCTGACCTTCCCTGCTCTCGACAGGCCTGTTAGCCCTGTCAGAGTGCTTCGGGGAACGTTATGAGTCTGCTCTGTCTAAAGCAGGTGCTTCCATGGCCGCGGCTCTGGTCCGCCTGACAAGCTCTAGAGCTAGAGGGAACCTCAACGTGACAAGCTGCCTCCAGCGTAGGCCCCTAGTAGCCGTGCAGAAAGGGAGGCAGGCAGCTGTCTCCATGAGTTCTCAGTCACGTAGAGGCTTTATTTTAAAGGAAGTAGTACACTTTGGAGGACTCCTAGGCCTCTCGGGTATGCATCACTTTCCCTCCAAGTTCACCGAGTACCTCCAGACCCCTGTGGGGCGGCTGAGCAACTTCGAGGCCCATTGGTTGACCCCCCCACCACCACCCCCGGAGGCCCTCTGTGCGTGCCGCGCGATGGGCTACACACTGGACGTCCCTCGAGGAGCGCTACATTTCCAGAGCCCTCGAACAGCCTCAGGACAGCATTTCGGGTGAGTCCGACTTTGTCATGGCCCTTGTGTGAGCTGCCATGGGAAAACACTGTGCTTTGAATACTTCGAGGACCTCGTACCTGAAGTCACTCTGCCCGAGGAGAAAGTCAGCATCTCACCATGCCGTGTCGCTAACGGCACGCCCAGCACGAACACAGGCCTGGAAGAAAGGCCCCGAGTGGCGGTGCAGAAGCGGAGGCGTGCAGCAGTTTCCATGAGGCGGTGGCCTCGGCTCTGGGCACCTTCAACGGCAGCAGGGTTTTCTGGACACCTAGGAGGCTGGCGCGGGCCCCCTGTTCCCGGCAGGAACACTGAGTACCGCCGGGCCCACCTGGGTCTGCTAAGCAACATCCAGGCCCGTAGCCCTTTAGAGCCCCTCTGTGGATGCCCAGCGTAGGGAAACGCGCTGCACTCCCCTTGGGAGCAGCTTAGGGTCCTCAGCACTCGCACACGTTCCCGGACACCGTTCTGGCACGTCCCACATGGCGTCGAAGTCTTACGCATTACCCTAGGCTGAGCTGAACTCAGAGAAACCCTCGGCTTCGCAGTCCACCTAGGACCTCCTGCCTGAAGTCACCGTGCCTCCCGGAGAGAGTCGGCTTGCGTTCTTACTGCCATGTACGTCCCCTTCCTCCTGTGGCACTGCAGGCTTTGAATAGCCACAGGCCCAGAGGAGCAGCTACGGCGTTCCTTGGCTGAGGCAGTTCGCTTGACGCAGAACACCCTACTTCGAGAAGTTGATTCAGGGAAGGAAACTCAGGGTGACCTGTGTCTCTTTGGGCTTGTGAGAAACCACGGGGATGTCTGCTGAGTGCGCCCACGGAAACGGGGGCCTGCTGCAAGTAGCCTTGCTTTCCCGTTTGGAAGGCTGCGTTCATGCTGCCTTGAAGCTACCTGACCTTCCCTGCTCTCGACAGGCCTGTTAGCCCTGTCAGAGTGCTTCGGGGAACGTTATGAGTCTGCTCTGTCTAAAGCAGGTGCTTCCATGGCCGCGGCTCTGGTCCGCCTGACAAGCTCTAGAGCTAGAGGGAACCTCAACGTGACAAGCTGCCTCCAGCGTAGGCCCCTAGTAGCCGTGCAGAAAGGGAGGCAGGCAGCTGTCTCCATGAGTTCTCAGTCGCGTAGAGGCTTTATTTTAAAGGAAGTGGTACACTTTGGAGGACTCCTAGGCCTCTCGGGTATGCATCACTTTCCCTCCAAGTTCACCGAGTACCTCCAGACCCCTGTGGGGCGGCTGAGCAACTTCGAGGCCCATTGGTTGACCCCCCCCCACACCACCCCCGGAGGCCCTCTGTGCGTGCCGCGCGATGGGCTACACACTGGACGTCCCTCGAGGAGCGCTACATTTCCAGAGCCCTCGAACAGCCTCAGGACAGCATTTCGGGTGAGTGCGACTTTGTCATGGCCCTTGTGTGAGCTGCCATGGGAAAACACGGTGCTTTGAATACTTCGAGGACCTCGTACCTGAAGTCACTCTGCCCGAGGAGAAAGTCAGCATCTCACCATGCCGTGTCGCTAACGGCACGCCCAGCACGAACACAGGCCTGGAAGTAAGGCCCCGAGTGGCGGTGCAGAAGCGGAGGCGTGCAGCAGTTTCCATGAGGCGGTGGCCTCGGCTCTGGGCACCTTCAACGGCAGCAGGGTTTTCTGGACACCTAGGAGGCTGGCGCGGGCCCCCTGTTCCCGGCAGGAACACTGAGTACCGCCGGGCCCACCTGGGTCTGCTAAGCAACATCCAGGCCCGTAGCCCTTTAGAGCCCTTCTGTGGATGCCCAGCGTAGGGAAACGCGCTGCACTCCCCTTGGGAGCAGCTTAGGGTCCTCAGCACTCGCACACGTTCCCGGACACCGTTCTGGCACGTCCCACATGGCGTCGAAGTCTTACGCATTACCCTAGGCTGAGCTGAACTCAGAGAAACCCTCGGCTTCGCAGTCCACCTAGGACCTCCTGCCTGAAGTCACCGTGCCTCCCGGAGAGAGTCGGCTTGCGTTCTTACTGCCATGTACGTCCCCTTCCTCCTGTGGCACTGCAGGCTTTGAATAGCCACAGGCCCAGAGGAGCAGCTACGGCGTTCCTTGGCTGAGGCAGTTCGCTTGACGCAGAACACCCTACTTCGAGAAGTTGATTCAGGGAAGGAAACTCAGGGTGACCTGTGTCTCTTTGGGCTTGTGAGAAACCACGGGGATGTCTGCTGAGTGCGCCCACGGAAACGGGGGCCTGCTGCAAGTAGCCTTGCTTTCCCGTTTGGAAGGCTGCGTTCATGCTGCCTTGAAGCTACCTGACCTTCCCTGCTCTCGACAGGCCTGTTAGCCCTGTCAGAGTGCTTCGGGGAACGTTATGAGTCTGCTCTGTCTAAACCAGGTGCTTCCATGGCCGCGGCTCTGGTCCGCCTGACAAGCTCTAGAGCTAGAGGGAACCTCAACGTGACAAGCTGCCTCCAGCGTAGGCCCCTAGTAGCCGTGCAGAAAGGGAGGCAGGCAGCTGTCTCCATGAGTTCTCAGTCGCGTAGAGGCTTTATTTTAAAGGAAGTGGTACACTTTGGAGGACTCCTAGGCCTCTCGGGTATGCATCACTTTCCCTCCAAGTTCACCGAGTACCTCCAGACCCCTGTGGGGCGGCTGAGCAACTTCGAGGCCCATTGGTTGACCCCCCCCCACACCACCCCCGGAGGCCCTCTGTGCGTGCCGCGCGATGGGCTACACACTGGACGTCCCTCGAGGAGCGCTACATTTCCAGAGCCCTCGAACAGCCTCAGGACAGCATTTCGGGTGAGTCCGACTTTGTCATGGCCCTTGTGTGAGCTGCCATGGGAAAACACTGTGCTTTGAATACTTCGAGGACCTCGTACCTGAAGTCACTCTGCCCGAGGAGAAAGTCAGCATCTCACCATGCCGTGTCGCTAACGGCACGCCCAGCACGAACACAGGCCTGGAAGTAAGGCCCCGAGTGGCGGTGCAGAAGCGGAGGCGTGCAGCAGTTTCCATGAGGCGCTGGCCTCGGCTCTGGGCACCTTCAACGGCAGCAGGGTTTTCTGGACACCTAGGAGGCTGGCGCGGGCCCCCTGTTCCCGGCAGGAACACTGAGTACCGCCGGGCCCACCTGGGTCTGCTAAGCAACATCCAGGCCCGTAGCCCTTTAGAGCCCCTCTGTGGATGCCCAGCGTAGGGAAACGCGCTGCACTCCCCTTGGGAGCAGCTTAGGGTCCTCAGCACTCGCACACGTTCCCGGACACCGTTCTGGCACGTCCCACATGGCGTCGAAGTCTTACGCATTACCCTAGGCTGAGCTGAACTCAGAGAAACCCTCGGCTTCGCAGTCCACCTAGGACCTCCTGCCTGAAGTCACCGTGCCTCCCGGAGAGAGTCGGCTTGCGTTCTTACTGCCATGTACGTCCCCTTCCTCCTGTGGCACTGCAGGCTTTGAATAGCCACAGGCCCAGAGGAGCAGCTACGGCGTTCCTTGGCTGAGGCAGTTCGCTTGACGCAGAACACCCTACTTCGAGAAGTTGATTCAGGGAAGGAAACTCAGGGTGACCTGTGTCTCTTTGGGCTTGTGAGAAACCACGGGGATATCTGCTGAGTGCGCCCACGGAAACGGGGGCCTGCTGCAAGTAGCCTTGCTTTCCCGTTTGGAAGGCTGCGTTCATGCTGCCTTGAAGCTACCTGACCTTCCCTGCTCTCGACAGGCCTGTTAGCCCTGTCAGAGTGCTTCGGGGAACGTTATGAGTCTGCTCTGTCTAAAGCAGGTGCTTCCATGGCCGCGGCTCTGGTCCGCCTGACAAGCTCTAGAGCTAGAGGGAACCTCAACGTGACAAGCTGCCTCCAGCGTAGGCCCCTAGTAGCCGTGCAGAAAGGGAGGCAGGCAGCTGTCTCCATGAGTTCTCAGTCGCGTAGAGGCTTTATTTTAAAGGAAGTGGTACACTTTGGAGGACTCCTAGGCCTCTCGGGTATGCATCACTTTCCCTCCAAGTTCACCGAGTACCTCCAGACCCCTGTGGGGCGGCTGAGCAACTTCGAGGCCCATTGGTTGACCCCCCCCCACACCACCCCCGGAGGCCCTCTCTGCGTGCCGCGCGATGGGCTACACACTGGACGTCCCTCGAGGAGCGCTACATTTCCAGAGCCCTCGAACAGCCTCAGGACAGCATTTCGGGTGAGTGCGACTTTGTCATGGCCCTTGTGTGAGCTGCCATGGGAAAACACGGTGCTTTGAATACTTCGAGGACCTCGTACCTGAAGTCACTCTGCCCGAGGAGAAAGTCAGCATCTCACCATGCCGTGTCGCTAACGGCACGCCCAGCACGAACACAGGCCTGGAAGAAAGGCCCCGAGTGGCGGTGCAGAAGCGGAGGCGTGCAGCAGTTTCCATGAGGCGGTGGCCTCGGCTCTGGGCACCTTCAACGGCAGCAGGGTTTTCTGGACACCTAGGAGGCTGGCGCGGGCCCCCTGTTCCCGGCAGGAACACTGAGTACCGCCGGGCCCACCTGGGTCTGCTAAGCAACATCCAGGCCCGTAGCCCTTTAGAGCCCCTCTGTGGATGCCCAGCGTAGGGAAACGCGCTGCACTCCCCTTGGGAGCAGCTTAGGGTCCTCAGCACTCGCACACGTTCCCGGACACCGTTCTGGCACGTCCCACATGGCGTCGAAGTCTTACGCATTACCCTAGGCTGAGCTGAACTCAGAGAAACCCTCGGCTTCGCAGTCCACCTAGGACCTCCTGCCTGAAGTCACCGTGCCTCCCGGAGAGAGTCGGCTTGCGTTCTTACTGCCATGTACGTCCCCTTCCTCCTGTGGCACTGCAGGCTTTGAATAGCCACAGGCCCAGAGGAGCAGCTACGGCGTTCCTTGGCTGAGGCAGTTCGCTTGACGCAGAACACCCTACTTCGAGAAGTTGATTCAGGGAAGGAAACTCAGGGTGACCTGTGTCTCTTTGGGCTTGTGAGAAACCACGGGGATGTCTGCTGAGTGCGCCCACGGAAACGGGGGCCTGCTGCAAGTAGCCTTGCTTTCCCGTTTGGAAGGCTGCGTTCATGCTGCCTTGAAGCTACCTGACCTTCCCTGCTCTCGACAGGCCTGTTAGCCCTGTCAGAGTGCTTCGGGGAACGTTATGAGTCTGCTCTGTCTAAACCAGGTGCTTCCATGGCCGCGGATCTGGTCCGCCTGACAAGCTCTAGAGCTAGAGGGAACCTCAACGTGACAAGCTGCCTCCAGCGTAGGCCCCTAGTAGCCGTGCAGAAAGGGAGGCAGGCAGCTGTCTCCATGAGTTCTCAGTCGCGTAGAGGCTTTATTTTAAAGGAAGTGGTACACTTTGGAGGACTCCTAGGCCTCTCGGGTATGCATCACTTTCCCTCCAAGTTCACCGAGTACCTCCAGACCCCTGTGGGGCGGCTGAGCAACTTCGAGGCCCATTGGTTGACCCCCCCACACACCACCCCCGGAGGCCCTCTGTGCGTGCCGCACGATGGGCTACACACTGGACGTCCCTCGAGGAGCGCTACATTTCCAGAGCCCTCGAACAGCCTCAGGACAGCATTTCGGGTGAGTGCGACTTTGTCATGGCCCTTGTGTGAGCTGCCATGGGCAAACACGGTGCTTTGAATACTTCGAGGACCTCGTACCTGAAGTCACTCTGCCCGAGGAGAAAGTCAGCATCTCACCATGCCGTGTCGCTAACGGCACGCCCAGCACGAACACAGGCCTGGAAGAAAGGCCCCGAGTGGCGGTGCAGAAGCGGAGGCGTGCAGCAGTTTCCATGAGGCGGTGGCCTCGGCTCTGGGCACCTTCAACGGCAGCAGGGTTTTCTGGACACCTAGGAGGCTGGCGCGGGCCCCCTGTTCCCGGCAGGAACACTGAGTACCGCCGGGCCCACCTGGGTCTGCTAAGCAACATCCAGGCCCGTAGCCCTTTAGAGCCCCTCTGTGGATGCCCAGCGTAGGGAAACGCGCTGCACTCCCCTTGGGAGCAGCTTAGGGTCCTCAGCACTCGCACACGTTCCCGGACACCGTTCTGGCACGTCCCACATGGCGTCGAAGTCTTACGCATTACCCTAGGCTGAGCTGAACTCAGAGAAACCCTCGGCTTCGCAGTCCACCTAGGACCTCCTGCCTGAAGTCACCGTGCCTCCCGGAGAGAGTCGGCTTGCGTTCTTACTGCCATGTACGTCCCCTTCCTCCTGTGGCACTGCAGGCTTTGAATAGCCACAGGCCCAGAGGAGCAGCTACGGCGTTCCTTGGCTGAGGCAGTTCGCTTGACGCAGAACACCCTACTTCGAGAAGTTGATTCAGGGAAGGAAACTCAGGGTGACCTGTGTCTCTTTGGGCTTGTGAGAAACCACGGGGATGTCTGCTGAGTGCGCCCACGGAAACGGGGGCCTGCTGCAAGTAGCCTTGCTTTCCCGTTTGGAAGGCTGCGTTCATGCTGCCTTGAAGCTACCTGACCTTCCCTGCTCTCGACAGGCCTGTTAGCCCTGTCAGAGTGCTTCGGGGAACGTTATGAGTCTGCTCTGTCTAAAGCAGGTGCTTCCATGGCCGCGGCTCTGGTCCGCCTGACAAGCTCTAGAGCTAGAGGGAACCTCAACGTGACAAGCTGCCTCCAGCGTAGGCCCCTAGTAGCCGTGCAGAAAGGGAGGCAGGCAGCTGTCTCCATGAGTTCTCAGTCGCGTAGAGGCTTTATTTTAAAGGAAGTGGTACACTTTGGAGGACTCCTAGGCCTCTCGGGTATGCATCACTTTCCCTCCAAGTTCACCGAGTACCTCCAGACCCCTGTGGGGCGGCTGAGCAACTTCGAGGCCCATTGGTTGACCCCCCCACACACCACCCCCGGAGGCCCTCTGTGCGTGCCGCGCGATGGGCTACACACTGGACGTCCCTCGAGGAGCGCTACATTTCCAGAGCCCTCGAACAGCCTCAGGACAGCATTTCGGGTGAGTGCGACTTTGTCATGGCCCTTGTGTGAGCTGCCATGGGAAAACACGGTGCTTTGAATACTTCGAGGACCTCGTACCTGAAGTCACTCTGCCCGAGGAGAAAGTCAGCATCTCACCATGCCGTGTCGCTAACGGCACGCCCAGCACGAACACAGGCCTGGAAGTAAGGCCCCGAGTGGCGGTGCAGAAGCGGAGGCGTGCAGCAGTTTCCATGAGGCGCTGGCCTCGGCTCTGGGCACCTTCAACGGCAGCAGGGTTTTCTGGACACCTAGGAGGCTGGCGCGGGCCCCCTGTTCCCGGCAGGAACACTGAGTACCGCCGGGCCCACCTGGGTCTGCTAAGCAACATCCAGGCCCGTAGCCCTTTAGAGCCCCTCTGTGGATGCCCAGCGTAGGGAAACGCGCTGCACTCCCCTTGGGAGCAGCTTAGGGTCCTCAGCACTCGCACACGTTCCCGGACACCGTTCTGGCACGTCCCACATGGCGTCGAAGTCTTACGCATTACCCTAGGCTGAGCTGAACTCAGAGAAACCCTCGGCTTCGCAGTCCACCTAGGACCTCCTGCCTGAAGTCACCGTGCCTCCCGGAGAGAGTCGGCTTGCGTTCTTACTGCCATGTACGTCCCCTTCCTCCTGTGGCACTGCAGGCTTTGAATAGCCACAGGCCCAGAGGAGCAGCTACGGCGTTCCTTGGCTGAGGCAGTTCGCTTGACGCAGAACACCCTACTTCGAGAAGTTGATTCAGGGAAGGAAACTCAGGGTGACCTGTGTCTCTTTGGGCTTGTGAGAAACCACGGGGATGTCTGCTGAGTGCGCCCACGGAAACGGGGGCCTGCTGCAAGTAGCCTTGCTTTCCCGTTTGGAAGGCTGCGTTCATGCTGCCTTGAAGCTACCTGACCTTCCCTGCTCTCGACAGGCCTGTTAGCCCTGTCAGAGTGCTTCGGGGAACGTTATGAGTCTGCTCTGACTAAAGCAGGTGCTTCCATGGTCGCGGCTCTGGTCCGCCTGACAAGCTCTAGAGCTAGAGGGAACCTCAACGTGACAAGCTGCCTCCAGCGTAGGCCCCTAGTAGCCGTGCAGAAAGGGAGGCAGGCAGCTGTCTCCATGAGTTCTCAGTCGCGTAGAGGCTTTATTTTAAAGGAAGTGGTACACTTTGGAGGACTCCTAGGCCTCTCGGGTATGCATCACTTTCCCTCCAAGTTCACCGAGTACCTCCAGACCCCTGTGGGGCGGCTGAGCAACTTCGAGGCCCATTGGTTGACACCCCCCCACACCACCCCCGGAGGCCCTCTGTGCGTGCCGCGCGATGGGCTACACACTGGACGTCCCTCGAGGAGCGCTACATTTCCAGAGCCCTCGAAAAGCCTCAGGACAGCATTTCGGGTGAGTGCGACTTTGTCATGGCCCTTGTGTGAGCTGCCATGGGAAAACACTGTGCTTTGAATACTTCGAGGACCTCGTACCTGAAGTCACTCTGCCCGAGGAGAAAGTCAGCATCTCACCATGCCGTGTCGCTAACGGCACGCCCAGCACGAACACAGGCCTGGAAGTAAGGCCCCGAGTGGCGGTGCAGAAGCGGAGGCGTGCAGCAGTTTCCATGAGGCGGTGGCCTCGGCTCTGGGCACCTTCAACGGCAGCAGGGTTTTCTGGACACCTAGGAGGCTGGCGCGGGCCCCCTGTTCCCGGCAGGAACACTGAGTACCGCCGGGCCCACCTGGGTCTGCTAAGCAACATCCAGGCCCGTAGCCCTTTAGAGCCCCTCTGTGGATGCCCAGCGTAGGGAAACGCGCTGCACTCCCCTTGGGAGCAGCTTAGGGTCCTCAGCACTCGCACACGTTCCCGGACACCGTTCTGGCACGTCCCACATGGCGTCGAAGTCTTACGCATTACCCTAGGCTGAGCTGAACTCAGAGAAACCCTCGGCTTCGCAGTCCACCTAGGACCTCCTGCCTGAAGTCACCGTGCCTCCCGGAGAGAGTCGGCTTGCGTTCTTACTGCCATGTACGTCCCCTTCCTCCTGTGGCACTGCAGGCTTTGAATAGCCACAGGCCCAGAGGAGCAGCTACGGCGTTCCTTGGCTGAGGCAGTTCGCTTGACGCAGAACACCCTACTTCGAGAAGTTGATTCAGGGAAGGAAACTCAGGGTGACCTGTGTCTCTTTGGGCTTGTGAGAAACCACGGGGATATCTGCTGAGTGCGCCCACGGAAACGGGGGCCTGCTGCAAGTAGCCTTGCTTTCCCGTTTGGAAGGCTGCGTTCATGCTGCCTTGAAGCTACCTGACCTTCCCTGCTCTCGACAGGCCTGTTAGCCCTGTCAGAGTGCTTCGGGGAACGTTATGAGTCTGCTCTGTCTAAAGCAGGTGCTTCCATGGCCGCGGCTCTGGTCCGCCTGACAAGCTCTAGAGCTAGAGGGAACCTCAACGTGACAAGCTGCCTCCAGCGTAGGCCCCTAGTAGCCGTGCAGAAAGGGAGGCAGGCAGCTGTCTCCATGAGTTCTCAGTCGCGTAGAGGCTTTATTTTAAAGGAAGTGGTACACTTTGGAGGACTCCTAGGCCTCTCGGGTATGCATCACTTTCCCTCCAAGTTCACCGAGTACCTCCAGACCCCTGTGGGGCGGCTGAGCAACTTCGAGGCCCATTGGTTGACCCCCCCACACACCACCCCCGGAGGCCCTCTCTGCGTGCCGCGCGATGGGCTACACACTGGACGTCCCTCGAGGAGCGCTACATTTCCAGAGCCCTCGAACAGCCTCAGGACAGCATTTCGGGTGAGTGCGACTTTGTCATGGCCCTTGTGTCAGCTGCCATGGGAAAACACGGTGCTTTGAATACTTCGAGGACCTCGTACCTGAAGTCACTCTGCCCGAGGAGAAAGTCAGCATCTCACCATGCCGTGTCGCTAACGGCACGCCCAGCACGAACACAGGCCTGGAAGTAAGGCCCCGAGTGGCGGTGCAGAAGCGGAGGCGTGCAGCAGTTTCCATGAGGCGGTGGCCTCGGCTCTGGGCACCTTCAACGGCAGCAGGGTTTTCTGGACACCTAGGAGGCTGGCGCGGGCCCCCTGTTCCCGGCAGGAACACTGAGTACCGCCGGGCCCACCTGGGTCTGCTAAGCAACATCCAGGCCCGTAGCCCTTTAGAGCCCCTCTGTGGATGCCCAGCGTAGGGAAACGCGCTGCACTCCCCTTGGGAGCAGCTTAGGGTCCTCAGCACTCGCACACGTTCCCGGACACCGTTCTGGCACGTCCCACATGGCGTCGAAGTCTTACGCATTACCCTAGGCTGAGCTGAACTCAGAGAAACCCTCGGCTTCGCAGTCCACCTAGGACCTCCTGCCTGAAGTCACCGTGCCTCCCGGAGAGAGTCGGCTTGCGTTCTTACTGCCATGTACGTCCCCTTCCTCCTGTGGCACTGCAGGCTTTGAATAGCCACAGGCCCAGAGGAGCAGCTACGGCGTTCCTTGGCTGAGGCAGTTCGCTTGACGCAGAACACCCTACTTCGAGAAGTTGATTCAGGGAAGGAAACTCAGGGTGACCTGTGTCTCTTTGGGCTTGTGAGAAACCACGGGGATGTCTGCTGAGTGCGCCCACGGAAACGGGGGCCTGCTGCAAGTAGCCTTGCTTTCCCGTTTGGAAGGCTGCGTTCATGCTGCCTTGAAGCTACCTGACCTTCCCTGCTCTCGACAGGCCTGTTAGCCCTGTCAGAGTGCTTCGGGGAACGTTATGAGTCTGCTCTGACTAAAGCAGGTGCTTCCATGGTCGAGGCTCTGGTCCGCCTGACAAGCTCTAGAGCTAGAGGGAACCTCAACGTGACAAGCTGCCTCCAGCGTAGGCCCCTAGTAGCCGTGCAGAAAGGGAGGCAGGCAGCTGTCTCCATGAGTTCTCAGTCGCGTAGAGGCTTTATTTTAAAGGAAGTGGTACACTTTGGAGGACTCCTAGGCCTCTCGGGTATGCATCACTTTCCCTCCAAGTTCACCGAGTACCTCCAGACCCCTGTGGGGCGGCTGAGCAACTTCGAGGCCCATTGGTTGACACCCCCCCACACCACCCCCGGAGGCCCTCTGTGCGTGCCGCGCGATGGGCTACACACTGGACGTCCCTCGAGGAGCGCTACATTTCCAGAGCCCTCGAACAGCCTCAGGACAGCATTTCGGGTGAGTGCGACTTTGTCATGGCCCTTGTGTGAGCTGCCATGGGAAAACACGGTGCTTTGAATACTTCGAGGACCTCGTACCTGAAGTCACTCTGCCCGAGGAGAAAGTCAGCATCTCACCATGCCGTGTCGCTAACGGCACGCCCAGCACGAACACAGGCCTGGAAGTAAGGCCCCGAGTGGCGGTGCAGAAGCGGAGGCGTGCAGCAGTTTCCATGAGGCGGTGGCCTCGGCTCTGGGCACCTTCAACGGCAGCAGGGTTTTCTGGACACCTAGGAGGCTGGCGCGGGCCCCCTGTTCCCGGCAGGAACACTGAGTACCGCCGGGCCCACCTGGGTCTGCTAAGCAACATCCAGGCCCGTAGCCCTTTAGAGCCCCTCTGTGGATGCCCAGCGTAGGGAAACGCGCTGCACTCCCCTTGGGAGCAGCTTAGGGTCCTCAGCACTCGCACACGTTCCCGGACACCGTTCTGGCACGTCCCACATGGCGTCGAAGTCTTACGCATTACCCTAGGCTGAGCTGAACTCAGGGAAACCCTCGGCTTCGCAGTCCACCTAGGACCTCCTGCCTGAAGTCACCGTGCCTCCCGGAGAGAGTCGGCTTGCGTTCTTACTGCCATGTACGTCCCCTTCCTCCTGTGGCACTGCAGGCTTTGAATAGCCACAGGCCCAGAGGAGCAGCTACGGCGTTCCTTGGCTGAGGCAGTTCGCTTGACGCAGAACACCCTACTTCGAGAAGTTGATTCAGGGAAGGAAACTCAGGGTGACCTGTGTCTCTTTGGGCTTGTGAGAAACCACGGGGATATCTGCTGAGTGCGCCCACGGAAACGGGGGCCTGCTGCAAGTAGCCTTGCTTTCCCGTTTGGAAGGCTGCGTTCATGCTGCCTTGAAGCTACCTGACCTTCCCTGCTCTCGACAGGCCTGTTAGCCCTGTCAGAGTGCTTCGGGGAACGTTATGAGTCTGCTCTGTCTAAAGCAGGTGCTTCCATGGCCGCGGCTCTGGTCCGCCTGACAAGCTCTAGAGCTAGAGGGAACCTCAACGTGACAAGCTGCCTCCAGCGTAGGCCCCTAGTAGCCGTGCAGAAAGGGAGGCAGGCAGCTGTCTCCATGAGTTCTCAGTCGCGTAGAGGCTTTATTTTAAAGGAAGTGGTACACTTTGGAGGACTCCTAGGCCTCTCGGGTATGCATCACTTTCCCTCCAAGTTCACCGAGTACCTCCAGACCCCTGTGGGGCGGCTGAGCAACTTCGAGGCCCATTGGTTGACCCCCCCACACACCACCCCCGGAGGCCCTCTGTGCGTGCCGCGCGATGGGCTACACACTGGACGTCCCTCGAGGAGCGCTACATTTCCAGAGCCCTCGAACAGCCTCAGGACAGCATTTCGGGTGAGTGCGACTTTGTCATGGCCCTTGTGTGAGCTGCCATGGGAAAACACGGTGCTTTGAATACTTCGAGGACCTCGTACCTGAAGTCACTCTGCCCGAGGAGAAAGTCAGCATCTCACCATGCCGTGTCGCTAACGGCACGCCCAGCACGAACACAGGCCTGGAAGTAAGGCCCCGAGTGGCGGTGCAGAAGCGGAGGCGTGCAGCAGTTTCCATGAGGCGCTGGCCTCGGCTCTGGGCACCTTCAACGGCAGCAGGGTTTTCTGGACACCTAGGAGGCTGGCGCGGGCCCCCTGTTCCCGGCAGGAACACTGAGTACCGCCGGGCCCACCTGGGTCTGCTAAGCAACATCCAGGCCCGTAGCCCTTTAGAGCCCCTCTGTGGATGCCCAGCGTAGGGAAACGCGCTGCACTCCCCTTGGGAGCAGCTTAGGGTCCTCAGCACTCGCACACGTTCCCGGACACCGTTCTGGCACGTCCCACATGGCGTCGAAGTCTTACGCATTACCCTAGGCTGAGCTGAACTCAGAGAAACCCTCGGCTTCGCAGTCCACCTAGGACCTCCTGCCTGAAGTCACCGTGCCTCCCGGAGAGAGTCGGCTTGCGTTCTTACTGCCATGTACGTCCCCTTCCTCCTGTGGCACTGCAGGCTTTGAATAGCCACAGGCCCAGAGGAGCAGCTACGGCGTTCCTTGGCTGAGGCAGTTCGCTTGACGCAGAACACCCTACTTCGAGAAGTTGATTCAGGGAAGGAAACTCAGGGTGACCTGTGTCTCTTTGGGCTTGTGAGAAACCACGGGGATGTCTGCTGAGTGCGCCCACGGAAACGGGGGCCTGCTGCAAGTAGCCTTGCTTTCCCGTTTGGAAGGCTGCGTTCATGCTGCCTTGAAGCTACCTGACCTTCCCTGCTCTCGACAGGCCTGTTAGCCCTGTCAGAGTGCTTCGGGGAACGTTATGAGTCTGCTCTGTCTAAAGCAGGTGCTTCCATGGCCGCGGCTCTGGTCCGCCTGACAAGCTCTAGAGCTAGAGGGAACCTCAACGTGACAAGCTGCCTCCAGCGTAGGCCCCTAGTAGCCGTGCAGAAAGGGAGGCAGGCAGCTGTCTCCATGAGTTCTCAGTCGCGTAGAGGCTTTATTTTAAAGGAAGTGGTACACTTTGGAGGACTCCTAGGCCTCTGGGGTATGCATCACTTTCCCTCCAAGTTCACCGAGTACCTCCAGACCCCTGTGGGGCGGCTGAGCAACTTCGAGGCCCATTGGTTGACCCCCCCCCACACCACCCCCGGAGGCCCTCTGTGCGTGCCGCGCGATGGGCTACACACTGGACGTCCCTCGAGGAGCGCTACATTTCCAGAGCCCTCGAACAGCCTCAGGACAGCATTTCGGGTGAGTGCGACTTTGTCATGGCCCTTGTGTGAGCTGCCATGGGAAAACACTGTGCTTTGAATACTTCGAGGACCTCGTACCTGAAGTCACTCTGCCCGAGGAGAAAGTCAGCATCTCACCATGCCGTGTCGCTAACGGCACGCCCAGCACGAACACAGGCCTGGAAGTAAGGCCCCGAGTGGCGGTGCAGAAGCGGAGGCGTGCAGCAGTTTCCATGAGGCGCTGGCCTCGGCTCTGGGCACCTTCAACGGCAGCAGGGTTTTCTGGACACCTAGGAGGCTGGCGCGGGCCCCCTGTTCCCGGCAGGAACACTGAATACCGCCGGGCCCACCTGGGTCTGCTAAGCAACATCCAGGCCCGTAGCCCTTTAGAGCCCCTCTGTGGATGCCCAGCGTAGGGAAACGCGCTGCACTCCCCTTGGGAGCAGCTTAGGGTCCTCAGCACTCGCACACGTTCCCGGACACCGTTCTGGCACGTCCCACATGGCGTCGAAGTCTTACGCATTACCCTAGGCTGAGCTGAACTCAGAGAAACCCTCGGCTTCGCAGTCCACCTAGGACCTCCTGCCTGAAGTCACCGTGCCTCCCGGAGAGAGTCGGCTTGCGTTCTTACTGCCATGTACGTCCCCTTCCTCCTGTGGCACTGCAGGCTTTGAATAGCCACAGGCCCAGAGGAGCAGCTACGGCGTTCCTTGGCTGAGGCAGTTCGCTTGACGCAGAACACCCTACTTCGAGAAGTTGATTCAGGGAAGGAAACTCAGGGTGACCTGTGTCTCTTTGGGCTTGTGAGAAACCACGGGGATGTCTGCTGAGTGCGCCCACGGAAACGGGGGCCTGCTGCAAGTAGCCTTGCTTTCCCGTTTGGAAGGCTGCGTTCATGCTGCCTTGAAGCTACCTGACCTTCCCTGCTCTCGACAGGCCTGTTAGCCCTGTCAGAGTGCTTCGGGGAACGTTATGAGTCTGCTCTGACTAAAGCAGGTGCTTCCATGGCCACGGCTCTGGTCCGCCTGACAAGCTCTAGAGCTAGAGGGAACCTCAACGTGACAAGCTGCCTCCAGCGTAGGCCCCTAGTAGCCGTGCAGAAAGGGAGGCAGGCAGCTGTCTCCATGAGTTCTCAGTCGCGTAGAGGCTTTATTTTAAAGGAAGTGGTACACTTTGGAGGACTCCTAGGCCTCTGGGGTATGCATCACTTTCCCTCCAAGTTCACCGAGTACCTCCAGACCCCTGTGGGGCGGCTGAGCAACTTCGAGGCCCATTGGTTGACCCCCCCCCACACCACCCCCGGAGGCCCTCTCTGCGTGCCGCGCGATGGGCTACACACTGGACGTCCCTCGAGGAGCGCTACATTTCCAGAGCCCTCGAACAGCCTCAGGACAGCATTTCGGGTGAGTGCGACTTTGTCATGGCCCTTGTGTGAGCTGCCATGGGAAAACACGGTGCTTTGAATACTTCGAGGACCTCGTACCTGAAGTCACTCTGCCCGAGGAGAAAGTCAGCATCTCACCATGCCGTGTCGCTAACGGCACGCCCAGCACGAACACAGGCCTGGAAGTAAGGCCCCGAGTGGCGGTGCAGAAGCGGAGGCGTGCAGCAGTTTCCATGAGGCGGTGGCCTCGGCTCTGGGCACCTTCAACGGCAGCAGGGTTTTCTGGACACCTAGGAGGCTGGCGCGGGCCCCCTGTTCCCGGCAGGAACACTGAGTACCGCCGGGCCCACCTGGGTCTGCTAAGCAACATCCAGGCCCGTAGCCCTTTAGAGCCCTTCTGTGGATGCCCAGCGTAGGGAAACGCGCTGCACTCCCCTTGGGAGCAGCTTAGGGTCCTCAGCACTCGCACACGTTCCCGGACACCGTTCTGGCACGTCCCACATGGCGTCGAAGTCTTACGCATTACCCTAGGCTGAGCTGAACTCAGGGAAACCCTCGGCTTCGCAGTCCACCTAGGACCTCCTGCCTGAAGTCACCGTGCCTCCCGGAGAGAGTCGGCTTGCGTTCTTACTGCCATGTACGTCCCCTTCCTCCTGTGGCACTGCAGGCTTTGAATAGCCACAGGCCCAGAGGAGCAGCTACGGCGTTCCTTGGCTGAGGCAGTTCGCTTGACGCAGAACACCCTACTTCGAGAAGTTGATTCAGGGAAGGAAACTCAGGGTGACCTGTGTCTCTTTGGGCTTGTGAGAAACCACGGGGATGTCTGCTGAGTGCGCCCACGGAAACGGGGGCCTGCTGCAAGTAGCCTTGCTTTCCCGTTTGGAAGGCTGCGTTCATGCTGCCTTGAAGCTACCTGACCTTCCCTGCTCTCGACAGGCCTGTTAGCCCTGTCAGAGTGCTTCGGGGAACGTTATGAGTCTGCTCTGTCTAAAGCAGGTGCTTCCATGGCCGCGGCTCTGGTCCGCCTGACAAGCTCTAGAGCTAGAGGGAACCTCAACGTGACAAGCTGCCTCCAGCGTAGGCCCCTAGTAGCCGTGCAGAAAGGGAGGCAGGCAGCTGTCTCCATGAGTTCTCAGTCGCGTAGAGGCTTTATTTTAAAGGAAGTGGTACACTTTGGAGGACTCCTAGGCCTCTCGGGTATGCATCACTTTCCCTCCAAGTTCACCGAGTACCTCCAGACCCCTGTGGGGCGGCTGAGCAACTTCGAGGCCCATTGGTTGACCCCCCCACACACCACCCCCGGAGGCCCTCTGTGCGTGCCGCGCGATGGGCTACACACTGGACGTCCCTCGAGGAGCGCTACATTTCCAGAGCCCTCGAACAGCCTCAGGACAGCATTTCGGGTGAGTGCGACTTTGTCATGGCCCTTGTGTGAGCTGCCATGGGAAAACACGGTGCTTTGAATACTTCGAGGACCTCGTACCTGAAGTCACTCTGCCCGAGGAGAAAGTCAGCATCTCACCATGCCGTGTCGCTAACGGCACGCCCAGCACGAACACAGGCCTGGAAGTAAGGCCCCGAGTGGCGGTGCAGAAGCGGAGGCGTGCAGCAGTTTCCATGAGGCGGTGGCCTCGGCTCTGGGCACCTTCAACGGCAGCAGGGTTTTCTGGACACCTAGGAGGCTGGCGCGGGCCCCCTGTTCCCGGCAGGAACACTGAGTACCGCCGGGCCCACCTGGGTCTGCTAAGCAACATCCAGGCCCGTAGCCCTTTAGAGCCCTTCTGTGGATGCCCAGCGTAGGGAAACGCGCTGCACTCCCCTTGGGAGCAGCTTAGGGTCCTCAGCACTCGCACACGTTCCCGGACACCGTTCTGGCACGTCCCACATGGCGTCGAAGTCTTACGCATTACCCTAGGCTGAGCTGAACTCAGAGAAACCCTCGGCTTCGCAGTCCACCTAGGACCTCCTGCCTGAAGTCACCGTGCCTCCCGGAGAGAGTCGGCTTGCGTTCTTACTGCCATGTACGTCCCCTTCCTCCTGTGGCACTGCAGGCTTTGAATAGCCACAGGCCCAGAGGAGCAGCTACGGCGTTCCTTGGCTGAGGCAGTTCGCTTGACGCAGAACACCCTACTTCGAGAAGTTGATTCAGGGAAGGAAACTCAGGGTGACCTGTGTCTCTTTGGGCTTGTGAGAAACCACGGGGATGTCTGCTGAGTGCGCCCACGGAAACGGGGGCCTGCTGCAAGTAGCCTTGCTTTCCCGTTTGGAAGGCTGCGTTCATGCTGCCTTGAAGCTACCTGACCTTCCCTGCTCTCGACAGGCCTGTTAGCCCTGTCAGAGTGCTTCGGGGAACGTTATGAGTCTGCTCTGACTAAAGCAGGTGCTTCCATGGTCGCGGCTCTGGTCCGCCTGACAAGCTCTAGAGCTAGAGGGAACCTCAACGTGACAAGCTGCCTCCAGCGTAGGCCCCTAGTAGCCGTGCAGAAAGGGAGGCAGGCAGCTGTCTCCATGAGTTCTCAGTCGCG
Source organism: Lagenorhynchus albirostris (assembly GCF_949774975.1). Classification (NCBI taxonomy): domain Eukaryota; kingdom Metazoa; phylum Chordata; class Mammalia; order Artiodactyla; family Delphinidae; genus Lagenorhynchus; species Lagenorhynchus albirostris. The sequence goes on from NC_083105.1 coordinate 74,092,320, forward strand.
TAGAGGCTTTATTTTAAAGGAAGTGGTACACTTTGGAGGACTCCTAGGCCTCTGGGGTATGCATCACTTTCCCTCCAAGTTCACCGAGTACCTCCAGACCCCTGTGGGGCGGCTGAGCAACTTCGAGGCCCATTGGTTGACCCCCCCACACACCACCCCCGGAGGCCCTCTGTGCGTGCCGCGCGATGGGCTACACACTGGACGTCCCTCGAGGAGCGCTACATTTCCAGAGCCCTCGAACAGCCTCAGGACAGCATTTCGGGTGAGTGCGACTTTGTCATGGCCCTTGTGTGAGCTGCCATGGGAAAACACGGTGCTTTGAATACTTCGAGGACCTCGTACCTGAAGTCACTCTGCCCGAGGAGAAAGTCAGCATCTCACCATGCCGTGTCGCTAACGGCACGCCCAGCACGAACACAGGCCTGGAAGTAAGGCCCCGAGTGGCGGTGCAGAAGCGGAGGCGTGCAGCAGTTTCCATGAGGCGGTGGCCTCGGCTCTGGGCACCTTCAACGGCAGCAGGGTTTTCTGGACACCTAGGAGGCTGGCGCGGGCCCCCTGTTCCCGGCAGGAACACTGAGTACCGCCGGGCCCACCTGGGTCTGCTAAGCAACATCCAGGCCCGTAGCCCTTTAGAGCCCTTCTGTGGATGCCCAGCGTAGGGAAACGCGCTGCACTCCCCTTGGGAGCAGCTTAGGGTCCTCAGCACTCGCACACGTTCCCGGACACCGTTCTGGCACGTCCCACATGGCGTCGAAGTCTTACGCATTACCCTAGGCTGAGCTGAACTCAGGGAAACCCTCGGCTTCGCAGTCCACCTAGGACCTCCTGCCTGAAGTCACCGTGCCTCCCGGAGAGAGTCGGCTTGCGTTCTTACTGCCATGTACGTCCCCTTCCTCCTGTGGCACTGCAGGCTTTGAATAGCCACAGGCCCAGAGGAGCAGCTACGGCGTTCCTTGGCTGAGGCAGTTCGCTTGACGCAGAACACCCTACTTCGAGAAGTTGATTCAGGGAAGGAAACTCAGGGTGACCTGTGTCTCTTTGGGCTTGTGAGAAACCACGGGGATGTCTGCTGAGTGCGCCCACGGAAACGGGGGCCTGCTGCAAGTAGCCTTGCTTTCCCGTTTGGAAGGCTGCGTTCATGCTGCCTTGAAGCTACCTGACCTTCCCTGCTCTCGACAGGCCTGTTAGCCCTGTCAGAGTGCTTCGGGGAACGTTATGAGTCTGCTCTGTCTAAAGCAGGTGCTTCCATGGCCGCGGCTCTGGTCCGCCTGACAAGCTCTAGAGCTAGAGGGAACCTCAACGTGACAAGCTGCCTCCAGCGTAGGCCCCTAGTAGCCGTGCAGAAAGGGAGGCAGGCAGCTGTCTCCATGAGTTCTCAGTCGCGTAGAGGCTTTATTTTAAAGGAAGTGGTACACTTTGGAGGACTCCTAGGCCTCTCGGGTATGCATCACTTTCCCTCCAAGTTCACCGAGTACCTCCAGACCCCTGTGGGGCGGCTGAGCAACTTCGAGGCCCATTGGTTGACCCCCCCCCACACCACCCCCGGAGGCCCTCTGTGCGTGCCGCGCGATGGGCTACACACTGGACGTCCCTCGAGGAGCGCTACATTTCCAGAGCCCTCGAACAGCCTCAGGACAGCATTTCGGGTGAGTGCGACTTTGTCATGGCCCTTGTGTGAGCTGCCATGGGAAAACACGGTGCTTTGAATACTTCGAGGACCTCGTACCTGAAGTCACTCTGCCCGAGGAGAAAGTCAGCATCTCACCATGCCGTGTCGCTAACGGCACGCCCAGCACGAACACAGGCCTGGAAGTAAGGCCCCGAGTGGCGGTGCAGAAGCGGAGGCGTGCAGCAGTTTCCATGAGGCGGTGGCCTCGGCTCTGGGCACCTTCAACGGCAGCAGGGTTTTCTGGACACCTAGGAGGCTGGCGCGGGCCCCCTGTTCCCGGCAGGAACACTGAGTACCGCCGGGCCCACCTGGGTCTGCTAAGCAACATCCAGGCCCGTAGCCCTTTAGAGCCCTTCTGTGGATGCCCAGCGTAGGGAAACGCGCTGCACTCCCCTTGGGAGCAGCTTAGGGTCCTCAGCACTCGCACACGTTCCCGGACACCGTTCTGGCACGTCCCACATGGCGTCGAAGTCTTACGCATTACCCTAGGCTGAGCTGAACTCAGAGAAACCCTCGGCTTCGCAGTCCACCTAGGACCTCCTGCCTGAAGTCACCGTGCCTCCCGGAGAGAGTCGGCTTGCGTTCTTACTGCCATGTACGTCCCCTTCCTCCTGTGGCACTGCAGGCTTTGAATAGCCACAGGCCCAGAGGAGCAGCTACGGCGTTCCTTGGCTGAGGCAGTTCGCTTGACGCAGAACACCCTACTTCGAGAAGTTGATTCAGGGAAGGAAACTCAGGGTGACCTGTGTCTCTTTGGGCTTGTGAGAAACCACGGGGATGTCTGCTGAGTGCGCCCACGGAAACGGGGGCCTGCTGCAAGTAGCCTTGCTTTCCCGTTTGGAAGGCTGCGTTCATGCTGCCTTGAAGCTACCTGACCTTCCCTGCTCTCGACAGGCCTGTTAGCCCTGTCAGAGTGCTTCGGGGAACGTTATGAGTCTGCTCTGACTAAAGCAGGTGCTTCCATGGTCGCGGCTCTGGTCCGCCTGACAAGCTCTAGAGCTAGAGGGAACCTCAACGTGACAAGCTGCCTCCAGCGTAGGCCCCTAGTAGCCGTGCAGAAAGGGAGGCAGGCAGCTGTCTCCATGAGTTCTCAGTCGCGTAGAGGCTTTATTTTAAAGGAAGTGGTACACTTTGGAGGACTCCTAGGCCTCTGGGGTATGCATCACTTTCCCTCCAAGTTCACCGAGTACCTCCAGACCCCTGTGGGGCGGCTGAGCAACTTCGAGGCCCATTGGTTGACCCCCCCACACACCACCCCCGGAGGCCCTCTGTGCGTGCCGCGCGATGGGCTACACACTGGACGTCCCTCGAGGAGCGCTACATTTCCAGAGCCCTCGAACAGCCTCAGGACAGCATTTCGGGTGAGTGCGACTTTGTCATGGCCCTTGTGTGAGCTGCCATGGGAAAACACGGTGCTTTGAATACTTCGAGGACCTCGTACCTGAAGTCACTCTGCCCGAGGAGAAAGTCAGCATCTCACCATGCCGTGTCGCTAACGGCACGCCCAGCACGAACACAGGCCTGGAAGTAAGGCCCCGAGTGGCGGTGCAGAAGCGGAGGCGTGCAGCAGTTTCCATGAGGCGGTGGCCTCGGCTCTGGGCACCTTCAACGGCAGCAGGGTTTTCTGGACACCTAGGAGGCTGGCGCGGGCCCCCTGTTCCCGGCAGGAACACTGAGTACCGCCGGGCCCACCTGGGTCTGCTAAGCAACATCCAGGCCCGTAGCCCTTTAGAGCCCTTCTGTGGATGCCCAGCGTAGGGAAACGCGCTGCACTCCCCTTGGGAGCAGCTTAGGGTCCTCAGCACTCGCACACGTTCCCGGACACCGTTCTGGCACGTCCCACATGGCGTCGAAGTCTTACGCATTACCCTAGGCTGAGCTGAACTCAGAGAAACCCTCGGCTTCGCAGTCCACCTAGGACCTCCTGCCTGAAGTCACCGTGCCTCCCGGAGAGAGTCGGCTTGCGTTCTTACTGCCATGTACGTCCCCTTCCTCCTGTGGCACTGCAGGCTTTGAATAGCCACAGGCCCAGAGGAGCAGCTACGGCGTTCCTTGGCTGAGGCAGTTCGCTTGACGCAGAACACCCTACTTCGAGAAGTTGATTCAGGGAAGGAAACTCAGGGTGACCTGTGTCTCTTTGGGCTTGTGAGAAACCACGGGGATGTCTGCTGAGTGCGCCCACGGAAACGGGGGCCTGCTGCAAGTAGCCTTGCTTTCCCGTTTGGAAGGCTGCGTTCATGCTGCCTTGAAGCTACCTGACCTTCCCTGCTCTCGACAGGCCTGTTAGCCCTGTCAGAGTGCTTCGGGGAACGTTATGAGTCTGCTCTGTCTAAAGCAGGTGCTTCCATGGCCGCGGCTCTGGTCCGCCTGACAAGCTCTAGAGCTAGAGGGAACCTCAACGTGACAAGCTGCCTCCAGCGTAGGCCCCTAGTAGCCGTGCAGAAAGGGAGGCAGGCAGCTGTCTCCATGAGTTCTCAGTCGCGTAGAGGCTTTATTTTAAAGGAAGTGGTACACTTTGGAGGACTCCTAGGCCTCTCGGGTATGCATCACTTTCCCTCCAAGTTCACCGAGTACCTCCAGACCCCTGTGGGGCGGCTGAGCAACTTCGAGGCCCATTGGTTGACCCCCCCCCACACCACCCCCGGAGGCCCTCTGTGCGTGCCGCGCGATGGGCTACACACTGGACGTCCCTCGAGGAGCGCTACATTTCCAGAGCCCTCGAACAGCCTCAGGACAGCATTTCGGGTGAGTGCGACTTTGTCATGGCCCTTGTGTGAGCTGCCATGGGAAAACACGGTGCTTTGAATACTTCGAGGACCTCGTACCTGAAGTCACTCTGCCCGAGGAGAAAGTCAGCATCTCACCATGCCGTGTCGCTAACGGCACGCCCAGCACGAACACAGGCCTGGAAGTAAGGCCCCGAGTGGCGGTGCAGAAGCGGAGGCGTGCAGCAGTTTCCATGAGGCGGTGGCCTCGGCTCTGGGCACCTTCAACGGCAGCAGGGTTTTCTGGACACCTAGGAGGCTGGCGCGGGCCCCCTGTTCCCGGCAGGAACACTGAGTACCGCCGGGCCCACCTGGGTCTGCTAAGCAACATCCAGGCCCGTAGCCCTTTAGAGCCCTTCTGTGGATGCCCAGCGTAGGGAAACGCGCTGCACTCCCCTTGGGAGCAGCTTAGGGTCCTCAGCACTCGCACACGTTCCCGGACACCGTTCTGGCACGTCCCACATGGCGTCGAAGTCTTACGCATTACCCTAGGCTGAGCTGAACTCAGAGAAACCCTCGGCTTCGCAGTCCACCTAGGACCTCCTGCCTGAAGTCACCGTGCCTCCCGGAGAGAGTCGGCTTGCGTTCTTACTGCCATGTACGTCCCCTTCCTCCTGTGGCACTGCAGGCTTTGAATAGCCACAGGCCCAGAGGAGCAGCTACGGCGTTCCTTGGCTGAGGCAGTTCGCTTGACGCAGAACACCCTACTTCGAGAAGTTGATTCAGGGAAGGAAACTCAGGGTGACCTGTGTCTCTTTGGGCTTGTGAGAAACCACGGGGATGTCTGCTGAGTGCGCCCACGGAAACGGGGGCCTGCTGCAAGTAGCCTTGCTTTCCCGTTTGGAAGGCTGCGTTCATGCTGCCTTGAAGCTACCTGACCTTCCCTGCTCTCGACAGGCCTGTTAGCCCTGTCAGAGTGCTTCGGGGAACGTTATGAGTCTGCTCTGACTAAAGCAGGTGCTTCCATGGTCGCGGCTCTGGTCCGCCTGACAAGCTCTAGAGCTAGAGGGAACCTCAACGTGACAAGCTGCCTCCAGCGTAGGCCCCTAGTAGCCGTGCAGAAAGGGAGGCAGGCAGCTGTCTCCATGAGTTCTCAGTCGCGTAGAGGCTTTATTTTAAAGGAAGTGGTACACTTTGGAGGACTCCTAGGCCTCTCGGGTATGCATCACTTTCCCTCCAAGTTCACCGAGTACCTCCAGACCCCTGTGGGGCGGCTGAGCAACTTCGAGGCCCATTGGTTGACCCCCCCACACACCACCCCCGGAGGCCCTCTGTGCGTGCCGCGCGATGGGCTACACACTGGACGTCCCTCGAGGAGCGCTACATTTCCAGAGCCCTCGAACAGCCTCAGGACAGCATTTCGGGTGAGTGCGACTTTGTCATGGCCCTTGTGTGAGCTGCCATGGGAAAACACGGTGCTTTGAATACTTCGAGGACCTCGTACCTGAAGTCACTCTGCCCGAGGAGAAAGTCAGCATCTCACCATGCCGTGTCGCTAACGGCAGGCCCAGCACGAACACAGGCCTGGAAGTAAGGCCCCGAGTGGCGGTGCAGAAGCGGAGGCGTGCAGCAGTTTCCATGAGGCGGTGGCCTCGGCTCTGGGCACCTTCAACGGCAGCAGGGTTTTCTGGACACCTAGGAGGCTGGCGCGGGCCCCCTGTTCCCGGCAGGAACACTGAGTACCGCCGGGCCCACCTGGGTCTGCTAAGCAACATCCAGGCCCGTAGCCCTTTAGAGCCCCTCTGTGGATGCCCAGCGTAGGGAAACGCGCTGCACTCCCCTTGGGAGCAGCTTAGGGTCCTCAGCACTCGCACACGTTCCCGGACACCGTTCTGGCACGTCCCACATGGCGTCGAAGTCTTACGCATTACCCTAGGCTGAGCTGAACTCAGGGAAACCCTCGGCTTCGCAGTCCACCTAGGACCTCCTGCCTGAAGTCACCGTGCCTCCCGGAGAGAGTCGGCTTGCGTTCTTACTGCCATGTACGTCCCCTTCCTCCTGTGGCACTGCAGGCTTTGAATAGCCACAGGCCCAGAGGAGCAGCTACGGCGTTCCTTGGCTGAGGCAGTTCGCTTGACGCAGAACACCCTACTTCGAGAAGTTGATTCAGGGAAGGAAACTCAGGGTGACCTGTGTCTCTTTGGGCTTGTGAGAAACCACGGGGATATCTGCTGAGTGCGCCCACGGAAACGGGGGCCTGCTGCAAGTAGCCTTGCTTTCCCGTTTGGAAGGCTGCGTTCATGCTGCCTTGAAGCTACCTGACCTTCCCTGCTCTCGACAGGCCTGTTAGCCCTGTCAGAGTGCTTCGGGGAACGTTATGAGTCTGCTCTGTCTAAAGCAGGTGCTTCCATGGCCGCGGCTCTGGTCCGCCTGACAAGCTCTAGAGCTAGAGGGAACCTCAACGTGACAAGCTGCCTCCAGCGTAGGCCCCTAGTAGCCGTGCAGAAAGGGAGGCAGGCAGCTGTCTCCATGAGTTCTCAGTCGCGTAGAGGCTTTATTTTAAAGGAAGTGGTACACTTTGGAGGACTCCTAGGCCTCTCGGGTATGCATCACTTTCCCTCCAAGTTCACCGAGTACCTCCAGACCCCTGTGGGGCGGCTGAGCAACTTCGAGGCCCATTGGTTGACCCCCCCCCACACCACCCCCGGAGGCCCTCTGTGCGTGCCGCGCGATGGGCTACACACTGGACGTCCCTCGAGGAGCGCTACATTTCCAGAGCCCTCGAACAGCCTCAGGACAGCATTTCGGGTGAGTGCGACTTTGTCATGGCCCTTGTGTGAGCTGCCATGGGAAAACACGGTGCTTTGAATACTTCGAGGACCTCGTACCTGAAGTCACTCTGCCCGAGGAGAAAGTCAGCATCTCACCATGCCGTGTCGCTAACGGCACGCCCAGCACGAACACAGGCCTGGAAGTAAGGCCCCGAGTGGCGGTGCAGAAGCGGAGGCGTGCAGCAGTTTCCATGAGGCGGTGGCCTCGGCTCTGGGCACCTTCAACGGCAGCAGGGTTTTCTGGACACCTAGGAGGCTGGCGCGGGCCCCCTGTTCCCGGCAGGAACACTGAGTACCGCCGGGCCCACCTGGGTCTGCTAAGCAACATCCAGGCCCGTAGCCCTTTAGAGCCCTTCTGTGGATGCCCAGCGTAGGGAAACGCGCTGCACTCCCCTTGGGAGCAGCTTAGGGTCCTCAGCACTCGCACACGTTCCCGGACACCGTTCTGGCACGTCCCACATGGCGTCGAAGTCTTACGCATTACCCTAGGCTGAGCTGAACTCAGAGAAACCCTCGGCTTCGCAGTCCACCTAGGACCTCCTGCCTGAAGTCACCGTGCCTCCCGGAGAGAGTCGGCTTGCGTTCTTACTGCCATGTACGTCCCCTTCCTCCTGTGGCACTGCAGGCTTTGAATAGCCACAGGCCCAGAGGAGCAGCTACGGCGTTCCTTGGCTGAGGCAGTTCGCTTGACGCAGAACACCCTACTTCGAGAAGTTGATTCAGGGAAGGAAACTCAGGGTGACCTGTGTCTCTTTGGGCTTGTGAGAAACCACGGGGATGTCTGCTGAGTGCGCCCACGGAAACGGGGGCCTGCTGCAAGTAGCCTTGCTTTCCCGTTTGGAAGGCTGCGTTCATGCTGCCTTGAAGCTACCTGACCTTCCCTGCTCTCGACAGGCCTGTTAGCCCTGTCAGAGTGCTTCGGGGAACGTTATGAGTCTGCTCTGACTAAAGCAGGTGCTTCCATGGTCGCGGCTCTGGTCCGCCTGACAAGCTCTAGAGCTAGAGGGAACCTCAACGTGACAAGCTGCCTCCAGCGTAGGCCCCTAGTAGCCGTGCAGAAAGGGAGGCAGGCAGCTGTCTCCATGAGTTCTCAGTCGCGTAGAGGCTTTATTTTAAAGGAAGTGGTACACTTTGGAGGACTCCTAGGCCTCTCGGGTATGCATCACTTTCCCTCCAAGTTCACCGAGTACCTCCAGACCCCTGTGGGGCGGCTGAGCAACTTCGAGGCCCATTGGTTGACCCCCCCACACACCACCCCCGGAGGCCCTCTGTGCGTGCCGCGCGATGGGCTACACACTGGACGTCCCTCGAGGAGCGCTACATTTCCAGAGCCCTCGAACAGCCTCAGGACAGCATTTCGGGTGAGTGCGACTTTGTCATGGCCCTTGTGTGAGCTGCCATGGGAAAACACGGTGCTTTGAATACTTCGAGGACCTCGTACCTGAAGTCACTCTGCCCGAGGAGAAAGTCAGCATCTCACCATGCCGTGTCGCTAACGGCAGGCCCAGCACGAACACAGGCCTGGAAGTAAGGCCCCGAGTGGCGGTGCAGAAGCGGAGGCGTGCAGCAGTTTCCATGAGGCGGTGGCCTCGGCTCTGGGCACCTTCAACGGCAGCAGGGTTTTCTGGACACCTAGGAGGCTGGCGCGGGCCCCCTGTTCCCGGCAGGAACACTGAGTACCGCCGGGCCCACCTGGGTCTGCTAAGCAACATCCAGGCCCGTAGCCCTTTAGAGCCCCTCTGTGGATGCCCAGCGTAGGGAAACGCGCTGCACTCCCCTTGGGAGCAGCTTAGGGTCCTCAGCACTCGCACACGTTCCCGGACACCGTTCTGGCACGTCCCACATGGCGTCGAAGTCTTACGCATTACCCTAGGCTGAGCTGAACTCAGGGAAACCCTCGGCTTCGCAGTCCACCTAGGACCTCCTGCCTGAAGTCACCGTGCCTCCCGGAGAGAGTCGGCTTGCGTTCTTACTGCCATGTACGTCCCCTTCCTCCTGTGGCACTGCAGGCTTTGAATAGCCACAGGCCCAGAGGAGCAGCTACGGCGTTCCTTGGCTGAGGCAGTTCGCTTGACGCAGAACACCCTACTTCGAGAAGTTGATTCAGGGAAGGAAACTCAGGGTGACCTGTGTCTCTTTGGGCTTGTGAGAAACCACGGGGATATCTGCTGAGTGCGCCCACGGAAATGGGGGCCTGCTGCAAGTAGCCTTGCTTTCCCGTTTGGAAGGCTGCGTTCATGCTGCCTTGAAGCTACCTGACCTTCCCTGCTCTCGACAGGCCTGTTAGCCCTGTCAGAGTGCTTCGGGGAACGTTATGAGTCTGCTCTGTCTAAAGCAGGTGCTTCCATGGCCGCGGCTCTGGTCCGCCTGACAAGCTCTAGAGCTAGAGGGAACCTCAACGTGACAAGCTGCCTCCAGCGTAGGCCCCTAGTAGCCGTGCAGAAAGGGAGGCAGGCAGCTGTCTCCATGAGTTCTCAGTCGCGTAGAGGCTTTATTTTAAAGGAAGTGGTACACTTTGGAGGACTCCTAGGCCTCTCGGGTATGCATCACTTTCCCTCCAAGTTCACCGAGTACCTCCAGACCCCTGTGGGGCGGCTGAGCAACTTCGAGGCCCATTGGTTGACCCCCCCCCACACCACCCCCGGAGGCCCTCTGTGCGTGCCGCGCGATGGGCTACACACTGGACGTCCCTCGAGGAGCGCTACATTTCCAGAGCCCTCGAACAGCCTCAGGACAGCATTTCGGGTGAGTGCGACTTTGTCATGGCCCTTGTGTGAGCTGCCATGGGAAAACACGGTGCTTTGAATACTTCGAGGACCTCGTACCTGAAGTCACTCTGCCCGAGGAGAAAGTCAGCATCTCACCATGCCGTGTCGCTAACGGCACGCCCAGCACGAACACAGGCCTGGAAGTAAGGCCCCGAGTGGCGGTGCAGAAGCGGAGGCGTGCAGCAGTTTCCATGAGGCGGTGGCCTCGGCTCTGGGCACCTTCAACGGCAGCAGGGTTTTCTGGACACCTAGGAGGCTGGCGCGGGCCCCCTGTTCCCGGCAGGAACACTGAGTACCGCCGGGCCCACCTGGGTCTGCTAAGCAACATCCAGGCCCGTAGCCCTTTAGAGCCCTTCTGTGGATGCCCAGCGTAGGGAAACGCGCTGCACTCCCCTTGGGAGCAGCTTAGGGTCCTCAGCACTCGCACACGTTCCCGGACACCGTTCTGGCACGTCCCACATGGCGTCGAAGTCTTACGCATTACCCTAGGCTGAGCTGAACTCAGAGAAACCCTCGGCTTCGCAGTCCACCTAGGACCTCCTGCCTGAAGTCACCGTGCCTCCCGGAGAGAGTCGGCTTGCGTTCTTACTGCCATGTACGTCCCCTTCCTCCTGTGGCACTGCAGGCTTTGAATAGCCACAGGCCCAGAGGAGCAGCTACGGCGTTCCTTGGCTGAGGCAGTTCGCTTGACGCAGAACACCCTACTTCGAGAAGTTGATTCAGGGAAGGAAACTCAGGGTGACCTGTGTCTCTTTGGGCTTGTGAGAAACCACGGGGATGTCTGCTGAGTGCGCCCACGGAAACGGGGGCCTGCTGCAAGTAGCCTTGCTTTCCCGTTTGGAAGGCTGCGTTCATGCTGCCTTGAAGCTACCTGACCTTCCCTGCTCTCGACAGGCCTGTTAGCCCTGTCAGAGTGCTTCGGGGAACGTTATGAGTCTGCTCTGACTAAAGCAGGTGCTTCCATGGTCGCGGCTCTGGTCCGCCTGACAAGCTCTAGAGCTAGAGGGAACCTCAACGTGACAAGCTGCCTCCAGCGTAGGCCCCTAGTAGCCGTGCAGAAAGGGAGGCAGGCAGCTGTCTCCATGAGTTCTCAGTCGCGTAGAGGCTTTATTTTAAAGGAAGTGGTACACTTTGGAGGACTCCTAGGCCTCTCGGGTATGCATCACTTTCCCTCCAAGTTCACCGAGTACCTCCAGACCCCTGTGGGGCGGCTGAGCAACTTCGAGGCCCATTGGTTGACCCCCCCACACACCACCCCCGGAGGCCCTCTGTGCGTGCCGCGCGATGGGCTACACACTGGACGTCCCTCGAGGAGCGCTACATTTCCAGAGCCCTCGAACAGCCTCAGGACAGCATTTCGGGTGAGTGCGACTTTGTCATGGCCCTTGTGTGAGCTGCCATGGGAAAACACGGTGCTTTGAATACTTCGAGGACCTCGTACCTGAAGTCACTCTGCCCGAGGAGAAAGTCAGCATCTCACCATGCCGTGTCGCTAACGGCAGGCCCAGCACGAACACAGGCCTGGAAGTAAGGCCCCGAGTGGCGGTGCAGAAGCGGAGGCGTGCAGCAGTTTCCATGAGGCGGTGGCCTCGGCCCTGGGCACCTTCAACGGCAGCAGGGTTTTCTGGACACCTAGGAGGCTGGCGCGGGCCCCCTGTTCCCGGCAGGAACACTGAGTACCGCCGGGCCCACCTGGGTCTGCTAAGCAACATCCAGGCCCGTAGCCCTTTAGAGCCCCTCTGTGGATGCCCAGCGTAGGGAAACGCGCTGCACTCCCCTTGGGAGCAGCTTAGGGTCCTCAGCACTCGCACACGTTCCCGGACACCGTTCTGGCACGTCCCACATGGCGTCGAAGTCTTACGCATTACCCTAGGCTGAGCTGAACTCAGGGAAACCCTCGGCTTCGCAGTCCACCTAGGACCTCCTGCCTGAAGTCACCGTGCCTCCCGGAGAGAGTCGGCTTGCGTTCTTACTGCCATGTACGTCCCCTTCCTCCTGTGGCACTGCAGGCTTTGAATAGCCACAGGCCCAGAGGAGCAGCTACGGCGTTCCTTGGCTGAGGCAGTTCGCTTGACGCAGAACACCCTACTTCGAGAAGTTGATTCAGGGAAGGAAACTCAGGGTGACCTGTGTCTCTTTGGGCTTGTGAGAAACCACGGGGATATCTGCTGAGTGCGCCCACGGAAACGGGGGCCTGCTGCAAGTAGCCTTGCTTTCCCGTTTGGAAGGCTGCGTTCATGCTGCCTTGAAGCTACCTGACCTTCCCTGCTCTCGACAGGCCTGTTAGCCCTGTCAGAGTGCTTCGGGGAACGTTATGAGTCTGCTCTGTCTAAAGCAGGTGCTTCCATGGCCGCGGCTCTGGTCCGCCTGACAAGCTCTAGAGCTAGAGGGAACCTCAACGTGACAAGCTGCCTCCAGCGTAGGCCCCTAGTAGCCGTGCAGAAAGGGAGGCAGGCAGCTGTCTCCATGAGTTCTCAGTCGCGTAGAGGCTTTATTTTAAAGGAAGTGGTACACTTTGGAGGACTCCTAGGCCTCTCGGGTATGCATCACTTTCCCTCCAAGTTCACCGAGTACCTCCAGACCCCTGTGGGGCGGCTGAGCAACTTCGAGGCCCATTGGTTGACCCCCCCACACACCACCCCCGGAGGCCCTCTGTGCGTGCCGCGCGATGGGCTACACACTGGACGTCCCTCGAGGAGCGCTACATTTCCAGAGCCCTCGAACAGCCTCAGGACAGCATTTCGGGTGAGTGCGACTTTGTCATGGCCCTTGTGTGAGCTGCCATGGGAAAACACGGTGCTTTGAATACTTCGAGGACCTCGTACCTGAAGTCACTCTGCCCGAGGAGAAAGTCAGCATCTCACCATGCCGTGTCGCTAACGGCACGCCCAGCACGAACACAGGCCTGGAAGTAAGGCCCCGAGTGGCGGTGCAGAAGCGGAGGCGTGCAGCAGTTTCCATGAGGCGGTGGCCTCGGCTCTGGGCACCTTCAACGGCAGCAGGGTTTTCTGGACACCTAGGAGGCTGGCGCGGGCCCCCTGTTCCCGGCAGGAACACTGAGTACCGCCGGGCCCACCTGGGTCTGCTAAGCAACATCCAGGCCCGTAGCCCTTTAGAGCCCTTCTGTGGATGCCCAGCGTAGGGAAACGCGCTGCACTCCCCTTGGGAGCAGCTTAGGGTCCTCAGCACTCGCACACGTTCCCGGACACCGTTCTGGCACGTCCCACATGGCGTCGAAGTCTTACGCATTACCCTAGGCTGAGCTGAACTCAGAGAAACCCTCGGCTTCGCAGTCCACCTAGGACCTCCTGCCTGAAGTCACCGTGCCTCCCGGAGAGAGTCGGCTTGCGTTCTTACTGCCATGTACGTCCCCTTCCTCCTGTGGCACTGCAGGCTTTGAATAGCCACAGGCCCAGAGGAGCAGCTATGGCGTTCCTTGGCTGAGGCAGTTCGCTTGACGCAGAACACCCTACTTCGAGAAGTTGATTCAGGGAAGGAAACTCAGGGTGACCTGTGTCTCTTTGGGCTTGTGAGAAACCACGGGGATGTCTGCTGAGTGCGCCCACGGAAACGGGGGCCTGCTGCAAGTAGCCTTGCTTTCCCGTTTGGAAGGCTGCGTTCATGCTGCCTTGAAGCTACCTGACCTTCCCTGCTCTCGACAGGCCTGTTAGCCCTGTCAGAGTGCTTCGGGGAACGTTATGAGTCTGCTCTGTCTAAAGCAGGTGCTTCCATGGCCGCGGCTCTGGTCCGCCTGACAAGCTCTAGAGCTAGAGGGAACCTCAACGTGACAAGCTGCCTCCAGCGTAGGCCCCTAGTAGCCGTGCAGAAAGGGAGGCAGGCAGCTGTCTCCATGAGTTCTCAGTCGCGTAGAGGCTTTATTTTAAAGGAAGTGGTACACTTTGGAGGACTCCTAGGCCTCTCGGGTATGCATCACTTTCCCTCCAAGTTCACCGAGTACCTCCAGACCCCTGTGGGGCGGCTGAGCAACTTCGAGGCCCATTGGTTGACCCCCCCACACACCACCCCCGGAGGCCCTCTGTGCGTGCCGCGCGATGGGCTACACACTGGACGTCCCTCGAGGAGCGCTACATTTCCAGAGCCCTCGAACAGCCTCAGGACAGCATTTCGGGTGAGTGCGACTTTGTCATGGCCCTTGTGTGAGCTGCCATGGGAAAACACGGTGCTTTGAATACTTCGAGGACCTCGTACCTGAAGTCACTCTGCCCGAGGAGAAAGTCAGCATCTCACCATGCCGTGTCGCTAACGGCAGGCCCAGCACGAACACAGGCCTGGAAGTAAGGCCCCGAGTGGCGGTGCAGAAGCGGAGGCGTGCAGCAGTTTCCATGAGGCGGTGGCCTCGGCTCTGGGCACCTTCAACGGCAGCAGGGTTTTCTGGACACCTAGGAGGCTGGCGCGGGCCCCCTGTTCCCGGCAGGAACACTGAGTACCGCCGGGCCCACCTGGGTCTGCTAAGCAACATCCAGGCCCGTAGCCCTTTAGAGCCCCTCTGTGGATGCCCAGCGTAGGGAAACGCGCTGCACTCCCCTTGGGAGCAGCTTAGGGTCCTCAGCACTCGCACACGTTCCCGGACACCGTTCTGGCACGTCCCACATGGCGTCGAAGTCTTACGCATTACCCTAGGCTGAGCTGAACTCAGGGAAACCCTCGGCTTCGCAGTCCACCTAGGACCTCCTGCCTGAAGTCACCGTGCCTCCCGGAGAGAGTCGGCTTGCGTTCTTACTGCCATGTACGTCCCCTTCCTCCTGTGGCACTGCAGGCTTTGAATAGCCACAGGCCCAGAGGAGCAGCTACGGCGTTCCTTGGCTGAGGCAGTTCGCTTGACGCAGAACACCCTACTTCGAGAAGTTGATTCAGGGAAGGAAACTCAGGGTGACCTGTGTCTCTTTGGGCTTGTGAGAAACCACGGGGATATCTGCTGAGTGCGCCCACGGAAACGGGGGCCTGCTGCAAGTAGCCTTGCTTTCCCGTTTGGAAGGCTGCGTTCATGCTGCCTTGAAGCTACCTGACCTTCCCTGCTCTCGACAGGCCTGTTAGCCCTGTCAGAGTGCTTCGGGGAACGTTATGAGTCTGCTCTGTCTAAAGCAGGTGCTTCCATGGCCGCGGCTCTGGTCCGCCTGACAAGCTCTAGAGCTAGAGGGAACCTCAACGTGACAAGCTGCCTCCAGCGTAGGCCCCTAGTAGCCGTGCAGAAAGGGAGGCAGGCAGCTGTCTCCATGAGTTCTCAGTCGCGTAGAGGCTTTATTTTAAAGGAAGTGGTACACTTTGGAGGACTCCTAGGCCTCTCGGGTATGCATCACTTTCCCTCCAAGTTCACCGAGTACCTCCAGACCCCTGTGGGGCGGCTGAGCAACTTCGAGGCCCATTGGTTGACCCCCCCACACACCACCCCCGGAGGCCCTCTGTGCGTGCCGCGCGATGGGCTACACACTGGACGTCCCTCGAGGAGCGCTACATTTCCAGAGCCCTCGAACAGCCTCAGGACAGCATTTCGGGTGAGTGCGACTTTGTCATGGCCCTTGTGTGAGCTGCCATGGGAAAACACGGTGCTTTGAATACTTCGAGGACCTCGTACCTGAAGTCACTCTGCCCGAGGAGAAAGTCAGCATCTCACCATGCCGTGTCGCTAACGGCACGCCCAGCACGAACACAGGCCTGGAAGTAAGGCCCCGAGTGGCGGTGCAGAAGCGGAGGCGTGCAGCAGTTTCCATGAGGCGGTGGCCTCGGCTCTGGGCACCTTCAACGGCAGCAGGGTTTTCTGGACACCTAGGAGGCTGGCGCGGGCCCCCTGTTCCCGGCAGGAACACTGAGTACCGCCGGGCCCACCTGGGTCTGCTAAGCAACATCCAGGCCCGTAGCCCTTTAGAGCCCTTCTGTGGATGCCCAGCGTAGGGAAACGCGCTGCACTCCCCTTGGGAGCAGCTTAGGGTCCTCAGCACTCGCACACGTTCCCGGACACCGTTCTGGCACGTCCCACATGGCGTCGAAGTCTTACGCATTACCCTAGGCTGAGCTGAACTCAGAGAAACCCTCGGCTTCGCAGTCCACCTAGGACCTCCTGCCTGAAGTCACCGTGCCTCCCGGAGAGAGTCGGCTTGCGTTCTTACTGCCATGTACGTCCCCTTCCTCCTGTGGCACTGCAGGCTTTGAATAGCCACAGGCCCAGAGGAGCAGCTACGGCGTTCCTTGGCTGAGGCAGTTCGCTTGACGCAGAACACCCTACTTCGAGAAGTTGATTCAGGGAAGGAAACTCAGGGTGACCTGTGTCTCTTTGGGCTTGTGAGAAACCACGGGGATGTCTGCTGAGTGCGCCCACGGAAACGGGGGCCTGCTGCAAGTAGCCTTGCTTTCCCGTTTGGAAGGCTGCGTTCATGCTGCCTTGAAGCTACCTGACCTTCCCTGCTCTCGACAGGCCTGTTAGCCCTGTCAGAGTGCTTCGGGGAACGTTATGAGTCTGCTCTGACTAAAGCAGGTGCTTCCATGGTCGCGGCTCTGGTCCGCCTGACAAGCTCTAGAGCTAGAGGGAACCTCAACGTGACAAGCTGCCTCCAGCGTAGGCCCCTAGTAGCCGTGCAGAAAGGGAGGCAGGCAGCTGTCTCCATGAGTTCTCAGTCGCGTAGAGGCTTTATTTTAAAGGAAGTGGTACACTTTGGAGGACTCCTAGGCCTCTCGGGTATGCATCACTTTCCCTCCAAGTTCACCGAGTACCTCCAGACCCCTGTGGGGCGGCTGAGCAACTTCGAGGCCCATTGGTTGACACCCCCCCACACCACCCCCGGAGGCCCTCTGTGCGTGCCGCGCGATGGGCTACACACTGGACGTCCCTCGAGGAGCGCTACATTTCCAGAGCCCTCGAACAGCCTCAGGACAGCATTTCGGGTGAGTGCGACTTTGTCATGGCCCTTGTGTGAGCTGCCATGGGAAAACACTGTGCTTTGAATACTTCGAGGACCTCGTACCTGAAGTCACTCTGCCCGAGGAGAAAGTCAGCATCTCACCATGCCGTGTCGCTAACGGCACGCCCAGCACGAACACAGGCCTGGAAGTAAGGCCCCGAGTGGCGGTGCAGAAGCGGAGGCGTGCAGCAGTTTCCATGAGGCGGTGGCCTCGGCTCTGGGCACCTTCAACGGCAGCAGGGTTTTCTGGACACCTAGGAGGCTGGCGCGGGCCCCCTGTTCCCGGCAGGAACACTGAGTACCGCCAGGCCCACCTGGGTCTGCTAAGCAACATCCAGGCCCGTAGCCCTTTAGAGCCCCTCTGTGGATGCCCAGCGTAGGGAAACGCGCTGCACTCCCCTTGGGAGCAGCTTAGGGTCCTCAGCACTCGCACACGTTCCCGGACACCGTTCTGGCACGTCCCACATGGCGTCGAAGTCTTACGCATTACCCTAGGCTGAGCTGAACTCAGGGAAACCCTCGGCTTCGCAGTCCACCTAGGACCTCCTGCCTGAAGTCACCGTGCCTCCCGGAGAGAGTCGGCTTGCGTTCTTACTGCCATGTACGTCCCCTTCCTCCTGTGGCACTGCAGGCTTTGAATAGCCACAGGCCCAGAGGAGCAGCTACGGCGTTCCTTGGCTGAGGCAGTTCGCTTGACGCAGAACACCCTACTTCGAGAAGTTGATTCAGGGAAGGAAACTCAGGGTGACCTGTGTCTCTTTGGGCTTGTGAGAAACCACGGGGATATCTGCTGAGTGCGCCCACGGAAACGGGGGCCTGCTGCAAGTAGCCTTGCTTTCCCGTTTGGAAGGCTGCGTTCATGCTGCCTTGAAGCTACCTGACCTTCCCTGCTCTCGACAGGCCTGTTAGCCCTGTCAGAGTGCTTCGGGGAACGTTATGAGTCTGCTCTGTCTAAAGCAGGTGCTTCCATGGCCGCGGCTCTGGTCCGCCTGACAAGCTCTAGAGCTAGAGGGAACCTCAACGTGACAAGCTGCCTCCAGCGTAGGCCCCTAGTAGCCGTGCAGAAAGGGAGGCAGGCAGCTGTCTCCATGAGTTCTCAGTCGCGTAGAGGCTTTATTTTAAAGGAAGTGGTACACTTTGGAGGACTCCTAGGCCTCTCGGGTATGCATCACTTTCCCTCCAAGTTCACCGAGTACCTCCAGACCCCTGTGGGGCGGCTGAGCAACTTCGAGGCCCATTGGTTGACCCCCCCACACACCACCCCCGGAGGCCCTCTGTGCGTGCCGCGCGATGGGCTACACACTGGACGTCCCTCGAGGAGCGCTACATTTCCAGAGCCCTCGAACAGCCTCAGGACAGCATTTCGGGTGAGTGCGACTTTGTCATGGCCCTTGTGTGAGCTGCCATGGGAAAACACGGTGCTTTGAATACTTCGAGGACCTCGTACCTGAAGTCACTCTGCCCGAGGAGAAAGTCAGCATCTCACCATGCCGTGTCGCTAACGGCACGCCCAGCACGAACACAGGCCTGGAAGTAAGGCCCCGAGTGGCGGTGCAGAAGCGGAGGCGTGCAGCAGTTTCCATGAGGCGGTGGCCTCGGCTCTGGGCACCTTCAACGGCAGCAGGGTTTTCTGGACACCTAGGAGGCTGGCGCGGGCCCCCTGTTCCCGGCAGGAACACTGAGTACCGCCGGGCCCACCTGGGTCTGCTAAGCAACATCCAGGCCCGTAGCCCTTTAGAGCCCTTCTGTGGATGCCCAGCGTAGGGAAACGCGCTGCACTCCCCTTGGGAGCAGCTTAGGGTCCTCAGCACTCGCACACGTTCCCGGACACCGTTCTGGCACGTCCCACATGGCGTCGAAGTCTTACGCATTACCCTAGGCTGAGCTGAACTCAGAGAAACCCTCGGCTTCGCAGTCCACCTAGGACCTCCTGCCTGAAGTCACCGTGCCTCCCGGAGAGAGTCGGCTTGCGTTCTTACTGCCATGTACGTCCCCTTCCTCCTGTGGCACTGCAGGCTTTGAATAGCCACAGGCCCAGAGGAGCAGCTACGGCGTTCCTTGGCTGAGGCAGTTCGCTTGACGCAGAACACCCTACTTCGAGAAGTTGATTCAGGGAAGGAAACTCAGGGTGACCTGTGTCTCTTTGGGCTTGTGAGAAACCACGGGGATGTCTGCTGAGTGCGCCCACGGAAACGGGGGCCTGCTGAAAGTAGCCTTGCTTTCCCGTTTGGAAGGCTGCGTTCATGCTGCCTTGAAGCTACCTGACCTTCCCTGCTCTCGACAGGCCTGTTAGCCCTGTCAGAGTGCTTCGGGGAACGTTATGAGTCTGCTCTGACTAAAGCAGGTGCTTCCATGGTCGCGGCTCTGGTCCGCCTGACAAGCTCTAGAGCTAGAGGGAACCTCAACGTGACAAGCTGCCTCCAGCGTAGGCCCCTGGTAGCCGTGCAGAAAGGGAGGCAGGCAGCTGTCTCCATGAGTTCTCAGTCGCGTAGAGGCTTTATTTTAAAGGAAGTGGTACACTTTGGAGGACTCCTAGGCCTCTCGGGTATGCATCACTTTCCCTCCAAGTTCACCGAGTACCTCCAGACCCCTGTGGGGCGGCTGAGCAACTTCGAGGCCCATTGGTTGACACCCCCCCACACCACCCCCGGAGGCCCTCTGTGCGTGCCGCGCGATGGGCTACACACTGGACGTCCCTCGAGGAGCGCTACATTTCCAGAGCCCTCGAACAGCCTCAGGACAGCATTTCGGGTGAGTGCGACTTTGTCATGGCCCTTGTGTGAGCTGCCATGGGAAAACACTGTGCTTTGAATACTTCGAGGACCTCGTACCTGAAGTCACTCTGCCCGAGGAGAAAGTCAGCATCTCACCATGCCGTGTCGCTAACGGCACGCCCAGCACGAACACAGGCCTGGAAGTAAGGCCCCGAGTGGCGGTGCAGAAGCGGAGGCGTGCAGCAGTTTCCATGAGGCGGTGGCCTCGGCTCTGGGCACCTTCAACGGCAGCAGGGTTTTCTGGACACCTAGGAGGCTGGCGCGGGCCCCCTGTTCCCGGCAGGAACACTGAGTACCGCCGGGCCCACCTGGGTCTGCTAAGCAACATCCAGGCCCGTAGCCCTTTAGAGCCCCTCTGTGGATGCCCAGCGTAGGGAAACGCGCTGCACTCCCCTTGGGAGCAGCTTAGGGTCCTCAGCACTCGCACACGTTCCCGGACACCGTTCTGGCACGTCCCACATGGCGTCGAAGTCTTACGCATTACCCTAGGCTGAGCTGAACTCAGGGAAACCCTCGGCTTCGCAGTCCACCTAGGACCTCCTGCCTGAAGTCACCGTGCCTCCCGGAGAGAGTCGGCTTGCGTTCTTACTGCCATGTACGTCCCCTTCCTCCTGTGGCACTGCAGGCTTTGAATAGCCACAGGCCCAGAGGAGCAGCTACGGCGTTCCTTGGCTGAGGCAGTTCGCTTGACGCAGAACACCCTACTTCGAGAAGTTGATTCAGGGAAGGAAACTCAGGGTGACCTGTGTCTCTTTGGGCTTGTGAGAAACCACGGGGATGTCTGCTGAGTGCGCCCACGGAAACGGGGGCCTGCTGCAAGTAGCCTTGCTTTCCCGTTTGGAAGGCTGCGTTCATGCTGCCTTGAAGCTACCTGACCTTCCCTGCTCTCGACAGGCCTGTTAGCCCTGTCAGAGTGCTTCGGGGAACGTTATGAGTCTGCTCTGTCTAAAGCAGGTGCTTCCATGGCCGCGGCTCTGGTCCGCCTGACAAGCTCTAGAGCTAGAGGGAACCTCAACGTGACAAGCTGCCTCCAGCGTAGGCCCCTAGTAGCCGTGCAGAAAGGGAGGCAGGCAGCTGTCTCCATGAGTTCTCAGTCGCGTAGAGGCTTTATTTTAAAGGAAGTGGTACACTTTGGAGGACTCCTAGGCCTCTCGGGTATGCATCACTTTCCCTCCAAGTTCACCGAGTACCTCCAGACCCCTGTGGGGCGGCTGAGCAACTTCGAGGCCCATTGGTTGACCCCCCCACACACCACCCCCGGAGGCCCTCTGTGCGTGCCGCGCGATGGGCTACACACTGGACGTCCCTCGAGGAGCGCTACATTTCCAGAGCCCTCGAACAGCCTCAGGACAGCATTTCGGGTGAGTGCGACTTTGTCATGGCCCTTGTGTGAGCTGCCATGGGAAAACACGGTGCTTTGAATACTTCGAGGACCTCGTACCTGAAGTCACTCTGCCCGAGGAGAAAGTCAGCATCTCACCATGCCGTGTCGCTAACGGCACGCCCAGCACGAACACAGGCCTGGAAGTAAGGCCCCGAGTGGCGGTGCAGAAGCGGAGGCGTGCAGCAGTTTCCATGAGGCGGTGGCCTCGGCTCTGGGCACCTTCAACGGCAGCAGGGTTTTCTGGACACCTAGGAGGCTGGCGCGGGCCCCCTGTTCCCGGCAGGAACACTGAGTACCGCCGGGCCCACCTGGGTCTGCTAAGCAACATCCAGGCCCGTAGCCCTTTAGAGCCCTTCTGTGGATGCCCAGCGTAGGGAAACGCGCTGCACTCCCCTTGGGAGCAGCTTAGGGTCCTCAGCACTCGCACACGTTCCCGGACACCGTTCTGGCACGTCCCACATGGCGTCGAAGTCTTACGCATTACCCTAGGCTGAGCTGAACTCAGAGAAACCCTCGGCTTCGCAGTCCACCTAGGACCTCCTGCCTGAAGTCACCGTGCCTCCCGGAGAGAGTCGGCTTGCGTTCTTACTGCCATGTACGTCCCCTTCCTCCTGTGGCACTGCAGGCTTTGAATAGCCACAGGCCCAGAGGAGCAGCTACGGCGTTCCTTGGCTGAGGCAGTTCGCTTGACGCAGAACACCCTACTTCGAGAAGTTGATTCAGGGAAGGAAACTCAGGGTGACCTGTGTCTCTTTGGGCTTGTGAGAAACCACGGGGATGTCTGCTGAGTGCGCCCACGGAAACGGGGGCCTGCTGCAAGTAGCCTTGCTTTCCCGTTTGGAAGGCTGCGTTCATGCTGCCTTGAAGCTACCTGACCTTCCCTGCTCTCGACAGGCCTGTTAGCCCTGTCAGAGTGCTTCGGGGAACGTTATGAGTCTGCTCTGACTAAAGCAGGTGCTTCCATGGTCGCGGCTCTGGTCCGCCTGACAAGCTCTAGAGCTAGAGGGAACCTCAACGTGACAAGCTGCCTCCAGCGTAGGCCCCTAGTAGCCGTGCAGAAAGGGAGGCAGGCAGCTGTCTCCATGAGTTCTCAGTCGCGTAGAGGCTTTATTTTAAAGGAAGTGGTACACTTTGGAGGACTCCTAGGCCTCTCGGGTATGCATCACTTTCCCTCCAAGTTCACCGAGTACCTCCAGACCCCTGTGGGGCGGCTGAGCAACTTCGAGGCCCATTGGTTGACACCCCCCCACACCACCCCCGGAGGCCCTCTGTGCGTGCCGCGCGATGGGCTACACACTGGACGTCCCTCGAGGAGCGCTACATTTCCAGAGCCCTCGAACAGCCTCAGGACAGCATTTCGGGTGAGTGCGACTTTGTCATGGCCCTTGTGTGAGCTGCCATGGGAAAACACTGTGCTTTGAATACTTCGAGGACCTCGTACCTGAAGTCACTCTGCCCGAGGAGAAAGTCAGCATCTCACCATGCCGTGTCGCTAACGGCACGCCCAGCACGAACACAGGCCTGGAAGTAAGGCCCCGAGTGGCGGTGCAGAAGCGGAGGCGTGCAGCAGTTTCCATGAGGCGGTGGCCTCGGCTCTGGGCACCTTCAACGGCAGCAGGGTTTTCTGGACACCTAGGAGGCTGGCGCGGGCCCCCTGTTCCCGGCAGGAACACTGAGTACCGCCAGGCCCACCTGGGTCTGCTAAGCAACATCCAGGCCCGTAGCCCTTTAGAGCCCCTCTGTGGATGCCCAGCGTAGGGAAACGCGCTGCACTCCCCTTGGGAGCAGCTTAGGGTCCTCAGCACTCGCACACGTTCCCGGACACCGTTCTGGCACGTCCCACATGGCGTCGAAGTCTTACGCATTACCCTAGGCTGAGCTGAACTCAGGGAAACCCTCGGCTTCGCAGTCCACCTAGGACCTCCTGCCTGAAGTCACCGTGCCTCCCGGAGAGAGTCGGCTTGCGTTCTTACTGCCATGTACGTCCCCTTCCTCCTGTGGCACTGCAGGCTTTGAATAGCCACAGGCCCAGAGGAGCAGCTACGGCGTTCCTTGGCTGAGGCAGTTCGCTTGACGCAGAACACCCTACTTCGAGAAGTTGATTCAGGGAAGGAAACTCAGGGTGACCTGTGTCTCTTTGGGCTTGTGAGAAACCACGGGGATGTCTGCTGAGTGCGCCCACGGAAACGGGGGCCTGCTGCAAGTAGCCTTGCTTTCCCGTTTGGAAGGCTGCGTTCATGCTGCCTTGAAGCTACCTGACCTTCCCTGCTCTCGACAGGCCTGTTAGCCCTGTCAGAGTGCTTCGGGGAACGTTATGAGTCTGCTCTGTCTAAAGCAGGTGCTTCCATGGCCGCGGCTCTGGTCCGCCTGACAAGCTCTAGAGCTAGAGGGAACCTCAACGTGACAAGCTGCCTCCAGCGTAGGCCCCTAGTAGCCGTGCAGAAAGGGAGGCAGGCAGCTGTCTCCATGAGTTCTCAGTCGCGTAGAGGCTTTATTTTAAAGGAAGTGGTACACTTTGGAGGACTCCTAGGCCTCTGGGGTATGCATCACTTTCCCTCCAAGTTCACCGAGTACCTCCAGACCCCTGTGGGGCGGCTGAGCAACTTCGAGGCCCATTGGTTGACCCCCCCCCACACCACCCCCGGAGGCCCTCTGTGCGTGCCGCGCGATGGGCTACACACTGGACGTCCCTCGAGGAGCGCTACATTTCCAGAGCCCTCGAACAGCCTCAGGACAGCATTTCGGGTGAGTGCGACTTTGTCATGGCCCTTGTGTGAGCTGCCATGGGAAAACACTGTGCTTTGAATACTTTGAGGACCTCGTACCTGAAGTCACTCTGCCCGAGGAGAAAGTCAGCATCTCACCATGCCGTGTCGCTAACGGCACGCCCAGCACGAACACAGGCCTGGAAGTAAGGCCCCGAGTGGCGGTGCAGAAGCAGAGGCGTGCAGCAGTTTCCATGAGGCGGTGGCCTCGGCTCTGGGCACCTTCAACGGCAGCAGGGTTTTCTGGACACCTAGGAGGCTGGCGCGGGCCCCCTGTTCCCGGCAGGAACACTGAGTACCGCCGGGCCCACCTGGGTCTGCTAAGCAACATCCAGGCCCGTAGCCCTTTAGAGCCCCTCTGTGGATGCCCAGCGTAGGGAAACGCGCTGCACTCCCCTTGGGAGCAGCTTAGGGTCCTCAGCACTCGCACACGTTCCCGGACACCGTTCTGGCACGTCCCACATGGCGTCGAAGTCTTACGCATTACCCTAGGCTGAGCTGAACTCAGGGAAACCCTCGGCTTCGCAGTCCACCTAGGACCTCCTGCCTGAAGTCACCGTGCCTCCCGGAGAGAGTCGGCTTGCGTTCTTACTGCCATGTACGTCCCCTTCCTCCTGTGGCACTGCAGGCTTTGAATAGACACAGGCCCAGAGGAGCAGCTACGGCGTTCCTTGGCTGAGGCAGTTCGCTTGACGCAGAACACCCTACTTCGAGAAGTTGATTCAGGGAAGGAAACTCAGGGTGACCTGTGTCTCTTTGGGCTTGTGAGAAACCACGGGGATATCTGCTGAGTGTGCCCACGGAAACGGGGGCCTGCTGCAAGTAGCCTTGCTTTCCCGTTTGGAAGGCTGCGTTCATGCTGCCTTGAAGCTACCTGACCTTCCCTGCTCTCGACAGGCCTGTTAGCCCTGTCAGAGTGCTTCGGGGAACGTTATGAGTCTGCTCTGTCTAAAGCAGGTGCTTCCATGGCCGCGGCTCTGGTCCGCCTGACAAGCTCTAGAGCTAGAGGGAACCTCAACGTGACAAGCTGCCTCCAGCGTAGGCCCCTAGTAGCCGTGCAGAAAGGGAGGCAGGCAGCTGTCTCCATGAGTTCTCAGTCGCGTAGAGGCTTTATTTTAAAGGAAGTGGTACACTTTGGAGGACTCCTAGGCCTCTCGGGTATGCATCACTTTCCCTCCAAGTTCACCGAGTACCTCCAGACCCCTGTGGGGCGGCTGAGCAACTTCGAGGCCCATTGGTTGACCCCCCCATACACCACCCCCGGAGGCCCTCTGTGCGTGCCGCGCGATGGGCTACACACTGGACGTCCCTCGAGGAGCGCTACATTTCCAGAGCCCTCGAACAGCCTCAGGACAGCATTTCGGGTGAGTGCGACTTTGTCATGGCCCTTGTGTGAGCTGCCATGGGAAAACACGGTGCTTTGAATACTTCGAGGACCTCGTACCTGAAGTCACTCTGCCCGAGGAGAAAGTCAGCATCTCACCATGCCGTGTCGCTAACGGCACGCCCAGCACGAACACAGGCCTGGAAGTAAGGCCCCGAGTGGCGGTGCAGAAGCGGAGGCGTGCAGCAGTTTCCATGAGGCGGTGGCCTCGGCTCTGGGCACCTTCAACGGCAGCAGGGTTTTCTGGACACCTAGGAGGCTGGCGCGGGCCCCCTGTTCCCGGCAGGAACACTGAGTACCGCCAGGCCCACCTGGGTCTGCTAAGCAACATCCAGGCCCGTAGCCCTTTAGAGCCCCTCTGTGGATGCCCAGCGTAGGGAAACGCGCTGCACTCCCCTTGGGAGCAGCTTAGGGTCCTCAGCACTCGCACACGTTCCCGGACACCGTTCTGGCACGTCCCACATGGCGTCGAAGTCTTACGCATTACCCTAGGCTGAGCTGAACTCAGGGAAACCCTCGGCTTCGCAGTCCACCTAGGACCTCCTGCCTGAAGTCACCGTGCCTCCCGGAGAGAGTCGGCTTGCGTTCTTACTGCCATGTACGTCCCCTTCCTCCTGTGGCACTGCAGGCTTTGAATAGACACAGGCCCAGAGGAGCAGCTACGGCGTTCCTTGGCTGAGGCAGTTCGCTTGACGCAGAACACCCTACTTCGAGAAGTTGATTCAGGGAAGGAAACTCAGGGTGACCTGTGTCTCTTTGGGCTTGTGAGAAACCACGGGGATGTCTGCTGAGTGCGCCCACGGAAACGGGGGCCTGCTGCAAGTAGCCTTGCTTTCCCGTTTGGAAGGCTGCGTTCATGCTGCCTTGAAGCTACCTGACCTTCCCTGCTCTCGACAGGCCTGTTAGCCCTGTCAGAGTGCTTCGGGGAACGTTATGAGTCTGCTCTGTCTAAACCAGGTGCTTCCATGGCCGCGGCTCTGGTCCGCCTGACAAGCTCTAGAGCTAGAGGGAACCTCAACGTGACAAGCTGCCTCCAGCGTAGGCCCCTAGTAGCCGTGCAGAAAGGGAGGCAGGCAGCTGTCTCCATGAGTTCTCAGTCGCGTAGAGGCTTTATTTTAAAGGAAGTGGTACACTTTGGAGGACTCCTAGGCCTCTGGGGTATGCATCACTTTCCCTCCAAGTTCACCGAGTACCTCCAGACCCCTGTGGGGCGGCTGAGCAACTTCGAGGCCCATTGGTTGACCCCCCCCCACACCACCCCCGGAGGCCCTCTGTGCGTGCCGCGCGATGGGCTACACACTGGACGTCCCTCGAGGAGCGCTACATTTCCAGAGCCCTCGAACAGCCTCAGGACAGCATTTCGGGTGAGTGCGACTTTGTCATGGCCCTTGTGTGAGCTGCCATGGGAAAACACTGTGCTTTGAATACTTTGAGGACCTCGTACCTGAAGTCACTCTGCCCGAGGAGAAAGTCAGCATCTCACCATGCCGTGTCGCTAACGGCACGCCCAGCACGAACACAGGCCTGGAAGTAAGGCCCCGAGTGGCGGTGCAGAAGCAGAGGCGTGCAGCAGTTTCCATGAGGCGGTGGCCTCGGCTCTGGGCACCTTCAACGGCAGCAGGGTTTTCTGGACACCTAGGAGGCTGGCGCGGGCCCCCTGTTCCCGGCAAGAACACTGAGTACCGCCGGGCCCACCTGGGTCTGCTAAGCAACATCCAGGCCCGTAGCCCTTTAGAGCCCCTCTGTGGATGCCCAGCGTAGGGAAACGCGCTGCACTCCCCTTGGGAGCAGCTTAGGGTCCTCAGCACTCGCACACGTTCCCGGACACCGTTCTGGCACGTCCCACATGGCGTCGAAGTCTTACGCATTACCCTAGGCTGAGCTGAACTCAGGGAAACCCTCGGCTTCGCAGTCCACCTAGGACCTCCTGCCTGAAGTCACCGTGCCTCCCGGAGAGAGTCGGCTTGCGTTCTTACTGCCATGTACGTCCCCTTCCTCCTGTGGCACTGCAGGCTTTGAATAGCCACAGGCCCAGAGGAGCAGCTACGGCGTTCCTTGGCTGAGGCAGTTCGCTTGACGCAGAACACCCTACTTCGAGAAGTTGATTCAGGGAAGGAAACTCAGGGTGACCTGTGTCTCTTTGGGCTTGTGAGAAACCACGGGGATATCTGCTGAGTGTGCCCACGGAAACGGGGGCCTGCTGCAAGTAGCCTTGCTTTCCCGTTTGGAAGGCTGCGTTCATGCTGCCTTGAAGCTACCTGACCTTCCCTGCTCTCGACAGGCCTGTTAGCCCTGTCAGAGTGCTTCGGGGAACGTTATGAGTCTGCTCTGACTAAAGCAGGTGCTTCCATGGCCGCGGCTCTGGTCCGCCTGACAAGCTCTAGAGCTAGAGGGAACCTCAACGTGACAAGCTGCCTCCAGCGTAGGCCCCTAGTAGCCGTGCAGAAAGGGAGGCAGGCAGCTGTCTCCATGAGTTCTCAGTCGCGTAGAGGCTTTATTTTAAAGGAAGTGGTACACTTTGGAGGACTCCTAGGCCTCTCGGGTATGCATCACTTTCCCTCCAAGTTCACCGAGTACCTCCAGACCCCTGTGGGGCGGCTGAGCAACTTCGAGGTCCATTGGTTGACACCCCCCCACACCACCCCCGGAGGCCCTCTGTGCGTGCCGCGCGATGGGCTACACACTGGACGTCCCTCGAGGAGCGCTACATTTCCAGAGCCCTCGAAAAGCCTCAGGACAGCATTTCGGGTGAGTGCGACTTTGTCATGGCCCTTGTGTGAGCTGCCATGGGAAAACACTGTGCTTTGAATACTTCGAGGACCTCGTACCTGAAGTCACTCTGCCCGAGGAGAAAGTCAGCATCTCACCATGCCGTGTCGCTAACGGCACGCCCAGCACGAACACAGGCCTGGAAGTAAGGCCCCGAGTGGCGGTGCAGAAGCGGAGGCGTGCAGCAGTTTCCATGAGGCGGTGGCCTCGGCTCTGGGCACCTTCAACGGCAGCAGGGTTTTCTGGACACCTAGGAGGCTGGCGCGGGCCCCCTGTTCCCGGCAGGAACACTGAGTACCGCCGGGCCCACCTGGGTCTGCTAAGCAACATCCAGGCCCGTAGCCCTTTAGAGCCCCTCTGTGGATGCCCAGCGTAGGGAAACGCGCTGCACTCCCCTTGGGAGCAGCTTAGGGTCCTCAGCACTCGCACACGTTCCCGGACACCGTTCTGGCACGTCCCACATGGCGTCGAAGTCTTACGCATTACCCTAGGCTGAGCTGAACTCAGAGAAACCCTCGGCTTCGCAGTCCACCTAGGACCTCCTGCCTGAAGTCACCGTGCCTCCCGGAGAGAGTCGGCTTGCGTTCTTACTGCCATGTACGTCCCCTTCCTCCTGTGGCACTGCAGGCTTTGAATAGCCACAGGCCCAGAGGAGCAGCTACGGCGTTCCTTGGCTGAGGCAGTTCGCTTGACGCAGAACACCCTACTTCGAGAAGTTGATTCAGGGAAGGAAACTCAGGGTGACCTGTGTCTCTTTGGGCTTGTGAGAAACCACGGGGATATCTGCTGAGTGCGCCCACGGAAACGGGGGCCTGCTGCAAGTAGCCTTGCTTTCCCGTTTGGAAGGCTGCGTTCATGCTGCCTTGAAGCTACCTGACCTTCCCTGCTCTCGACAGGCCTGTTAGCCCTGTCAGAGTGCTTCGGGGAACGTTATGAGTCTGCTCTGTCTAAAGCAGGTGCTTCCATGGCCGCGGCTCTGGTCCGCCTGACAAGCTCTAGAGCTAGAGGGAACCTCAACGTGACAAGCTGCCTCCAGCGTAGGCCCCTAGTAGCCGTGCAGAAAGGGAGGCAGGCAGCTGTCTCCATGAGTTCTCAGTCGCGTAGAGGCTTTATTTTAAAGGAAGTGGTACACTTTGGAGGACTCCTAGGCCTCTCGGGTATGCATCACTTTCCCTCCAAGTTCACCGAGTACCTCCAGACCCCTGTGGGGCGGCTGAGCAACTTCGAGGCCCATTGGTTGACCCCCCCACACACCACCCCCGGAGGCCCTCTGTGCGTGCCGCGCGATGGGCTACACACTGGACGTCCCTCGAGGAGCGCTACATTTCCAGAGCCCTCGAACAGCCTCAGGACAGCATTTCGGGTGAGTGCGACTTTGTCATGGCCCTTGTGTGAGCTGCCATGGGAAAACACGGTGCTTTGAATACTTCGAGGACCTCGTACCTGAAGTCACTCTGCCCGAGGAGAAAGTCAGCATCTCACCATGCCGTGTCGCTAACGGCACGCCCAGCACGAACACAGGCCTGGAAGTAAGGCCCCGAGTGGCGGTGCAGAAGCGGAGGCGTGCAGCAGTTTCCATGAGGCGGTGGCCTCGGCTCTGGGCACCTTCAACGGCAGCAGGGTTTTCTGGACACCTAGGAGGCTGGCGCGGGCCCCCTGTTCCCGGCAGGAACACTGAGTACCGCCGGGCCCACCTGGGTCTGCTAAGCAACATCCAGGCCCGTAGCCCTTTAGAGCCCTTCTGTGGATGCCCAGCGTAGGGAAACGCGCTGCACTCCCCTTGGGAGCAGCTTAGGGTCCTCAGCACTCGCACACGTTCCCGGACACCGTTCTGGCACGTCCCACATGGCGTCGAAGTCTTACGCATTACCCTAGGCTGAGCTGAACTCAGAGAAACCCTCGGCTTCGCAGTCCACCTAGGACCTCCTGCCTGAAGTCACCGTGCCTCCCGGAGAGAGTCGGCTTGCGTTCTTACTGCCATGTACGTCCCCTTCCTCCTGTGGCACTGCAGGCTTTGAATAGCCACAGGCCCAGAGGAGCAGCTACGGCGTTCCTTGGCTGAGGCAGTTCGCTTGACGCAGAACACCCTACTTCGAGAAGTTGATTCAGGGAAGGAAACTCAGGGTGACCTGTGTCTCTTTGGGCTTGTGAGAAACCACGGGGATGTCTGCTGAGTGCGCCCACGGAAACGGGGGCCTGCTGCAAGTAGCCTTGCTTTCCCGTTTGGAAGGCTGCGTTCATGCTGCCTTGAAGCTACCTGACCTTCCCTGCTCTCGACAGGCCTGTTAGCCCTGTCAGAGTGCTTCGGGGAACGTTATGAGTCTGCTCTGTCTAAACCAGGTGCTTCCATGGCCGCGGCTCTGGTCCGCCTGACAAGCTCTAGAGCTAGAGGGAACCTCAACGTGACAAGCTGCTTCCAGCGTAGGCCCCTAGTAGCCGTGCAGAAAGGGAGGCAGGCAGCTGTCTCCATGAGTTCTCAGTCGCGTAGAGGCTTTATTTTAAAGGAAGTGGTACACTTTGGAGGACTCCTAGGCCTCTCGGGTATGCATCACTTTCCCTCCAAGTTCACCGAGTACCTCCAGACCCCTGTGGGGCGGCTGAGCAACTTCGAGGCCCATTGGTTGACCCCCCCACACACCACCCCCGGAGGCCCTCTCTGCGTGCCGCGCGATGGGCTACACACTGGACGTCCCTCGAGGAGCGCTACATTTCCAGAGCCCTCGAACAGCCTCAGGACAGCATTTCGGGTGAGTCCGACTTTGTCATGGCCCTTGTGTGAGCTGCCATGGGAAAACACTGTGCTTTGAATACTTCGAGGACCTCGTACCTGAAGTCACTCTGCCCGAGGAGAAAGTCAGCATCTCACCATGCCGTGTCGCTAACGGCACGCCCAGCACGAACACAGGCCTGGAAGTAAGGCCCCGAGTGGCGGTGCAGAAGCGGAGGCGTGCAGCAGTTTCCATGAGGCGGTGGCCTCGGCTCTGGGCACCTTCAACGGCAGCAGGGTTTTCTGGACACCTAGGAGGCTGGCGCGGGCCCCCTGTTCCCGGCAGGAACACTGAGTACCGCCGGGCCCACCTGGGTCTGCTAAGCAACATCCAGGCCCGTAGCCCTTTAGAGCCCCTCTGTGTATGCCCAGCGTAGGGAAACGCGCTGCACTCCCCTTGGGAGCAGCTTAGGGTCCTCAGCACTCGCACACGTTCCCGGACACCGTTCTGGCACGTCCCACATGGCGTCGAAGTCTTACGCATTACCCTAGGCTGAGCTGAACTCAGAGAAACCCTCGGCTTCGCAGTCCACCTAGGACCTCCTGCCTGAAGTCACCGTGCCTCCCGGAGAGAGTCGGCTTGCGTTCTTACTGCCATGTACGTCCCCTTCCTCCTGTGGCACTGCAGGCTTTGAATAGCCACAGGCCCAGAGGAGCAGCTACGGCGTTCCTTGGCTGAGGCAGTTCGCTTGACGCAGAACACCCTACTTCGAGAAGTTGATTCAGGGAAGGAAACTCAGGGTGACCTGTGTCTCTTTGGGATTGTGAGAAACCACGGGGATGTATGCTGAGTGCGCCCACGGAAACGGGGGCCTGCTGCAAGTAGCCTTGCTTTCCCGTTTGGAAGGCTGCGTTCATGCTGCCTTGAAGCTACCTGACCTTCCCTGCTCTCGACAGGCCTGTTAGCCCTGTCAGAGTGCTTCGGGGAACGTTATGAGTCTGCTCTGTCTAAAGCAGGTGCTTCCATGGCCGCGGCTCTGGTCCGCCTGACAAGCTCTAGAGCTAGAGGGAACCTCAACGTGACAAGCTGCCTCCAGCGTAGGCCCCTAGTAGCCGTGCAGAAAGGGAGGCAGGCAGCTGTCTCCATGAGTTCTCAGTCGCGTAGAGGCTTTATTTTAAAGGAAGTGGTACACTTTGGAGGACTCCTAGGCCTCTCGGGTATGCATCACTTTCCCTCCAAGTTCACCGAGTACCTCCAGACCCCTGTGGGGCGGCTGAGCAACTTCGAGGCCCATTGGTTGACCCCCCCCACACCACCCCCGGATGCCCTCTCTGCGTGCCGCGCGATGGGCTACACACTGGACGTCCCTCGAGGAGCGCTACATTTCCAGAGCCCTCGAACAGCCTCAGGACAGCATTTCGGGTGAGTCCGACTTTGTCATGGCCCTTGTGTGAGCTGCCATGGGAAAACACGGTGCTTTGAATACTTCGAGGACCTCGTACCTGAAGTCACTCTGCCCGAGGAGAAAGTCAGCATCTCACCATGCCGTGTCGCTAACGGCACGCCCAGCACGAACACAGGCCTGGAAGTAAGGCCCCGAGTGGCGGTGCAGAAGCGGAGGCGTGCAGCAGTTTCCATGAGGCGGTGGCCTCGGCTCTGGGCACCTTCAACGGCAGCAGGGTTTTCTGGACACCTAGGAGGCTGGCGCGGGCCCCCTGTTCCCGGCAGGAACACTGAGTACCGCCAGGCCCACCTGGGTCTGCTAAGCAACATCCAGGCCCGTAGCCCTTTAGAGCCCCTCTGTGGATGCCCAGCGTAGGGAAACGCGCTGCACTCCCCTTGGGAGCAGCTTAGGGTCCTCAGCACTCGCACACGTTCCCGGACACCGTTCTGGCACGTCCCACATGGCGTCGAAGTGTTACGCATTACCCTAGGCTGAGCTGAACTCAGAGAAACCCTCGGCTTCGCAGTCCACCTAGGACCTCCTGCCTGAAGTCACCGTGCCTCCCAGAGAGAGTCGGCTTGCGTTCTTACTGCCATGTACGTCCCCTTCCTCCTGTGGCACTGCAGGCTTTGAATAGCCACAGGCCCAGAGGAGCAGCTACGGCGTTCCTTGGCTGAGGCAGTTCGCTTGACGCAGAACACCCTACTTCGAGAAGTTGATTCAGGGAAGGAAACTCAGGGTGACCTGTGTCTCTTTGGGCTTGTGAGAAACCACGGGGATGTCTGCTGAGTGCGCCCACGGAAACGGGGGCCTGCTGCAAGTAGCCTTGCTTTCCCGTTTGGAAGGCTGCGTTCATGCTGCCTTGAAGCTACCTGACCTTCCCTGCTCTCGACAGGCCTGTTAGCCCTGTCAGAGTGCTTCGGGGAACGTTATGAGTCTGCTCTGTCTAAAGCAGGTGCTTCCATGGCCGCGGCTCTGGTCCGCCTCACAAGCTCTAGAGCTAGAGGGAACCTCAACGTGACAAGCTGCCTCCAGCGTAGGCCCCTAGTAGCCGTGCAGAAAGGGAGGCAGGCAGCTGTCTCCATGAGTTCTCAGTCGCGTAGAGGCTTTATTTTAAAGGAAGTGGTACACTTTGGAGGACTCCTAGGCCTCTCGGGTATGCATCACTTTCCCTCCAAGTTCACCGAGTACCTCCAGACCCCTGTGGGGCGGCTGAGCAACTTCGAGGCCCATTGGTTGACCCCCCCCCACACCACCCCCGGAGGCCCTCTGTGCGTACCGCGCGATGGGCTACACACTGGACGTCCCTCGAGGAGCGCTACATTTCCAGAGCACTCGAACAGCCTCAGGACAGCATTTCGGGTGAGTCCGACTTTGTCATGGCCCTTGTGTGAGCTGCCATGGGAAAACACTGTGCTTTGAATACTTCGAGGACCTCGTACCTGAAGTCACTCTGCCCGAGGAGAAAGTCAGCATCTCAACATGCCGTGTCGCTAACGGCACGCCCAGCACGAACACAGGCCTGGAAGAAAGGCCCCGAGTGGCGGTGCAGAAGCGGAGGCGTGCAGCAGTTTCCATGAGGCGCTGGCCTCGGCTCTGGGCACCTTCAACGGCAGCAGGGTTTTCTGGACACCTAGGAGGCTGGCGCGGGCCCCCTGTTCCCGGCAGGAACACTGAGTACCGCCGGGCCCACCTGGGTCTGCTAAGCAACATCCAGGCCCGTAGCCCTTTAGAGCCCCTCTGTGGATGCCCAGCGTAGGGAAACGCGCTGCACTCCCCTTGGGAGCAGCTTAGGGTCCTCAGCACTCGCACACGTTCCCGGACACCGTTCTGGCACGTCCCACATGGCGTCGAAGTCTTACGCATTACCCTAGGCTGAGCTGAACTCAGGGAAACCCTCGGCTTCGCAGTCCACCTAGGACCTCCTGCCTGAAGTCACCGTGCCTCCCGGAGAGAGTCGGCTTGCGTTCTTACTGCCATGTACGTCCCCTTCCTCCTGTGGCACTGCAGGCTTTGAATAGCCACAGGCCCAGAGGAGCAGCTACGGCGTTCCTTGGCTGAGGCAGTTCGCTTGACGCAGAACACCCTACTTCGAGAAGTTGATTCAGGGAAGGAAACTCAGGGTGACCTGTGTCTCTTTGGGCTTGTGAGAAACCACGGGGATGTCTGCTGAGTGCGCCCACGGAAACGGGGGCCTGCTGCAAGTAGCCTTGCTTTCCCGTTTGGAAGGCTGCGTTCATGCTGCCTTGAAGCTACCTGACCTTCCCTGCTCTCGACAGGCCTGTTAGCCCTGTCAGAGTGCTTCGGGGAACGTTATGAGTCTGCTCTGTCTAAAGCAGGTGCTTCCATGGCCGCGGCTCTGGTCCGCCTGACAAGCTCTAGAGCTAGAGGGAACCTCAACGTGACAAGCTGCCTCCAGCGTAGGCCCCTAGTAGCCGTGCAGAAAGGGAGGCAGGCAGCTGTCTCCATGAGTTCTCAGTCGCGTAGAGGCTTTATTTTAAAGGAAGTGGTACACTTTGGAGGACTCCTAGGCCTCTCGGGTATGCATCACTTTCCCTCCAAGTTCACCGAGTACCTCCAGACCCCTGTGGGGCGGCTGAGCAACTTCGAGGCCCATTGGTTGACCCCCCCACACACCACCCCCGGAGGCCCTCTGTGCGTGCCGCGCGATGGGCTACACACTGGACGTCCCTCGAGGAGCGCTACATTTCCAGAGCCCTCGAACAGCCTCAGGACA
This sequence comes from Lagenorhynchus albirostris, assembly GCF_949774975.1. Taxonomy (NCBI): domain Eukaryota; kingdom Metazoa; phylum Chordata; class Mammalia; order Artiodactyla; family Delphinidae; genus Lagenorhynchus; species Lagenorhynchus albirostris. The sequence goes on from NC_083105.1 coordinate 74,127,172, forward strand.
GCATTTCGGGTGAGTGCGACTTTGTCATGGCCCTTGTGTGAGCTGCCATGGGAAAACACGGTGCTTTGAATACTTCGAGGACCTCGTACCTGAAGTCACTCTGCCCGAGGAGAAAGTCAGCATCTCACCATGCCGTGTCGCTAACGGCACGCCCAGCACGAACACAGGCCTGGAAGTAAGGCCCCGAGTGGCGGTGCAGAAGCGGAGGCGTGCAGCAGTTTCCATGAGGCGGTGGCCTCGGCTCTGGGCACCTTCAACGGCAGCAGGGTTTTCTGGACACCTAGGAGGCTGGCGCGGGCCCCCTGTTCCCGGCAGGAACACTGAGTACCGCCGGGCCCACCTGGGTCTGCTAAGCAACATCCAGGCCCGTAGCCCTTTAGAGCCCTTCTGTGGATGCCCAGCGTAGGGAAACGCGCTGCACTCCCCTTGGGAGCAGCTTAGGGTCCTCAGCACTCGCACACGTTCCCGGACACCGTTCTGGCACGTCCCACATGGCGTCGAAGTCTTACGCATTACCCTAGGCTGAGCTGAACTCAGAGAAACCCTCGGCTTCGCAGTCCACCTAGGACCTCCTGCCTGAAGTCACCGTGCCTCCCGGAGAGAGTCGGCTTGCGTTCTTACTGCCATGTACGTCCCCTTCCTCCTGTGGCACTGCAGGCTTTGAATAGCCACAGGCCCAGAGGAGCAGCTACGGCGTTCCTTGGCTGAGGCAGTTCGCTTGACGCAGAACACCCTACTTCGAGAAGTTGATTCAGGGAAGGAAACTCAGGGTGACCTGTGTCTCTTTGGGCTTGTGAGAAACCACGGGGATGTCTGCTGAGTGCGCCCACGGAAACGGGGGCCTGCTGAAAGTAGCCTTGCTTTCCCGTTTGGAAGGCTGCGTTCATGCTGCCTTGAAGCTACCTGACCTTCCCTGCTCTCGACAGGCCTGTTAGCCCTGTCAGAGTGCTTCGGGGAACGTTATGAGTCTGCTCTGACTAAAGCAGGTGCTTCCATGGTCGCGGCTCTGGTCCGCCTGACAAGCTCTAGAGCTAGAGGGAACCTCAACGTGACAAGCTGCCTCCAGCGTAGGCCCCTGGTAGCCGTGCAGAAAGGGAGGCAGGCAGCTGTCTCCATGAGTTCTCAGTCGCGTAGAGGCTTTATTTTAAAGGAAGTGGTACACTTTGGAGGACTCCTAGGCCTCTCGGGTATGCATCACTTTCCCTCCAAGTTCACCGAGTACCTCCAGACCCCTGTGGGGCGGCTGAGCAACTTCGAGGCCCATTGGTTGACACCCCCCCACACCACCCCCGGAGGCCCTCTGTGCGTGCCGCGCGATGGGCTACACACTGGACGTCCCTCGAGGAGCGCTACATTTCCAGAGCCCTCGAACAGCCTCAGGACAGCATTTCGGGTGAGTGCGACTTTGTCATGGCCCTTGTGTGAGCTGCCATGGGAAAACACTGTGCTTTGAATACTTCGAGGACCTCGTACCTGAAGTCACTCTGCCCGAGGAGAAAGTCAGCATCTCACCATGCCGTGTCGCTAACGGCACGCCCAGCACGAACACAGGCCTGGAAGTAAGGCCCCGAGTGGCGGTGCAGAAGCGGAGGCGTGCAGCAGTTTCCATGAGGCGGTGGCCTCGGCTCTGGGCACCTTCAACGGCAGCAGGGTTTTCTGGACACCTAGGAGGCTGGCGCGGGCCCCCTGTTCCCGGCAGGAACACTGAGTACCGCCGGGCCCACCTGGGTCTGCTAAGCAACATCCAGGCCCGTAGCCCTTTAGAGCCCCTCTGTGGATGCCCAGCGTAGGGAAACGCGCTGCACTCCCCTTGGGAGCAGCTTAGGGTCCTCAGCACTCGCACACGTTCCCGGACACCGTTCTGGCACGTCCCACATGGCGTCGAAGTCTTACGCATTACCCTAGGCTGAGCTGAACTCAGGGAAACCCTCGGCTTCGCAGTCCACCTAGGACCTCCTGCCTGAAGTCACCGTGCCTCCCGGAGAGAGTCGGCTTGCGTTCTTACTGCCATGTACGTCCCCTTCCTCCTGTGGCACTGCAGGCTTTGAATAGCCACAGGCCCAGAGGAGCAGCTACGGCGTTCCTTGGCTGAGGCAGTTCGCTTGACGCAGAACACCCTACTTCGAGAAGTTGATTCAGGGAAGGAAACTCAGGGTGACCTGTGTCTCTTTGGGCTTGTGAGAAACCACGGGGATGTCTGCTGAGTGCGCCCACGGAAACGGGGGCCTGCTGCAAGTAGCCTTGCTTTCCCGTTTGGAAGGCTGCGTTCATGCTGCCTTGAAGCTACCTGACCTTCCCTGCTCTCGACAGGCCTGTTAGCCCTGTCAGAGTGCTTCGGGGAACGTTATGAGTCTGCTCTGTCTAAAGCAGGTGCTTCCATGGCCGCGGCTCTGGTCCGCCTGACAAGCTCTAGAGCTAGAGGGAACCTCAACGTGACAAGCTGCCTCCAGCGTAGGCCCCTAGTAGCCGTGCAGAAAGGGAGGCAGGCAGCTGTCTCCATGAGTTCTCAGTCGCGTAGAGGCTTTATTTTAAAGGAAGTGGTACACTTTGGAGGACTCCTAGGCCTCTCGGGTATGCATCACTTTCCCTCCAAGTTCACCGAGTACCTCCAGACCCCTGTGGGGCGGCTGAGCAACTTCGAGGCCCATTGGTTGACCCCCCCACACACCACCCCCGGAGGCCCTCTGTGCGTGCCGCGCGATGGGCTACACACTGGACGTCCCTCGAGGAGCGCTACATTTCCAGAGCCCTCGAACAGCCTCAGGACAGCATTTCGGGTGAGTGCGACTTTGTCATGGCCCTTGTGTGAGCTGCCATGGGAAAACACGGTGCTTTGAATACTTCGAGGACCTCGTACCTGAAGTCACTCTGCCCGAGGAGAAAGTCAGCATCTCACCATGCCGTGTCGCTAACGGCACGCCCAGCACGAACACAGGCCTGGAAGTAAGGCCCCGAGTGGCGGTGCAGAAGCGGAGGCGTGCAGCAGTTTCCATGAGGCGGTGGCCTCGGCTCTGGGCACCTTCAACGGCAGCAGGGTTTTCTGGACACCTAGGAGGCTGGCGCGGGCCCCCTGTTCCCGGCAGGAACACTGAGTACCGCCGGGCCCACCTGGGTCTGCTAAGCAACATCCAGGCCCGTAGCCCTTTAGAGCCCTTCTGTGGATGCCCAGCGTAGGGAAACGCGCTGCACTCCCCTTGGGAGCAGCTTAGGGTCCTCAGCACTCGCACACGTTCCCGGACACCGTTCTGGCACGTCCCACATGGCGTCGAAGTCTTACGCATTACCCTAGGCTGAGCTGAACTCAGAGAAACCCTCGGCTTCGCAGTCCACCTAGGACCTCCTGCCTGAAGTCACCGTGCCTCCCGGAGAGAGTCGGCTTGCGTTCTTACTGCCATGTACGTCCCCTTCCTCCTGTGGCACTGCAGGCTTTGAATAGCCACAGGCCCAGAGGAGCAGCTACGGCGTTCCTTGGCTGAGGCAGTTCGCTTGACGCAGAACACCCTACTTCGAGAAGTTGATTCAGGGAAGGAAACTCAGGGTGACCTGTGTCTCTTTGGGCTTGTGAGAAACCACGGGGATGTCTGCTGAGTGCGCCCACGGAAACGGGGGCCTGCTGCAAGTAGCCTTGCTTTCCCGTTTGGAAGGCTGCGTTCATGCTGCCTTGAAGCTACCTGACCTTCCCTGCTCTCGACAGGCCTGTTAGCCCTGTCAGAGTGCTTCGGGGAACGTTATGAGTCTGCTCTGACTAAAGCAGGTGCTTCCATGGTCGCGGCTCTGGTCCGCCTGACAAGCTCTAGAGCTAGAGGGAACCTCAACGTGACAAGCTGCCTCCAGCGTAGGCCCCTAGTAGCCGTGCAGAAAGGGAGGCAGGCAGCTGTCTCCATGAGTTCTCAGTCGCGTAGAGGCTTTATTTTAAAGGAAGTGGTACACTTTGGAGGACTCCTAGGCCTCTCGGGTATGCATCACTTTCCCTCCAAGTTCACCGAGTACCTCCAGACCCCTGTGGGGCGGCTGAGCAACTTCGAGGCCCATTGGTTGACACCCCCCCACACCACCCCCGGAGGCCCTCTGTGCGTGCCGCGCGATGGGCTACACACTGGACGTCCCTCGAGGAGCGCTACATTTCCAGAGCCCTCGAACAGCCTCAGGACAGCATTTCGGGTGAGTGCGACTTTGTCATGGCCCTTGTGTGAGCTGCCATGGGAAAACACTGTGCTTTGAATACTTCGAGGACCTCGTACCTGAAGTCACTCTGCCCGAGGAGAAAGTCAGCATCTCACCATGCCGTGTCGCTAACGGCACGCCCAGCACGAACACAGGCCTGGAAGTAAGGCCCCGAGTGGCGGTGCAGAAGCGGAGGCGTGCAGCAGTTTCCATGAGGCGGTGGCCTCGGCTCTGGGCACCTTCAACGGCAGCAGGGTTTTCTGGACACCTAGGAGGCTGGCGCGGGCCCCCTGTTCCCGGCAGGAACACTGAGTACCGCCAGGCCCACCTGGGTCTGCTAAGCAACATCCAGGCCCGTAGCCCTTTAGAGCCCCTCTGTGGATGCCCAGCGTAGGGAAACGCGCTGCACTCCCCTTGGGAGCAGCTTAGGGTCCTCAGCACTCGCACACGTTCCCGGACACCGTTCTGGCACGTCCCACATGGCGTCGAAGTCTTACGCATTACCCTAGGCTGAGCTGAACTCAGGGAAACCCTCGGCTTCGCAGTCCACCTAGGACCTCCTGCCTGAAGTCACCGTGCCTCCCGGAGAGAGTCGGCTTGCGTTCTTACTGCCATGTACGTCCCCTTCCTCCTGTGGCACTGCAGGCTTTGAATAGCCACAGGCCCAGAGGAGCAGCTACGGCGTTCCTTGGCTGAGGCAGTTCGCTTGACGCAGAACACCCTACTTCGAGAAGTTGATTCAGGGAAGGAAACTCAGGGTGACCTGTGTCTCTTTGGGCTTGTGAGAAACCACGGGGATGTCTGCTGAGTGCGCCCACGGAAACGGGGGCCTGCTGCAAGTAGCCTTGCTTTCCCGTTTGGAAGGCTGCGTTCATGCTGCCTTGAAGCTACCTGACCTTCCCTGCTCTCGACAGGCCTGTTAGCCCTGTCAGAGTGCTTCGGGGAACGTTATGAGTCTGCTCTGTCTAAAGCAGGTGCTTCCATGGCCGCGGCTCTGGTCCGCCTGACAAGCTCTAGAGCTAGAGGGAACCTCAACGTGACAAGCTGCCTCCAGCGTAGGCCCCTAGTAGCCGTGCAGAAAGGGAGGCAGGCAGCTGTCTCCATGAGTTCTCAGTCGCGTAGAGGCTTTATTTTAAAGGAAGTGGTACACTTTGGAGGACTCCTAGGCCTCTGGGGTATGCATCACTTTCCCTCCAAGTTCACCGAGTACCTCCAGACCCCTGTGGGGCGGCTGAGCAACTTCGAGGCCCATTGGTTGACCCCCCCCCACACCACCCCCGGAGGCCCTCTGTGCGTGCCGCGCGATGGGCTACACACTGGACGTCCCTCGAGGAGCGCTACATTTCCAGAGCCCTCGAACAGCCTCAGGACAGCATTTCGGGTGAGTGCGACTTTGTCATGGCCCTTGTGTGAGCTGCCATGGGAAAACACTGTGCTTTGAATACTTTGAGGACCTCGTACCTGAAGTCACTCTGCCCGAGGAGAAAGTCAGCATCTCACCATGCCGTGTCGCTAACGGCACGCCCAGCACGAACACAGGCCTGGAAGTAAGGCCCCGAGTGGCGGTGCAGAAGCAGAGGCGTGCAGCAGTTTCCATGAGGCGGTGGCCTCGGCTCTGGGCACCTTCAACGGCAGCAGGGTTTTCTGGACACCTAGGAGGCTGGCGCGGGCCCCCTGTTCCCGGCAGGAACACTGAGTACCGCCGGGCCCACCTGGGTCTGCTAAGCAACATCCAGGCCCGTAGCCCTTTAGAGCCCCTCTGTGGATGCCCAGCGTAGGGAAACGCGCTGCACTCCCCTTGGGAGCAGCTTAGGGTCCTCAGCACTCGCACACGTTCCCGGACACCGTTCTGGCACGTCCCACATGGCGTCGAAGTCTTACGCATTACCCTAGGCTGAGCTGAACTCAGGGAAACCCTCGGCTTCGCAGTCCACCTAGGACCTCCTGCCTGAAGTCACCGTGCCTCCCGGAGAGAGTCGGCTTGCGTTCTTACTGCCATGTACGTCCCCTTCCTCCTGTGGCACTGCAGGCTTTGAATAGACACAGGCCCAGAGGAGCAGCTACGGCGTTCCTTGGCTGAGGCAGTTCGCTTGACGCAGAACACCCTACTTCGAGAAGTTGATTCAGGGAAGGAAACTCAGGGTGACCTGTGTCTCTTTGGGCTTGTGAGAAACCACGGGGATATCTGCTGAGTGTGCCCACGGAAACGGGGGCCTGCTGCAAGTAGCCTTGCTTTCCCGTTTGGAAGGCTGCGTTCATGCTGCCTTGAAGCTACCTGACCTTCCCTGCTCTCGACAGGCCTGTTAGCCCTGTCAGAGTGCTTCGGGGAACGTTATGAGTCTGCTCTGTCTAAAGCAGGTGCTTCCATGGCCGCGGCTCTGGTCCGCCTGACAAGCTCTAGAGCTAGAGGGAACCTCAACGTGACAAGCTGCCTCCAGCGTAGGCCCCTAGTAGCCGTGCAGAAAGGGAGGCAGGCAGCTGTCTCCATGAGTTCTCAGTCGCGTAGAGGCTTTATTTTAAAGGAAGTGGTACACTTTGGAGGACTCCTAGGCCTCTCGGGTATGCATCACTTTCCCTCCAAGTTCACCGAGTACCTCCAGACCCCTGTGGGGCGGCTGAGCAACTTCGAGGCCCATTGGTTGACCCCCCCATACACCACCCCCGGAGGCCCTCTGTGCGTGCCGCGCGATGGGCTACACACTGGACGTCCCTCGAGGAGCGCTACATTTCCAGAGCCCTCGAACAGCCTCAGGACAGCATTTCGGGTGAGTGCGACTTTGTCATGGCCCTTGTGTGAGCTGCCATGGGAAAACACGGTGCTTTGAATACTTCGAGGACCTCGTACCTGAAGTCACTCTGCCCGAGGAGAAAGTCAGCATCTCACCATGCCGTGTCGCTAACGGCACGCCCAGCACGAACACAGGCCTGGAAGTAAGGCCCCGAGTGGCGGTGCAGAAGCGGAGGCGTGCAGCAGTTTCCATGAGGCGGTGGCCTCGGCTCTGGGCACCTTCAACGGCAGCAGGGTTTTCTGGACACCTAGGAGGCTGGCGCGGGCCCCCTGTTCCCGGCAGGAACACTGAGTACCGCCAGGCCCACCTGGGTCTGCTAAGCAACATCCAGGCCCGTAGCCCTTTAGAGCCCCTCTGTGGATGCCCAGCGTAGGGAAACGCGCTGCACTCCCCTTGGGAGCAGCTTAGGGTCCTCAGCACTCGCACACGTTCCCGGACACCGTTCTGGCACGTCCCACATGGCGTCGAAGTCTTACGCATTACCCTAGGCTGAGCTGAACTCAGGGAAACCCTCGGCTTCGCAGTCCACCTAGGACCTCCTGCCTGAAGTCACCGTGCCTCCCGGAGAGAGTCGGCTTGCGTTCTTACTGCCATGTACGTCCCCTTCCTCCTGTGGCACTGCAGGCTTTGAATAGACACAGGCCCAGAGGAGCAGCTACGGCGTTCCTTGGCTGAGGCAGTTCGCTTGACGCAGAACACCCTACTTCGAGAAGTTGATTCAGGGAAGGAAACTCAGGGTGACCTGTGTCTCTTTGGGCTTGTGAGAAACCACGGGGATGTCTGCTGAGTGCGCCCACGGAAACGGGGGCCTGCTGCAAGTAGCCTTGCTTTCCCGTTTGGAAGGCTGCGTTCATGCTGCCTTGAAGCTACCTGACCTTCCCTGCTCTCGACAGGCCTGTTAGCCCTGTCAGAGTGCTTCGGGGAACGTTATGAGTCTGCTCTGTCTAAACCAGGTGCTTCCATGGCCGCGGCTCTGGTCCGCCTGACAAGCTCTAGAGCTAGAGGGAACCTCAACGTGACAAGCTGCCTCCAGCGTAGGCCCCTAGTAGCCGTGCAGAAAGGGAGGCAGGCAGCTGTCTCCATGAGTTCTCAGTCGCGTAGAGGCTTTATTTTAAAGGAAGTGGTACACTTTGGAGGACTCCTAGGCCTCTGGGGTATGCATCACTTTCCCTCCAAGTTCACCGAGTACCTCCAGACCCCTGTGGGGCGGCTGAGCAACTTCGAGGCCCATTGGTTGACCCCCCCCCACACCACCCCCGGAGGCCCTCTGTGCGTGCCGCGCGATGGGCTACACACTGGACGTCCCTCGAGGAGCGCTACATTTCCAGAGCCCTCGAACAGCCTCAGGACAGCATTTCGGGTGAGTGCGACTTTGTCATGGCCCTTGTGTGAGCTGCCATGGGAAAACACTGTGCTTTGAATACTTTGAGGACCTCGTACCTGAAGTCACTCTGCCCGAGGAGAAAGTCAGCATCTCACCATGCCGTGTCGCTAACGGCACGCCCAGCACGAACACAGGCCTGGAAGTAAGGCCCCGAGTGGCGGTGCAGAAGCAGAGGCGTGCAGCAGTTTCCATGAGGCGGTGGCCTCGGCTCTGGGCACCTTCAACGGCAGCAGGGTTTTCTGGACACCTAGGAGGCTGGCGCGGGCCCCCTGTTCCCGGCAAGAACACTGAGTACCGCCGGGCCCACCTGGGTCTGCTAAGCAACATCCAGGCCCGTAGCCCTTTAGAGCCCCTCTGTGGATGCCCAGCGTAGGGAAACGCGCTGCACTCCCCTTGGGAGCAGCTTAGGGTCCTCAGCACTCGCACACGTTCCCGGACACCGTTCTGGCACGTCCCACATGGCGTCGAAGTCTTACGCATTACCCTAGGCTGAGCTGAACTCAGGGAAACCCTCGGCTTCGCAGTCCACCTAGGACCTCCTGCCTGAAGTCACCGTGCCTCCCGGAGAGAGTCGGCTTGCGTTCTTACTGCCATGTACGTCCCCTTCCTCCTGTGGCACTGCAGGCTTTGAATAGCCACAGGCCCAGAGGAGCAGCTACGGCGTTCCTTGGCTGAGGCAGTTCGCTTGACGCAGAACACCCTACTTCGAGAAGTTGATTCAGGGAAGGAAACTCAGGGTGACCTGTGTCTCTTTGGGCTTGTGAGAAACCACGGGGATATCTGCTGAGTGTGCCCACGGAAACGGGGGCCTGCTGCAAGTAGCCTTGCTTTCCCGTTTGGAAGGCTGCGTTCATGCTGCCTTGAAGCTACCTGACCTTCCCTGCTCTCGACAGGCCTGTTAGCCCTGTCAGAGTGCTTCGGGGAACGTTATGAGTCTGCTCTGACTAAAGCAGGTGCTTCCATGGCCGCGGCTCTGGTCCGCCTGACAAGCTCTAGAGCTAGAGGGAACCTCAACGTGACAAGCTGCCTCCAGCGTAGGCCCCTAGTAGCCGTGCAGAAAGGGAGGCAGGCAGCTGTCTCCATGAGTTCTCAGTCGCGTAGAGGCTTTATTTTAAAGGAAGTGGTACACTTTGGAGGACTCCTAGGCCTCTCGGGTATGCATCACTTTCCCTCCAAGTTCACCGAGTACCTCCAGACCCCTGTGGGGCGGCTGAGCAACTTCGAGGTCCATTGGTTGACACCCCCCCACACCACCCCCGGAGGCCCTCTGTGCGTGCCGCGCGATGGGCTACACACTGGACGTCCCTCGAGGAGCGCTACATTTCCAGAGCCCTCGAAAAGCCTCAGGACAGCATTTCGGGTGAGTGCGACTTTGTCATGGCCCTTGTGTGAGCTGCCATGGGAAAACACTGTGCTTTGAATACTTCGAGGACCTCGTACCTGAAGTCACTCTGCCCGAGGAGAAAGTCAGCATCTCACCATGCCGTGTCGCTAACGGCACGCCCAGCACGAACACAGGCCTGGAAGTAAGGCCCCGAGTGGCGGTGCAGAAGCGGAGGCGTGCAGCAGTTTCCATGAGGCGGTGGCCTCGGCTCTGGGCACCTTCAACGGCAGCAGGGTTTTCTGGACACCTAGGAGGCTGGCGCGGGCCCCCTGTTCCCGGCAGGAACACTGAGTACCGCCGGGCCCACCTGGGTCTGCTAAGCAACATCCAGGCCCGTAGCCCTTTAGAGCCCCTCTGTGGATGCCCAGCGTAGGGAAACGCGCTGCACTCCCCTTGGGAGCAGCTTAGGGTCCTCAGCACTCGCACACGTTCCCGGACACCGTTCTGGCACGTCCCACATGGCGTCGAAGTCTTACGCATTACCCTAGGCTGAGCTGAACTCAGAGAAACCCTCGGCTTCGCAGTCCACCTAGGACCTCCTGCCTGAAGTCACCGTGCCTCCCGGAGAGAGTCGGCTTGCGTTCTTACTGCCATGTACGTCCCCTTCCTCCTGTGGCACTGCAGGCTTTGAATAGCCACAGGCCCAGAGGAGCAGCTACGGCGTTCCTTGGCTGAGGCAGTTCGCTTGACGCAGAACACCCTACTTCGAGAAGTTGATTCAGGGAAGGAAACTCAGGGTGACCTGTGTCTCTTTGGGCTTGTGAGAAACCACGGGGATATCTGCTGAGTGCGCCCACGGAAACGGGGGCCTGCTGCAAGTAGCCTTGCTTTCCCGTTTGGAAGGCTGCGTTCATGCTGCCTTGAAGCTACCTGACCTTCCCTGCTCTCGACAGGCCTGTTAGCCCTGTCAGAGTGCTTCGGGGAACGTTATGAGTCTGCTCTGTCTAAAGCAGGTGCTTCCATGGCCGCGGCTCTGGTCCGCCTGACAAGCTCTAGAGCTAGAGGGAACCTCAACGTGACAAGCTGCCTCCAGCGTAGGCCCCTAGTAGCCGTGCAGAAAGGGAGGCAGGCAGCTGTCTCCATGAGTTCTCAGTCGCGTAGAGGCTTTATTTTAAAGGAAGTGGTACACTTTGGAGGACTCCTAGGCCTCTCGGGTATGCATCACTTTCCCTCCAAGTTCACCGAGTACCTCCAGACCCCTGTGGGGCGGCTGAGCAACTTCGAGGCCCATTGGTTGACCCCCCCACACACCACCCCCGGAGGCCCTCTGTGCGTGCCGCGCGATGGGCTACACACTGGACGTCCCTCGAGGAGCGCTACATTTCCAGAGCCCTCGAACAGCCTCAGGACAGCATTTCGGGTGAGTGCGACTTTGTCATGGCCCTTGTGTGAGCTGCCATGGGAAAACACGGTGCTTTGAATACTTCGAGGACCTCGTACCTGAAGTCACTCTGCCCGAGGAGAAAGTCAGCATCTCACCATGCCGTGTCGCTAACGGCACGCCCAGCACGAACACAGGCCTGGAAGTAAGGCCCCGAGTGGCGGTGCAGAAGCGGAGGCGTGCAGCAGTTTCCATGAGGCGGTGGCCTCGGCTCTGGGCACCTTCAACGGCAGCAGGGTTTTCTGGACACCTAGGAGGCTGGCGCGGGCCCCCTGTTCCCGGCAGGAACACTGAGTACCGCCGGGCCCACCTGGGTCTGCTAAGCAACATCCAGGCCCGTAGCCCTTTAGAGCCCTTCTGTGGATGCCCAGCGTAGGGAAACGCGCTGCACTCCCCTTGGGAGCAGCTTAGGGTCCTCAGCACTCGCACACGTTCCCGGACACCGTTCTGGCACGTCCCACATGGCGTCGAAGTCTTACGCATTACCCTAGGCTGAGCTGAACTCAGAGAAACCCTCGGCTTCGCAGTCCACCTAGGACCTCCTGCCTGAAGTCACCGTGCCTCCCGGAGAGAGTCGGCTTGCGTTCTTACTGCCATGTACGTCCCCTTCCTCCTGTGGCACTGCAGGCTTTGAATAGCCACAGGCCCAGAGGAGCAGCTACGGCGTTCCTTGGCTGAGGCAGTTCGCTTGACGCAGAACACCCTACTTCGAGAAGTTGATTCAGGGAAGGAAACTCAGGGTGACCTGTGTCTCTTTGGGCTTGTGAGAAACCACGGGGATGTCTGCTGAGTGCGCCCACGGAAACGGGGGCCTGCTGCAAGTAGCCTTGCTTTCCCGTTTGGAAGGCTGCGTTCATGCTGCCTTGAAGCTACCTGACCTTCCCTGCTCTCGACAGGCCTGTTAGCCCTGTCAGAGTGCTTCGGGGAACGTTATGAGTCTGCTCTGTCTAAACCAGGTGCTTCCATGGCCGCGGCTCTGGTCCGCCTGACAAGCTCTAGAGCTAGAGGGAACCTCAACGTGACAAGCTGCTTCCAGCGTAGGCCCCTAGTAGCCGTGCAGAAAGGGAGGCAGGCAGCTGTCTCCATGAGTTCTCAGTCGCGTAGAGGCTTTATTTTAAAGGAAGTGGTACACTTTGGAGGACTCCTAGGCCTCTCGGGTATGCATCACTTTCCCTCCAAGTTCACCGAGTACCTCCAGACCCCTGTGGGGCGGCTGAGCAACTTCGAGGCCCATTGGTTGACCCCCCCACACACCACCCCCGGAGGCCCTCTCTGCGTGCCGCGCGATGGGCTACACACTGGACGTCCCTCGAGGAGCGCTACATTTCCAGAGCCCTCGAACAGCCTCAGGACAGCATTTCGGGTGAGTGCGACTTTGTCATGGCCCTTGTGTGAGCTGCCATGGGAAAACACGGTGCTTTGAATACTTCGAGGACCTCGTACCTGAAGTCACTCTGCCCGAGGAGAAAGTCAGCATCTCACCATGCCGTGTCGCTAACGGCACGCCCAGCACGAACACAGGCCTGGAAGTAAGGCCCCGAGTGGCGGTGCAGAAGCGGAGGCGTGCAGCAGTTTCCATGAGGCGGTGGCCTCGGCTCTGGGCACCTTCAACGGCAGCAGGGTTTTCTGGACACCTAGGAGGCTGGCGCGGGCCCCCTGTTCCCGGCAGGAACACTGAGTACCGCCGGGCCCACCTGGGTCTGCTAAGCAACATCCAGGCCCGTAGCCCTTTAGAGCCCCTCTGTGTATGCCCAGCGTAGGGAAACGCGCTGCACTCCCCTTGGGAGCAGCTTAGGGTCCTCAGCACTCGCACACGTTCCCGGACACCGTTCTGGCACGTCCCACATGGCGTCGAAGTCTTACGCATTACCCTAGGCTGAGCTGAACTCAGAGAAACCCTCGGCTTCGCAGTCCACCTAGGGACCTCCTGCCTGAAGTCACCGTGCCTCCCGGAGAGAGTCGGCTTGCGTTCTTACTGCCATGTACGTCCCCTTCCTCCTGTGGCACTGCAGGCTTTGAATAGCCACAGGCCCAGAGGAGCAGCTACGGCGTTCCTTGGCTGAGCAGTTCGCTTGACGCAGAACACCCTACTTCGAGAAGTTGATTCAGGGAAGGAAACTCAGGGTGACCTGTGTCTCTTTGGGCTTGTGAGAAACCACGGGGATATCTGCTGAGTGTGCCCACGGAAACGGGGGCCTGCTGCAAGTAGCCTTGCTTTCCCGTTTGGAAGGCTGCGTTCATGCTGCCTTGAAGCTACCTGACCTTCCCTGCTCTCGACAGGCCTGTAGCCCTGTCAGAGTGCTTCGGGGAACGTTATGAGTCTGCTCTGTCTAAAGCAGGTGCTTCCATGGCCGCGGCTCTGGTCCGCCTGACAAGCTCTAGAGCTAGAGGGAACCTCAACGTGACAAGCTGCCTCCAGCGTAGGCCCCTAGTAGCCGTGCAGAAAGGGAGGCAGGCAGCTGTCTCCATGAGTTCTCAGTCGCGTAGAGGCTTTATTTTAAAGAAGTGGTACACTTTGGAGGACTCCTAGGCCTCTCGGGTATGCATCACTTTTCCTCCAATTTCACCGAGTACCTCCAGACCCCTGTGGGGCGGCTGAGCAACTTCGAGGCCCAATTGGTTGACCCCCCACACACCACCACCGCCGAGGACCTCTGTGCGTGCCGCGCGATGGGCTACACACTGGACGTCCCTCGAGGAGCGCTACATTTCCAGAGCCCTCGACAGCCTCAGGACAGCATTTCGGGTGAGTGCGACTTTGTCATGGCCCTTGTGTGAGCTGCCATGGGAAAACACGGTGCTTTGAATACTTCGAGGACCTCGTACCTGAAGTCACTCTGCCCGAGGAGAAAGTCAGCATCTCACCATGCCGTGTCGCTAACGGCACGCCCAGCACGAACACAGGCCTGGAAGTAAGGCCCCGAGTGGCGGTGCAGAGCGGAGGCGTGCAGCAGTTTCCAATGAGGCGGTGGCCTCGGCTCTGGGCACCTTCAACGGCAGCAGGGTTTTCTGGACACCTAGGAGGCTGGCGCGGGCCCCCTGTCCCGGCAGGAACACTGAGTACCGCCAGGCCCACCTGGGTCTGCTAAGCAACATCCAGGCCCGTAGCCCCTTTAGAGGCCCCCTCTGTGGATGCCCAGCGTAGGGAAACGCGCTGCACTCCCCTTGGGAGCAGCTTAGGGTCCTCAGCACTCGCACACGTTCCCGGACACCGTTCTGGCACGTCCCACATGGCGTCGAAGTCTTACGCATTACCCTAGGCTGAGCTGAACTCAGGGAAACCCTCGGCTTCGCAGTCCACCTAGGACCTCCTGCCTGAAGTCACCGTGCCTCCCGGAGAGAGTCGGCTTGCGTTCTTACTGCCATGTACGTCCCCTTCCTCCTGTGGCACTGCAGCTTTGAATAGCCACAGGCCCAGAGGAGCAGCTACGGCGTTCCTTGGCTGAGGCAGTTCGCTTGACGCAGAACACCCTACTTCGAGAAGTTGATTCAGGGAAGGAAACTCAGGGTGACCTGTGTCTCTTTGGGCTTGTGAGAAACCACGGGGATGTCTGCTGAGTGCGCCCACGGAAACGGGGGCCTGCTGCAAGTAGCCTTGCTTTCCCATTTGGAAGGCTGCGTTCATGCTGCCTTGAAGCTACCTGACCTTCCCTGCTCTCGACAGGCCTGTTAGCCCTGTCAGAGTGCTTCGGGGAACGTTATGAGTCTGCTCTGTCTAAAGCAGGTGCTTCCATGGCCGCGGCTCTGGTCCCGCCTGACAAGCTCTAGAGCTAGAGGGAACCTCAACGTGACAAGCTGCCTCCAGCGTAGGCCCCTAGTAGCCGTGCAGAAAGGGAGGCAGGCAGCTGTCTCCATGAGTTCTCAGTCGCGTAGAGGCTTATTTTAAAGGAAGTGGTACACTTTGGAGGACTCCTAGGCCTCTGGGTATGCATCACTTTCCCTCCAAGTTCACCGAGTACCTCCAGACCCCTGTGGGGCGGCTGAGCAACTTCGAGGCCCATTGGTTGACCCCCCCCCACACCACCCCCGGAGGCCCTCTGTGCGTGCCGCGCGATGGGCTACACCTGACGTCCCTCGAGGAGCGCTACATTTCCAGAGCCCTCGAACAGCCTCAGGACAGCATTTCGGGTGAGTGCGACTTTGTCATGGCCCTTGTGTGAGCTGCCATGGGAAAACACTGTGCTTTGAATACTTTGAGGACCTCGTACCTGAAGTCACTCTGCCCGAGGAGAAAGTCAGCATCTCACCATGCCGTGTCGCTAACGGCACGCCCAGCACGAACACAGGCCTGGAAGTAAGGCCCCGAGTGCGGTGCAGAAGCAGCAGAGGCGTGCAGCAGTTTCCATGAGGCGGTGGCCTCGGCTCTGGGCACCTTCAACGGCAGCAGGGTTTTCTGGACACCTAGGAGGCTGGCGCGGGCCCCCTGTTCCCGGCAGGAACACTGAGTACCGCCGGGCCCACCTGGGTCTGCTAAGCAACATCCAGGCCCGTAGCCCTTTAGAGCCCCTCTGTGGATGCCCAGCGTAGGGAAACGCGCTGCACTCCCCTTGGGAGCAGCTTAGGGTCCTCAGCACTCGCACACGTTCCCGGACACCGTTCTGGCACGTCCCACATGGCGTCGAAGTCTTACGCATTACCCTAGGCTGAGCTGAACTCAGGGAAACCCTCGGCTTCGCAGTCCACCTAGGACCTCCTGCCTGAAGTCACCGTGCCTCCCGGAGAGAGTCGGCTTGCGTTCTTACTGCCATGTACGTCCCCTTCCTCCTGTGGCACTGCAGGCTTTGAATAGCCACAGGCCCAGAGGAGCAGCTACGGCGTTCCTTGGCTGAGGCAGTTCGCTTGACGCAGAACACCCTACTTCGAGAAGTTGATTCAGGGAAGGAAACTCAGGGTGACCTGTGTCTCTTTGGGCTTGTGAGAAACCACGGGGATATCTGCTGAGTGTGCCCACGGAAACGGGGGCCTGCTGCAAGTAGCCTTGCTTTCCCGTTTGGAAGGCTGCGTTCATGCTGCCTTGAAGCTACCTGACCTTCCCTGCTCTCGACAGGCCTGTTAGCCCTGTCAGAGTGCTTCGGGGAACGTTATGAGTCTGCTCTGACTAAAGCAGGTGCTTCCATGGCCGCGGCTCTGGTCCGCCTGACAAGCTCTAGAGCTAGAGGGAACCTCAACGTGACAAGCTGCCTCCAGCGTAGGCCCCTAGTAGCCGTGCAGAAAGGGAGGCAGGCAGCTGTCTCCATGAGTTCTCAGTCGCGTAGAGGCTTTATTTTAAAGGAAGTGGTACACTTTGGAGGACTCCTAGGCCTCTCGGGTATGCATCACTTTCCCTCCAAGTTCACCGAGTACCTCCAGACCCCTGTGGGGCGGCTGAGCAACTTCGAGGCCCATTGGTTGACACCCCCCCACACCACCCCCGGAGGCCCTCTGTGCGTGCCGCGCGATGGGCTACACACTGGACGTCCCTCGAGGAGCGCTACATTTCCAGAGCCCTCGAAAAGCCTCAGGACAGCATTTCGGGTGAGTGCGACTTTGTCATGGCCCTTGTGTGAGCTGCCATGGGAAAACACTGTGCTTTGAATACTTCGAGGACCTCGTACCTGAAGTCACTCTGCCCGAGGAGAAAGTCAGCATCTCACCATGCCGTGTCGCTAACGGCACGCCCAGCACGAACACAGGCCTGGAAGTAAGGCCCCGAGTGGCGGTGCAGAAGCGGAGGCGTGCAGCAGTTTCCATGAGGCGGTGGCCTCGGCTCTGGGCACCTTCAACGGCAGCAGGGTTTTCTGGACACCTAGGAGGCTGGCGCGGGCCCCCTGTTCCCGGCAGGAACACTGAGTACCGCCGGGCCCACCTGGGTCTGCTAAGCAACATCCAGGCCCGTAGCCCTTTAGAGCCCCTCTGTGTATGCCCAGCGTAGGGAAACGCGCTGCACTCCCCTTGGGAGCAGCTTAGGGTCCTCAGCACTCGCACACGTTCCCGGACACCGTTCTGGCACGTCCCACATGGCGTCGAAGTCTTACGCATTACCCTAGGCTGAGCTGAACTCAGAGAAACCCTCGGCTTCGCAGTCCACCTAGGACCTCCTGCCTGAAGTCACCGTGCCTCCCGGAGAGAGTCGGCTTGCGTTCTTACTGCCATGTACGTCCCCTTCCTCCTGTGGCACTGCAGGCTTTGAATAGCCACAGGCCCAGAGGAGCAGCTACGGCGTTCCTTGGCTGAGGCAGTTCGCTTGACGCAGAACACCCTACTTCGAGAAGTTGATTCAGGGAAGGAAACTCAGGGTGACCTGTGTCTCTTTGGGCTTGTGAGAAACCACGGGGATGTCTGCTGAGTGCGCCCACGGAAACGGGGGCCTGCTGCAAGTAGCCTTGCTTTCCCGTTTGGAAGGCTGCGTTCATGCTGCCTTGAAGCTACCTGACCTTCCCTGCTCTCGACAGGCCTGTTAGCCCTGTCAGAGTGCTTCGGGGAACGTTATGAGTCTGCTCTGTCTAAACCAGGTGCTTCCATGGCCGCGGCTCTGGTCCGCCTGACAAGCTCTAGAGCTAGAGGGAACCTCAACGTGACAAGCTGCCTCCAGCGTAGGCCCCTAGTAGCCGTGCAGAAAGGGAGGCAGGCAGCTGTCTCCATGAGTTCTCAGTCGCGTAGAGGCTTTATTTTAAAGGAAGTGGTACACTTTGGAGGACTCCTAGGCCTCTCGGGTATGCATCACTTTCCCTCCAAGTTCACCGAGTACCTCCAGACCCCTGTGGGGCGGCTGAGCAACTTCGAGGCCCATTGGTTGACCCCCCCCCACACCACCCCCGGAGGCCCTCTCTGCGTGCCGCGCGATGGGCTACACACTGGACGTCCCTCGAGGAGCGCTACATTTCCAGAGCCCTCGAACAGCCTCAGGACAGCATTTCGGGTGAGTCCGACTTTGTCATGGCCCTTGTGTGAGCTGCCATGGGAAAACACTGTGCTTTGAATACTTCGAGGACCTCGTACCTGAAGTCACTCTGCCCGAGGAGAAAGTCAGCATCTCACCATGCCGTGTCGCTAACGGCACGCCCAGCACGAACACAGGCCTGGAAGAAAGGCCCCGAGTGGCGGTGCAGAAGCGGAGGCGTGCAGCAGTTTCCATGAGGCGGTGGCCTCGGCTCTGGGCACCTTCAACGGCAGCAGGGTTTTCTGGACACCTAGGAGGCTGGCGCGGGCCCCCTGTTCCCGGCAGGAACACTGAGTACCGCCGGGCCCACCTGGGTCTGCTAAGCAACATCCAGGCCCGTAGCCCTTTAGAGCCCCTCTGTGGATGCCCAGCGTAGGGAAACGCGCTGCACTCCCCTTGGGAGCAGCTTAGGGTCCTCAGCACTCGCACACGTTCCCGGACACCGTTCTGGCACGTCCCACATGGCGTCGAAGTCTTACGCATTACCCTAGGCTGAGCTGAACTCAGAGAAACCCTCGGCTTCGCAGTCCACCTAGGACCTCCTGCCTGAAGTCACCGTGCCTCCCGGAGAGAGTCGGCTTGCGTTCTTACTGCCATGTACGTCCCCTTCCTCCTGTGGCACTGCAGGCTTTGAATAGCCACAGGCCCAGAGGAGCAGCTACGGCGTTCCTTGGCTGAGGCAGTTCGCTTGACGCAGAACACCCTACTTCGAGAAGTTGATTCAGGGAAGGAAACTCAGGGTGACCTGTGTCTCTTTGGGCTTGTGAGAAACCACGGGGATGTCTGCTGAGTGCGCCCACGGAAACGGGGGCCTGCTGCAAGTAGCCTTGCTTTCCCGTTTGGAAGGCTGCGTTCATGCTGCCTTGAAGCTACCTGACCTTCCCTGCTCTCGACAGGCCTGTTAGCCCTGTCAGAGTGCTTCGGGGAACGTTATGAGTCTGCTCTGTCTAAAGCAGGTGCTTCCATGGCCGCGGCTCTGGTCCGCCTCACAAGCTCTAGAGCTAGAGGGAACCTCAACGTGACAAGCTGCCTCCAGCGTAGGCCCCTAGTAGCCGTGCAGAAAGGGAGGCAGGCAGCTGTCTCCATGAGTTCTCAGTCGCGTAGAGGCTTTATTTTAAAGGAAGTGGTACACTTTGGAGGACTCCTAGGCCTCTCGGGTATGCATCACTTTCCCTCCAAGTTCAGCGAGTACCTCCAGACCCCTGTGGGGCGGCTGAGCAACTTCGAGGCCCATTGGTTGACCCCCCCCCCACACCACCCCCGGAGGCCCTCTCTGCGTGCCGCGCGATGGGCTACACACTGGACGTCCCTCGAGGAGCGCTACATTTCCAGAGCCCTCGAACAGCCTCAGGACAGCATTTCGGGTGAGTCCGACTTTGTCATGGCCCTTGTGTGAGCTGCCATGGGAAAACACGGTGCTTTGAATACTTCGAGGACCTCGTACCTGAAGTCACTCTGCCCGAGGAGAAAGTCAGCATCTCACCATGCCGTGTCGCTAACGGCACGCCCAGCACGAACACAGGCCTGGAAGAAAGGCCCCGAGTGGCGGTGCAGAAGCGGAGGCGTGCAGCAGTTTCCATGAGGCGCTGGCTTCGGCTCTGGGCACCTTCAACGGCAGCAGGGTTTTCTGGACACCTAGGAGGCTGGCGCGGGCCCCCTGTTCCCGGCAGGAACACTGAGTACCGCCGGGCCCACCTGGGTCTGCTAAGCAACATCCAGGCCCGTAGCCCTTTAGAGCCCCTCTGTGTATGCCCAGCGTAGGGAAACGCGCTGCACTCCCCTTGGGAGCAGCTTAGGGTCCTCAGCACTCGCACACGTTCCCGGACACCGTTCTGGCACGTCCCACATGGCGTCGAAGTCTTACGCATTACCCTAGGCTGAGCTGAACTCAGAGAAACCCTCGGCTTCGCAGTCCACCTAGGACCTCCTGCCTGAAGTCACCGTGCCTCCCGGAGAGAGTCGGCTTGCGTTCTTACTGCCATGTACGTCCCCTTCCTCCTGTGGCACTGCAGGCTTTGAATAGCCACAGGCCCAGAGGAGCAGCTACGGCGTTCCTTGGCTGAGGCAGTTCGCTTGACGCAGAACACCCTACTTCGAGAAGCTGATTCAGGGAAGGAAACTCAGGGTGACCTGTGTCTCTTTGGGCTTGTGAGAAACCACGGGGATGTCTGCTGAGTGCGCCCACGGAAACGGGGGCCTGCTGCAAGTAGCCTTGCTTTCCCGTTTGGAAGGCTGCGTTCATGCTGCCTTGAAGCTACCTGACCTTCCCTGCTCTCGACAGGCCTGTTAGCCCTGTCAGAGTGCTTCGGGGAACGTTATGAGTCTGCTCTGTCTAAACCAGGTGCTTCCATGGCCGCGGCTCTGGTCCGCCTCACAAGGTCTAGAGCTAGAGGGAACCTCAACGTGACAAGCTGCCTCCAGCGTAGGCCCCTAGTAGCCGTGCAGAAAGGGAGGCAGGCAGCTGTCTCCATGAGTTCTCAGTCGCGTAGAGGCTTTATTTTAAAGGAAGTGGTACACTTTGGAGGACTCCTAGGCCTCTCGGGTATGCATCACTTTCCCTCCAAGTTCACCGAGTACCTCCAGACCCCTGTGGGGCGGCTGAACAACTTCGAGGCCCATTGGATGACCCCCCCCACACCACCCCCGGAGGCCCTCTGTGCGTGCCGCGCGATGGGCTACACACTGGACGTCCCTCGAGGAGCGCTACATTTCCAGAGCCTTCGAACAGCCTCAGGACAGCATTTCGGGTGAGTCCGACTTTGTCATGGCCCTTGTGTGAGCTGCCATGGGAAAACACTGTGCTTTGAATACTTCGAGGACCTAGTACCTGAAGTCACTCTGCCCGAGGAGAAAGTCAGCATCTCACCATGCCGTGTCGCTAACGGCACGCCCAGCACGAACACAGGCCTGGAAGAAAGGCCCCGAGTGGCGGTGCAGAAGCGGAGGCGTGCAGCAGTTTCCATGAGGCGCTGGCCTCGGCTCTGGGCACCTTCAACGGCAGCAGGGTTTTCTGGACACCTAGGAGGCTGGCGCGGGCCCCCTGTTCCCGGCAGGAACACTGAGTACCGCCAGGCCCACCTGGGTCTGCTAAGCAACATCCAGGCCCGTAGCCCTTTAGAGCCCCTCTGTGGATGCCTAGCGTAGGGAAACGCGCTGCACTCCCCTTGGGAGCAGCTTAGGGTCCTCAGCACTCGCACACGTTCCCGAACACCGTTCTGGCACGTCCCACATGGCGTCGAAGTCTTACGCATTACCCTAGGCTGAGCTGAACTCAGAGAAACCCTCGGCTTCGCAGTCCACCTAGGACCTCCTGCCTGAAGTCACCGTGCCTCCCGGAGAGAGTCGGCTTGCGTTCTTACTGCCATGTACGTCCCCTTCCTCCTGTGGCACTGCAGGCTTTGAATAGCCACAGGCCCAGAGGAGCAGCTACGGCGTTCCTTGGCTGAGGCAGTTCGCTTGACGCAGAACACCCTACTTCGAGAAGTTGATTCAGGGAAGGAAACTCAGGGTGACCTGTGTCTCTTTGGGCTTGTGAGAAACCACGGGGATATCTGCTGAGTGCGCCCACGGAAACGGGGGCCTGCTGCAAGTAGCCTTGCTTTCCCGTTTGGAAGGCTGCGTTCATGCTGCCTTGAAGCTACCTGACCTTCCCTGCTCTCGACAGGCCTGTTAGCCCTGTCAGAGTGCTTCGGGGAACGTTATGAGTCTGCTCTGTCTAAACCAGGTGCTTCCATGGCCGCGGCTCTGGTTCCCCTGACAAGCTCTAGAGCTAGAGGGAACCTCAACGTGACAAGCTGCCTCCAGCGTAGGCCCCTAGTAGCCGTGCAGAAAGGGAGGCAGGCAGCTGTCTCCATGAGTTCTCAGTCGCGTAGAGGCTTTATTTTAAAGGAAGTGGTACACTTTGGAGGACTCCTAGGCCTCTCGGGTATGCATCACTTTCCCTCCAAGTTCACCGAGTACCTCCAGACCCCTGTGGGGCGGCTGAGCAACTTCGAGGCCCATTGGTTGACACCCCCCCACACCACCCCCGGAGGCCCTCTGTGCGTGCCGCGCGATGGGCTACACACTGGACGTCCCTCGAGGAGCGCTACATTTCCAGAGCCCTCGAAAAGCCTCAGGACAGCATTTCGGGTGAGTCCGACTTTGTCATGGCCCTTGTGTGAGCTGCCATGGGAAAACACTGTGCTTTGAATACTTCGAGGACCTCGTACCTGAAGTCACTCTGCCCGAGGAGAAAGTCAGCATCTCACCATGCCGTGTCGCTAACGGCACGCCCAGCACGAACACAGGCCTGGAAGTAAGGCCCCGAGTGGCGGTGCAGAAGCGGAGGCGTGCAGCAGTTTCCATGAGGCGGTGGCCTCGGCTCTGGGCACCTTCAACGGCAGCAGGGTTTTCTGGACACCTAGGAGGCTGGCGCGGGCCCCCTGTTCCCGGCAGGAACACTGAGTACCGCCGGGCCCACCTGGGTCTGCTAAGCAACATCCAGGCCCGTAGCCCTTTAGAGCCCCTCTGTGGATGCCCAGCGTAGGGAAACGCGCTGCACTCCCCTTGGGAGCAGCTTAGGGTCCTCAGCACTCGCACACGTTCCCGGACACCGTTCTGGCACGTCCCACATGGCGTCGAAGTCTTACGCATTACCCTAGGCTGAGCTGAACTCAGAGAAACCCTCGGCTTCGCAGTCCACCTAGGACCTCCTGCCTGAAGTCACCGTGCCTCCCGGAGAGAGTCGGCTTGCGTTCTTACTGCCATGTACGTCCCCTTCCTCCTGTGGCACTGCAGGCTTTGAATAGCCACAGGCCCAGAGGAGCAGCTACGGCGTTCCTTGGCTGAGGCAGTTCGCTTGACGCAGAACACCCTACTTCGAGAAGTTGATTCAGGGAAGGAAACTCAGGGTGACCTGTGTCTCTTTGGGCTTGTGAGAAACCACGGGGATATCTGCTGAGTGCGCCCACGGAAACGGGGGCCTGCTGCAAGTAGCCTTGCTTTCCCGTTTGGAAGGCTGCGTTCATGCTGCCTTGAAGCTACCTGACCTTCCCTGCTCTCGACAGGCCTGTTAGCCCTGTCAGAGTGCTTCGGGGAACGTTATGAGTCTGCTCTGTCTAAAGCAGGTGCTTCCATGGCCGCGGCTCTGGTCCGCCTGACAAGCTCTAGAGCTAGAGGGAACCTCAACGTGACAAGCTGCCTCCAGCGTAGGCCCCTAGTAGCCGTGCAGAAAGGGAGGCAGGCAGCTGTCTCCATGAGTTCTCAGTCGCGTAGAGGCTTTATTTTAAAGGAAGTGGTACACTTTGGAGGACTCCTAGGCCTCTGGGGTATGCATCACTTTCCCTCCAAGTTCACCGAGTACCTCCAGACCCCTGTGGGGCGGCTGAGCAACTTCGAGGCCCATTGGTTGACCCCCCCCCACACCACCCCCGGAGGCCCTCTGTGCGTGCCGCGCGATGGGCTACACACTGGACGTCCCTCGAGGAGCGCTACATTTCCAGAGCCCTCGAACAGCCTCAGGACAGCATTTCGGGTGAGTGCGACTTTGTCATGGCCCTTGTGTGAGCTGCCATGGGAAAACACTGTGCTTTGAATACTTCGAGGACCTCGTACCTGAAGTCACTCTGCCCGAGGAGAAAGTCAGCATCTCACCATGCCGTGTCGCTAACGGCACGCCCAGCACGAACACAGGCCTGGAAGTAAGGCCCCGAGTGGCGGTGCAGAAGCAGAGGCGTGCAGCAGTTTCCATGAGGCGGTGGCCTCGGCTCTGGGCACCTTCAACGGCAGCAGGGTTTTCTGGACACCTAGGAGGCTGGCGCGGGCCCCCTGTTCCCGGCAGGAACACTGAGTACCGCCGGGCCCACCTGGGTCTGCTAAGCAACATCCAGGCCCGTAGCCCTTTAGAGCCCCTCTGTGGATGCCCAGCGTAGGGAAACGCGCTGCACTCCCCTTGGGAGCAGCTTAGGGTCCTCAGCACTCGCACACGTTCCCGGACACCGTTCTGGCACGTCCCACATGGCGTCGAAGTCTTACGCATTACCCTAGGCTGAGCTGAACTCAGAGAAACCCTCGGCTTCGCAGTCCACCTAGGACCTCCTGCCTGAAGTCACCGTGCCTCCCGGAGAGAGTCGGCTTGCGTTCTTACTGCCATGTACGTCCCCTTCCTCCTGTGGCACTGCAGGCTTTGAATAGCCACAGGCCCAGAGGAGCAGCTACGGCGTTCCTTGGCTGAGGCAGTTCGCTTGACGCAGAACACCCTACTTCGAGAAGTTGATTCAGGGAAGGAAACTCAGGGTGACCTGTGTCTCTTTGGGCTTGTGAGAAACCACGGGGATGTCTGCTGAGTGCGCCCACGGAAACGGGGGCCTGCTGCAAGTAGCCTTGCTTTCCCGTTTGGAAGGCTGCGTTCATGCTGCCTTGAAGCTACCTGACCTTCCCTGCTCTCGACAGGCCTGTTAGCCCTGTCAGAGTGCTTCGGGGAACGTTATGAGTCTGCTCTGTCTAAAGCAGGTGCTTCCATGGCCGCGGCTCTGGTCCGCCTGACAAGCTCTAGAGCTAGAGGGAACCTCAACGTGACAAGCTGCCTCCAGCGTAGGCCCCTAGTAGCCGTGCAGAAAGGGAGGCAGGCAGCTGTCTCCATGAGTTCTCAGTCGCGTAGAGGCTTTATTTTAAAGGAAGTGGTACACTTTGGAGGACTCCTAGGCCTCTCGGGTATGCATCACTTTCCCTCCAAGTTCACCGAGTACCTCCAGACCCCTGTGGGGCGGCTGAGCAACTTCGAGGCCCATTGGTTGACCCCCCCACACACCACCCCCGGAGGCCCTCTGTGCGTGCCGCGCGATGGGCTACACACTGGACGTCCCTCGAGGAGCGCTACATTTCCAGAGCCCTCGAACAGCCTCAGGACAGCATTTCGGGTGAGTGCGACTTTGTCATGGCCCTTGTGTGAGCTGCCATGGGAAAACACGGTGCTTTGAATACTTCGAGGACCTCGTACCTGAAGTCACTCTGCCCGAGGAGAAAGTCAGCATCTCACCATGCCGTGTCGCTAACGGCACGCCCAGCACGAACACAGGCCTGGAAGTAAGGCCCCGAGTGGCGGTGCAGAAGCGGAGGCGTGCAGCAGTTTCCATGAGGCGCTGGCCTCGGCTCTGGGCACCTTCAACGGCAGCAGGGTTTTCTGGACACCTAGGAGGCTGGCGCGGGCCCCCTGTTCCCGGCAGGAACACTGAGTACCGCCGGGCCCACCTGGGTCTGCTAAGCAACATCCAGGCCCGTAGCCCTTTAGAGCCCTTCTGTGGATGCCCAGCGTAGGGAAACGCGCTGCACTCCCCTTGGGAGCAGCTTAGGGTCCTCAGCACTCGCACACGTTCCCGGACACCGTTCTGGCACGTCCCACATGGCGTCGAAGTCTTACGCATTACCCTAGGCTGAGCTGAACTCAGAGAAACCCTCGGCTTCGCAGTCCACCTAGGACCTCCTGCCTGAAGTCACCGTGCCTCCCGGAGAGAGTCGGCTTGCGTTCTTACTGCCATGTACGTCCCCTTCCTCCTGTGGCACTGCAGGCTTTGAATAGCCACAGGCCCAGAGGAGCAGCTACGGCGTTCCTTGGCTGAGGCAGTTCGCTTGACGCAGAACACCCTACTTCGAGAAGTTGATTCAGGGAAGGAAACTCAGGGTGACCTGTGTCTCTTTGGGCTTGTGAGAAACCACGGGGATGTCTGCTGAGTGCGCCCACGGAAACGGGGGCCTGCTGCAAGTAGCCTTGCTTTCCCGTTTGGAAGGCTGCGTTCATGCTGCCTTGAAGCTACCTGACCTTCCCTGCTCTCGACAGGCCTGTTAGCCCTGTCAGAGTGCTTCGGGGAACGTTATGAGTCTGCTCTGACTAAAGCAGGTGCTTCCATGGTCGCGGCTCTGGTCCGCCTGACAAGCTCTAGAGCTAGAGGGAACCTCAACGTGACAAGCTGCCTCCAGCGTAGGCCCCTAGTAGCCGTGCAGAAAGGGAGGCAGGCAGCTGTCTCCATGAGTTCTCAGTCGCGTAGAGGCTTTATTTTAAAGGAAGTGGTACACTTTGGAGGACTCCTAGGCCTCTCGGGTATGCATCACTTTCCCTCCAAGTTCACCGAGTACCTCCAGACCCCTGTGGGGCGGCTGAGCAACTTCGAGGCCCATTGGTTGACACCCCCCCACACCACCCCCGGAGGCCCTCTGTGCGTGCCGCGCGATGGGCTACACACTGGACGTCCCTCGAGGAGCGCTACATTTCCAGAGCCCTCGAAAAGCCTCAGGACAGCATTTCGGGTGAGTGCGACTTTGTCATGGCCCTTGTGTGAGCTGCCATGGGAAAACACTGTGCTTTGAATACTTCGAGGACCTCGTACCTGAAGTCACTCTGCCCGAGGAGAAAGTCAGCATCTCACCATGCCGTGTCGCTAACGGCACGCCCAGCACGAACACAGGCCTGGAAGTAAGGCCCCGAGTGGCGGTGCAGAAGCGGAGGCGTGCAGCAGTTTCCATGAGGCGGTGGCCTCGGCTCTGGGCACCTTCAACGGCAGCAGGGTTTTCTGGACACCTAGGAGGCTGGCGCGGGCCCCCTGTTCCCGGCAGGAACACTGAGTACCGCCGGGCCCACCTGGGTCTGCTAAGCAACATCCAGGCCCGTAGCCCTTTAGAGCCCTTCTGTGGATGCCCAGCGTAGGGAAACGCGCTGCACTCCCCTTGGGAGCAGCTTAGGGTCCTCAGCACTCGCACACGTTCCCGGACACCGTTCTGGCACGTCCCACATGGCGTCGAAGTCTTACGCATTACCCTAGGCTGAGCTGAACTCAGAGAAACCCTCGGCTTCGCAGTCCACCTAGGACCTCCTGCCTGAAGTCACCGTGCCTCCCGGAGAGAGTCGGCTTGCGTTCTTACTGCCATGTACGTCCCCTTCCTCCTGTGGCACTGCAGGCTTTGAATAGCCACAGGCCCAGAGGAGCAGCTACGGCGTTCCTTGGCTGAGGCAGTTCGCTTGACGCAGAACACCCTACTTCGAGAAGTTGATTCAGGGAAGGAAACTCAGGGTGACCTGTGTCTCTTTGGGCTTGTGAGAAACCACGGGGATGTCTGCTGAGTGCGCCCACGGAAACGGGGGCCTGCTGCAAGTAGCCTTGCTTTCCCGTTTGGAAGGCTGCGTTCATGCTGCCTTGAAGCTACCTGACCTTCCCTGCTCTCGACAGGCCTGTTAGCCCTGTCAGAGTGCTTCGGGGAACGTTATGAGTCTGCTCTGTCTAAAGCAGGTGCTTCCATGGCCGCGGCTCTGGTCCGCCTGACAAGCTCTAGAGCTAGAGGGAACCTCAACGTGACAAGCTGCCTCCAGCGTAGGCCCCTAGTAGCCGTGCAGAAAGGGAGGCAGGCAGCTGTCTCCATGAGTTCTCAGTCGCGTAGAGGCTTTATTTTAAAGGAAGTGGTACACTTTGGAGGACTCCTAGGCCTCTGGGGTATGCATCACTTTCCCTCCAAGTTCACCGAGTACCTCCAGACCCCTGTGGGGCGGCTGAGCAACTTCGAGGCCCATTGGTTGACCCCCCCCCCACACCACCCCCGGAGGCCCTCTGTGCGTGCCGCGCGATGGGCTACACACTGGACGTCCCTCGAGGAGCGCTACATTTCCAGAGCCCTCGAACAGCCTCAGGACAGCATTTCGGGTGAGTGCGACTTTGTCATGGCCCTTGTGTGAGCTGCCATGGGAAAACACTGTGCTTTGAATACTTCGAGGACCTCGTACCTGAAGTCACTCTGCCCGAGGAGAAAGTCAGCATCTCACCATGCCGTGTCGCTAACGGCACGCCCAGCACGAACACAGGCCTGGAAGTAAGGCCCCGAGTGGCGGTGCAGAAGCGGAGGCGTGCAGCAGTTTCCATGAGGCGGTGGCCTCGGCTCTGGGCACCTTCAACGGCAGCAGGGTTTTCTGGACACCTAGGAGGCTGGCGCGGGCCCCCTGTTCCCGGCAGGAACACTGAGTACCGCCGGGCCCACCTGGGTCTGCTAAGCAACATCCAGGCCCGTAGCCCTTTAGAGCCCCTCTGTGGATGCCCAGCGTAGGGAAACGCGCTGCACTCCCCTTGGGAGCAGCTTAGGGTCCTCAGCACTCGCACACGTTCCCGGACACCGTTCTGGCACGTCCCACATGGCGTCGAAGTCTTACGCATTACCCTAGGCTGAGCTGAACTCAGAGAAACCCTCGGCTTCGCAGTCCACCTAGGACCTCCTGCCTGAAGTCACCGTGCCTCCCGGAGAGAGTCGGCTTGCGTTCTTACTGCCATGTACGTCCCCTTCCTCCTGTGGCACTGCAGGCTTTGAATAGCCACAGGCCCAGAGGAGCAGCTACGGCGTTCCTTGGCTGAGGCAGTTCGCTTGACGCAGAACACCCTACTTCGAGAAGTTGATTCAGGGAAGGAAACTCAGGGTGACCTGTGTCTCTTTGGGCTTGTGAGAAACCACGGGGATGTCTGCTGAGTGCGCCCACGGAAACGGGGGCCTGCTGCAAGTAGCCTTGCTTTCCCGTTTGGAAGGCTGCGTTCATGCTGCCTTGAAGCTACCTGACCTTCCCTGCTCTCGACAGGCCTGTTAGCCCTGTCAGAGTGCTTCGGGGAACGTTATGAGTCTGCTCTGTCTAAAGCAGGTGCTTCCATGGCCGCGGCTCTGGTCCGCCTGACAAGCTCTAGAGCTAGAGGGAACCTCAACGTGACAAGCTGCCTCCAGCGTAGGCCCCTAGTAGCCGTGCAGAAAGGGAGGCAGGCAGCTGTCTCCATGAGTTCTCAGTCGCGTAGAGGCTTTATTTTAAAGGAAGTGGTACACTTTGGAGGACTCCTAGGCCTCTCGGGTATGCATCACTTTCCCTCCAAGTTCACCGAGTACCTCCAGACCCCTGTGGGGCGGCTGAGCAACTTCGAGGCCCATTGGTTGACCCCCCCCCACACCACCCCCGGAGGCCCTCTGTGCGTGCCGCGCGATGGGCTACACACTGGACGTCCCTCGAGGAGCGCTACATTTCCAGAGCCCTCGAACAGCCTCAGGACAGCATTTCGGGTGAGTGCGACTTTGTCATGGCCCTTGTGTGAGCTGCCATGGGAAAACACGGTGCTTTGAATACTTCGAGGACCTCGTACCTGAAGTCACTCTGCCCGAGGAGAAAGTCAGCATCTCACCATGCCGTGTCGCTAACGGCACGCCCAGCACGAACACAGGCCTGGAAGTAAGGCCCCGAGTGGCGGTGCAGAAGCGGAGGCGTGCAGCAGTTTCCATGAGGCGGTGGCCTCGGCTCTGGGCACCTTCAACGGCAGCAGGGTTTTCTGGACACCTAGGAGGCTGGCGCGGGCCCCCTGTTCCCGGCAGGAACACTGAGTACCGCCGGGCCCACCTGGGTCTGCTAAGCAACATCCAGGCCCGTAGCCCTTTAGAGCCCTTCTGTGGATGCCCAGCGTAGGGAAACGCGCTGCACTCCCCTTGGGAGCAGCTTAGGGTCCTCAGCACTCGCACACGTTCCCGGACACCGTTCTGGCACGTCCCACATGGCGTCGAAGTCTTACGCATTACCCTAGGCTGAGCTGAACTCAGAGAAACCCTCGGCTTCGCAGTCCACCTAGGACCTCCTGCCTGAAGTCACCGTGCCTCCCGGAGAGAGTCGGCTTGCGTTCTTACTGCCATGTACGTCCCCTTCCTCCTGTGGCACTGCAGGCTTTGAATAGCCACAGGCCCAGAGGAGCAGCTACGGCGTTCCTTGGCTGAGGCAGTTCGCTTGACGCAGAACACCCTACTTCGAGAAGTTGATTCAGGGAAGGAAACTCAGGGTGACCTGTGTCTCTTTGGGCTTGTGAGAAACCACGGGGATGTCTGCTGAGTGCGCCCACGGAAACGGGGGCCTGCTGCAAGTAGCCTTGCTTTCCCGTTTGGAAGGCTGCGTTCATGCTGCCTTGAAGCTACCTGACCTTCCCTGCTCTCGACAGGCCTGTTAGCCCTGTCAGAGTGCTTCGGGGAACGTTATGAGTCTGCTCTGTCTAAACCAGGTGCTTCCATGGCCGCGGCTCTGGTCCGCCTGACAAGCTCTAGAGCTAGAGGGAACCTCAACGTGACAAGCTGCTTCCAGCGTAGGCCCCTAGTAGCCGTGCAGAAAGGGAGGCAGGCAGCTGTCTCCATGAGTTCTCAGTCGCGTAGAGGTTTTATTTTAAAGGAAGTGGTACACTTTGGAGGACTCCTAGGCCTCTCGGGTATGCATCACTTTCCCTCCAAGTTCACCGAGTACCTCCAGACCCCTGTGGGGCGGCTGAGCAACTTCGAGGCCCATTGGTTGACCCCCCCACACACCACCCCCGGAGGCCCTCTCTGCGTGCCGCGCGATGGGCTACACACTGGACGTCCCTCGAGGAGCGCTACATTTCCAGAGCCCTCGAACAGCCTCAGGACAGCATTTCGGGTGAGTCCGACTTTGTCATGGCCCTTGTGTGAGCTGCCATGGGAAAACACTGTGCTTTGAATACTTCGAGGACCTCGTACCTGAAGTCACTCTGCCCGAGGAGAAAGTCAGCATCTCACCATGCCGTGTCGCTAACGGCACGCCCAGCACGAACACAGGCCTGGAAGTAAGGCCCCGAGTGGCGGTGCAGAAGCGGAGGCGTGCAGCAGTTTCCATGAGGCGGTGGCCTCGGCTCTGGGCACCTTCAACGGCAGCAGGGTTTTCTGGACACCTAGGAGGCTGGCGCGGGCCCCCTGTTCCCGGCAGGAACACTGAGTACCGCCGGGCCCACCTGGGTCTGCTAAGCAACATCCAGGCCCGTAGCCCTTTAGAGCCCCTCTGTGTATGCCCAGCGTAGGGAAACGCGCTGCACTCCCCTTGGGAGCAGCTTAGGGTCCTCAGCACTCGCACACGTTCCCGGACACCGTTCTGGCACGTCCCACATGGCGTCGAAGTCTTACGCATTACCCTAGGCTGAGCTGAACTCAGAGAAACCCTCGGCTTCGCAGTCCACCTAGGACCTCCTGCCTGAAGTCACCGTGCCTCCCGGAGAGAGTCGGCTTGCGTTCTTACTGCCATGTACGTCCCCTTCCTCCTGTGGCACTGCAGGCTTTGAATAGCCACAGGCCCAGAGGAGCAGCTACGGCGTTCCTTGGCTGAGGCAGTTCGCTTGACGCAGAACACCCTACTTCGAGAAGTTGATTCAGGGAAGGAAACTCAGGGTGACCTGTGTCTCTTTGGGCTTGTGAGAAACCACGGGGATGTCTGCTGAGTGCGCCCACGGAAACGGGGGCCTGCTGCAAGTAGCCTTGCTTTCCCGTTTGGAAGGCTGCGTTCATGCTGCCTTGAAGCTCCCTGACCTTCCCTGCTCTCGACAGGCCTGTTAGCCCTGTCAGAGTGCTTCGGGGAACGTTATGAGTCTGCTCTGTCTAAAGCAGGTGCTTCCATGGCCGCGGCTCTGGTCCGCCTGACAAGCTCTAGAGCTAGAGGGAACCTCAACGTGACAAGCTGCCTCCAGCGTAGGCCCCTAGTAGCCGTGCAGAAAGGGAGGCAGGCAGCTGTCTCCATGAGTTCTCAGTCGCGTAGAGGCTTTATTTTAAAGGAAGTGGTACACTTTGGAGGACTCCTAGGCCTCTCGGGTATGCATCACTTTCCCTCCAAGTTCACCGAGTACCTCCAGACCCCTGTGGGGCGGCTGAACAACTTCGAGGCCCATTGGTTGACCCCCCCCACACCACCCCCGGAGGCCCTCTGTGCGTGCCGCGCGATGGGCTACACACTGGACGTCCCTCGAGGAGCGCTACATTTCCAGAGCCTTCGAACAGCCTCAGGACAGCATTTCGGGTGAGTCCGACTTTGTCATGGCCCTTGTGTGAGCTGCCATGGGAAAACACTGTGCTTTGAATACTTCGAGGACCTAGTACCTGAAGTCACTCTGCCCGAGGAGAAAGTCAGCATCTCACCATGCCGTGTCGCTAACGGCACGCCCAGCACGAACACAGGCCTGGAAGAAAGGCCCCGAGTGGCGGTGCAGAAGCGGAGGCGTGCAGCAGTTTCCATGAGGCGCTGGCCTCGGCTCTGGGCACCTTCAACGGCAGCAGGGTTTTCTGGACACCTAGGAGGCTGGCGCGGGCCCCCTGTTCCCGGCAGGAACACTGAGTACCGCCAGGCCCACCTGGGTCTGCTAAGCAACATCCAGGCCCGTAGCCCTTTAGAGCCCCTCTGTGGATGCCCAGCGTAGGGAAACGCGCTGCACTCCCCTTGGGAGCAGCTTAGGGTCCTCAGCACTCGCACACGTTCCCGAACACCGTTCTGGCACGTCCCACATGGCGTCGAAGTCTTACGCATTACCCTAGGCTGAGCTGAACTCAGAGAAACCCTCGGCTTCGCAGTCCACCTAGGACCTCCTGCCTGAAGTCACCGTGCCTCCCGGAGAGAGTCGGCTTGCGTTCTTACTGCCATGTACGTCCCCTTCCTCCTGTGGCACTGCAGGCTTTGAATAGCCACAGGCCCAGAGGAGCAGCTACGGCGTTCCTTGGCTGAGGCAGTTCGCTTGACGCAGAACACCCTACTTCGAGAAGTTGATTCAGGGAAGGAAACTCAGGGTGACCTGTGTCTCTTTGGGCTTGTGAGAAACCACGGGGATGTCTGCTGAGTGCGCCCACGGAAACGGGGGCCTGCTGCAAGTAGCCTTGCTTTCCCGTTTGGAAGGCTGCGTTCATGCTGCCTTGAAGCTCCCTGACCTTCCCTGCTCTCGACAGGCCTGTTAGCCCTGTCAGAGTGCTTCGGGGAACGTTATGAGTCTGCTCTGTCTAAAGCAGGTGCTTCCATGGCCGCGGCTCTGGTCCGCCTGACAAGCTCTAGAGCTAGAGGGAACCTCAACGTGACAAGCTGCCTCCAGCGTAGGCCCCTAGTAGCCGTGCAGAAAGGGAGGCAGGCAGCTGTCTCCATGAGTTCTCAGTCGCGTAGAGGCTTTATTTTAAAGGAAGTGGTACACTTTGGAGGACTCCTAGGCCTCTCGGGTATGCATCACTTTCCCTCCAAGTTCACCGAGTACCTCCAGACCCCTGTGGGGCGGCTGAGCAACTTCGAGGCCCATTGGTTGACCCCCCCACACACCACCCCCGGAGGCCCTCTGTGCGTGCCGCGCGATGGGCTACACACTGGACGTCCCTCGAGGAGCGCTACATTTCCAGAGCCCTCGAACAGCCTCAGGACAGCATTTCGGGTGAGTGCGACTTTGTCATGGCCCTTGTGTGAGCTGCCATGGGAAAACACGGTGCTTTGAATACTTCGAGGACCTCGTACCTGAAGTCACTCTGCCCGAGGAGAAAGTCAGCATCTCACCATGCCGTGTCGCTAACGGCACGCCCAGCACGAACACAGGCCTGGAAGTAAGGCCCCGAGTGGCGGTGCAGAAGCGGAGGCGTGCAGCAGTTTCCATGAGGCGGTGGCCTCGGCTCTGGGCACCTTCAACGGCAGCAGGGTTTTCTGGACACCTAGGAGGCTGGCGCGGGCCCCCTGTTCCCGGCAGGAACACTGAGTACCGCCGGGCCCACCTGGGTCTGCTAAGCAACATCCAGGCCCGTAGCCCTTTAGAGCCCCTCTGTGTATGCCCAGCGTAGGGAAACGCGCTGCACTCCCCTTGGGAGCAGCTTAGGGTCCTCAGCACTCGCACACGTTCCCGGACACCGTTCTGGCACGTCCCACATGGCGTCGAAGTCTTACGCATTACCCTAGGCTGAGCTGAACTCAGAGAAACCCTCGGCTTCGCAGTCCACCTAGGACCTCCTGCCTGAAGTCACCGTGCCTCCCGGAGAGAGTCGGCTTGCGTTCTTACTGCCATGTACGTCCCCTTCCTCCTGTGGCACTGCAGGCTTTGAATAGCCACAGGCCCAGAGGAGCAGCTACGGCGTTCCTTGGCTGAGGCAGTTCGCTTGACGCAGAACACCCTACTTCGAGAAGTTGATTCAGGGAAGGAAACTCAGGGTGACCTGTGTCTCTTTGGGATTGTGAGAAACCACGGGGATGTATGCTGAGTGCGCCCACGGAAACGGGGGCCTGCTGCAAGTAGCCTTGCTTTCCCGTTTGGAAGGCTGCGTTCATGCTGCCTTGAAGC
Organism: Lagenorhynchus albirostris; assembly: GCF_949774975.1. NCBI lineage: Eukaryota > Metazoa > Chordata > Mammalia > Artiodactyla > Delphinidae > Lagenorhynchus > Lagenorhynchus albirostris. The sequence continues at coordinate 74,161,287 of NC_083105.1, forward strand.
TACCTGACCTTCCCTGCTCTCGACAGGCCTGTTAGCCCTGTCAGAGTGCTTCGGGGAACGTTATGAGTCTGCTCTGTCTAAAGCAGGTGCTTCCATGGCCGCGGCTCTGGTCCGCCTGACAAGCTCTAGAGCTAGAGGGAACCTCAACGTGACAAGCTGCCTCCAGCGTAGGCCCCTAGTAGCCGTGCAGAAAGGGAGGCAGGCAGCTGTCTCCATGAGTTCTCAGTCGCGTAGAGGCTTTATTTTAAAGGAAGTGGTACACTTTGGAGGACTCCTAGGCCTCTCGGGTATGCATCACTTTCCCTCCAAGTTCACCGAGTACCTCCAGACCCCTGTGGGGCGGCTGAGCAACTTCGAGGCCCATTGGTTGACCCCCCCCACACCACCCCCGGATGCCCTCTCTGCGTGCCGCGCGATGGGCTACACACTGGACGTCCCTCGAGGAGCGCTACATTTCCAGAGCCCTCGAACAGCCTCAGGACAGCATTTCGGGTGAGTCCGACTTTGTCATGGCCCTTGTGTGAGCTGCCATGGGAAAACACGGTGCTTTGAATACTTCGAGGACCTCGTACCTGAAGTCACTCTGCCCGAGGAGAAAGTCAGCATCTCACCATGCCGTGTCGCTAACGGCACGCCCAGCACGAACACAGGCCTGGAAGTAAGGCCCCGAGTGGCGGTGCAGAAGCGGAGGCGTGCAGCAGTTTCCATGAGGCGGTGGCCTCGGCTCTGGGCACCTTCAACGGCAGCAGGGTTTTCTGGACACCTAGGAGGCTGGCGCGGGCCCCCTGTTCCCGGCAGGAACACTGAGTACCGCCAGGCCCACCTGGGTCTGCTAAGCAACATCCAGGCCCGTAGCCCTTTAGAGCCCCTCTGTGGATGCCCAGCGTAGGGAAACGCGCTGCACTCCCCTTGGGAGCAGCTTAGGGTCCTCAGCACTCGCACACGTTCCCGGACACCGTTCTGGCACGTCCCACATGGCGTCGAAGTGTTACGCATTACCCTAGGCTGAGCTGAACTCAGAGAAACCCTCGGCTTCGCAGTCCACCTAGGACCTCCTGCCTGAAGTCACCGTGCCTCCCAGAGAGAGTCGGCTTGCGTTCTTACTGCCATGTACGTCCCCTTCCTCCTGTGGCACTGCAGGCTTTGAATAGCCACAGGCCCAGAGGAGCAGCTACGGCGTTCCTTGGCTGAGGCAGTTCGCTTGACGCAGAACACCCTACTTCGAGAAGTTGATTCAGGGAAGGAAACTCAGGGTGACCTGTGTCTCTTTGGGCTTGTGAGAAACCACGGGGATGTCTGCTGAGTGCGCCCACGGAAACGGGGGCCTGCTGCAAGTAGCCTTGCTTTCCCGTTTGGAAGGCTGCGTTCATGCTGCCTTGAAGCTACCTGACCTTCCCTGCTCTCGACAGGCCTGTTAGCCCTGTCAGAGTGCTTCGGGGAACGTTATGAGTCTGCTCTGTCTAAAGCAGGTGCTTCCATGGCCGCGGCTCTGGTCCGCCTCACAAGCTCTAGAGCTAGAGGGAACCTCAACGTGACAAGCTGCCTCCAGCGTAGGCCCCTAGTAGCCGTGCAGAAAGGGAGGCAGGCAGCTGTCTCCATGAGTTCTCAGTCGCGTAGAGGCTTTATTTTAAAGGAAGTGGTACACTTTGGAGGACTCCTAGGCCTCTCGGGTATGCATCACTTTCCCTCCAAGTTCACCGAGTACCTCCAGACCCCTGTGGGGCGGCTGAGCAACTTCGAGGCCCATTGGTTGACCCCCCCCCACACCACCCCCGGAGGCCCTCTGTGCGTACCGCGCGATGGGCTACACACTGGACGTCCCTCGAGGAGCGCTACATTTCCAGAGCACTCGAACAGCCTCAGGACAGCATTTCGGGTGAGTCCGACTTTGTCATGGCCCTTGTGTGAGCTGCCATGGGAAAACACTGTGCTTTGAATACTTCGAGGACCTCGTACCTGAAGTCACTCTGCCCGAGGAGAAAGTCAGCATCTCAACATGCCGTGTCGCTAACGGCACGCCCAGCACGAACACAGGCCTGGAAGAAAGGCCCCGAGTGGCGGTGCAGAAGCGGAGGCGTGCAGCAGTTTCCATGAGGCGCTGGCCTCGGCTCTGGGCACCTTCAACGGCAGCAGGGTTTTCTGGACACCTAGGAGGCTGGCGCGGGCCCCCTGTTCCCGGCAGGAACACTGAGTACCGCCGGGCCCACCTGGGTCTGCTAAGCAACATCCAGGCCCGTAGCCCTTTAGAGCCCCTCTGTGGATGCCCAGCGTAGGGAAACGCGCTGCACTCCCCTTGGGAGCAGCTTAGGGTCCTCAGCACTCGCACACGTTCCCGGACACCGTTCTGGCACGTCCCACATGGCGTCGAAGTCTTACGCATTACCCTAGGCTGAGCTGAACTCAGGGAAACCCTCGGCTTCGCAGTCCACCTAGGACCTCCTGCCTGAAGTCACCGTGCCTCCCGGAGAGAGTCGGCTTGCGTTCTTACTGCCATGTACGTCCCCTTCCTCCTGTGGCACTGCAGGCTTTGAATAGCCACAGGCCCAGAGGAGCAGCTACGGCGTTCCTTGGCTGAGGCAGTTCGCTTGACGCAGAACACCCTACTTCGAGAAGTTGATTCAGGGAAGGAAACTCAGGGTGACCTGTGTCTCTTTGGGCTTGTGAGAAACCACGGGGATGTCTGCTGAGTGCGCCCACGGAAACGGGGGCCTGCTGCAAGTAGCCTTGCTTTCCCGTTTGGAAGGCTGCGTTCATGCTGCCTTGAAGCTACCTGACCTTCCCTGCTCTCGACAGGCCTGTTAGCCCTGTCAGAGTGCTTCGGGGAACGTTATGAGTCTGCTCTGTCTAAAGCAGGTGCTTCCATGGCCGCGGCTCTGGTCCGCCTGACAAGCTCTAGAGCTAGAGGGAACCTCAACGTGACAAGCTGCCTCCAGCGTAGGCCCCTAGTAGCCGTGCAGAAAGGGAGGCAGGCAGCTGTCTCCATGAGTTCTCAGTCGCGTAGAGGCTTTATTTTAAAGGAAGTGGTACACTTTGGAGGACTCCTAGGCCTCTGGGGTATGCATCACTTTCCCTCCAAGTTCACCGAGTACCTCCAGACCCCTGTGGGGCGGCTGAGCAACTTCGAGGCCCATTGGTTGACCCCCCCCCCACACCACCCCCGGAGGCCCTCTGTGCGTGCCGCGCGATGGGCTACACACTGGACGTCCCTCGAGGAGCGCTACATTTCCAGAGCCCTCGAACAGCCTCAGGACAGCATTTCGGGTGAGTGCGACTTTGTCATGGCCCTTGTGTGAGCTGCCATGGGAAAACACTGTGCTTTGAATACTTCGAGGACCTCGTACCTGAAGTCACTCTGCCCGAGGAGAAAGTCAGCATCTCACCATGCCGTGTCGCTAACGGCACGCCCAGCACGAACACAGGCCTGGAAGTAAGGCCCCGAGTGGCGGTGCAGAAGCAGAGGCGTGCAGCAGTTTCCATGAGGCGGTGGCCTCGGCTCTGGGCACCTTCAACGGCAGCAGGGTTTTCTGGACACCTAGGAGGCTGGCGCGGGCCCCCTGTTCCCGGCAGGAACACTGAGTACCGCCGGGCCCACCTGGGTCTGCTAAGCAACATCCAGGCCCGTAGCCCTTTAGAGCCCCTCTGTGGATGCCCAGCGTAGGGAAACGCGCTGCACTCCCCTTGGGAGCAGCTTAGGGTCCTCAGCACTCGCACACGTTCCCGGACACCGTTCTGGCACGTCCCACATGGCGTCGAAGTCTTACGCATTACCCTAGGCTGAGCTGAACTCAGGGAAACCCTCGGCTTCGCAGTCCACCTAGGACCTCCTGCCTGAAGTCACCGTGCCTCCCGGAGAGAGTCGGCTTGCGTTCTTACTGCCATGTACGTCCCCTTCCTCCTGTGGCACTGCAGGCTTTGAATAGCCACAGGCCCAGAGGAGCAGCTACGGCGTTCCTTGGCTGAGGCAGTTCGCTTGACGCAGAACACCCTACTTCGAGAAGTTGATTCAGGGAAGGAAACTCAGGGTGACCTGTGTCTCTTTGGGCTTGTGAGAAACCACGGGGATATCTGCTGAGTGCGCCCACGGAAACGGGGGCCTGCTGCAAGTAGCCTTGCTTTCCCGTTTGGAAGGCTGCGTTCATGCTGCCTTGAAGCTACCTGACCTTCCCTGCTCTCGACAGGCCTGTTAGCCCTGTCAGAGTGCTTCGGGGAACGTTATGAGTCTGCTCTGTCTAAAGCAGGTGCTTCCATGGCCGCGGCTCTGGTCCGCCTGACAAGCTCTAGAGCTAGAGGGAACCTCAACGTGACAAGCTGCCTCCAGCGTAGGCCCCTAGTAGCCGTGCAGAAAGGGAGGCAGGCAGCTGTCTCCATGAGTTCTCAGTCGCGTAGAGGCTTTATTTTAAAGGAAGTGGTACACTTTGGAGGACTCCTAGGCCTCTGGGGTATGCATCACTTTCCCTCCAAGTTCACCGAGTACCTCCAGACCCCTGTGGGGCGGCTGAGCAACTTCGAGGCCCATTGGTTGACCCCCCCACACACCACCCCCGGAGGCCCTCTGTGCGTGCCGCGCGATGGGCTACACACTGGACGTCCCTCGAGGAGCGCTACATTTCCAGAGCCCTCGAACAGCCTCAGGACAGCATTTCGGGTGAGTGCGACTTTGTCATGGCCCTTGTGTGAGCTGCCATGGGAAAACACGGTGCTTTGAATACTTCGAGGACCTCGTACCTGAAGTCACTCTGCCCGAGGAGAAAGTCAGCATCTCACCATGCCGTGTCGCTAACGGCACGCCCAGCACGAACACAGGCCTGGAAGTAAGGCCCCGAGTGGCGGTGCAGAAGCGGAGGCGTGCAGCAGTTTCCATGAGGCGCTGGCCTCGGCTCTGGGCACCTTCAACGGCAGCAGGGTTTTCTGGACACCTAGGAGGCTGGCGCGGGCCCCCTGTTCCCGGCAGGAACACTGAGTACCGCCGGGCCCACCTGGGTCTGCTAAGCAACATCCAGGCCCGTAGCCCTTTAGAGCCCTTCTGTGGATGCCCAGCGTAGGGAAACGCGCTGCACTCCCCTTGGGAGCAGCTTAGGGTCCTCAGCACTCGCACACGTTCCCGGACACCGTTCTGGCACGTCCCACATGGCGTCGAAGTCTTACGCATTACCCTAGGCTGAGCTGAACTCAGAGAAACCCTCGGCTTCGCAGTCCACCTAGGACCTCCTGCCTGAAGTCACCGTGCCTCCCGGAGAGAGTCGGCTAGCGTTCTTACTGCCATGTACGTCCCCTTCCTCCTGTGGCACTGCAGGCTTTGAATAGCCACAGGCCCAGAGGAGCAGCTACGGCGTTCCTTGGCTGAGGCAGTTCGCTTGACGCAGAACACCCTACTTCGAGAAGTTGATTCAGGGAAGGAAACTCAGGGTGACCTGTGTCTCTTTGGGCTTGTGAGAAACCACGGGGATGTCTGCTGAGTGCGCCCACGGAAACGGGGGCCTGCTGCAAGTAGCCTTGCTTTCCCGTTTGGAAGGCTGCGTTCATGCTGCCTTGAAGCTACCTGACCTTCCCTGCTCTCGACAGGCCTGTTAGCCCTGTCAGAGTGCTTCGGGGAACGTTATGAGTCTGCTCTGACTAAAGCAGGTGCTTCCATGGTCGCGGCTCTGGTCCGCCTGACAAGCTCTAGAGCTAGAGGGAACCTCAACGTGACAAGCTGCCTCCAGCGTAGGCCCCTAGTAGCCGTGCAGAAAGGGAGGCAGGCAGCTGTCTCCATGAGTTCTCAGTCGCGTAGAGGCTTTATTTTAAAGGAAGTGGTACACTTTGGAGGACTCCTAGGCCTCTCGGGTATGCATCACTTTCCCTCCAAGTTCACCGAGTACCTCCAGACCCCTGTGGGGCGGCTGAGCAACTTCGAGGCCCATTGGTTGACACCCCCCCACACCACCCCCGGAGGCCCTCTGTGCGTGCCGCGCGATGGGCTACACACTGGACGTCCCTCGAGGAGCGCTACATTTCCAGAGCCCTCGAAAAGCCTCAGGACAGCATTTCGGGTGAGTGCGACTTTGTCATGGCCCTTGTGTGAGCTGCCATGGGAAAACACTGTGCTTTGAATACTTCGAGGACCTCGTACCTGAAGTCACTCTGCCCGAGGAGAAAGTCAGCATCTCACCATGCCGTGTCGCTAACGGCACGCCCAGCACGAACACAGGCCTGGAAGTAAGGCCCCGAGTGGCGGTGCAGAAGCGGAGGCGTGCAGCAGTTTCCATGAGGCGGTGGCCTCGGCTCTGGGCACCTTCAACGGCAGCAGGGTTTTCTGGACACCTAGGAGGCTGGCGCGGGCCCCCTGTTCCCGGCAGGAACACTGAGTACCGCCGGGCCCACCTGGGTCTGCTAAGCAACATCCAGGCCCGTAGCCCTTTAGAGCCCCTCTGTGTATGCCCAGCGTAGGGAAACGCGCTGCACTCCCCTTGGGAGCAGCTTAGGGTCCTCAGCACTCGCACACGTTCCCGGACACCGTTCTGGCACGTCCCACATGGCGTCGAAGTCTTACGCATTACCCTAGGCTGAGCTGAACTCAGAGAAACCCTCGGCTTCGCAGTCCACCTAGGACCTCCTGCCTGAAGTCACCGTGCCTCCCGGAGAGAGTCGGCTTGCGTTCTTACTGCCATGTACGTCCCCTTCCTCCTGTGGCACTGCAGGCTTTGAATAGCCACAGGCCCAGAGGAGCAGCTACGGCGTTCCTTGGCTGAGGCAGTTCGCTTGACGCAGAACACCCTACTTCGAGAAGTTGATTCAGGGAAGGAAACTCAGGGTGACCTGTGTCTCTTTGGGCTTGTGAGAAACCACGGGGATATCTGCTGAGTGCGCCCACGGAAACGGGGGCCTGCTGCAAGTAGCCTTGCTTTCCCGTTTGGAAGGCTGCGTTCATGCTGCCTTGAAGCTACCTGACCTTCCCTGCTCTCGACAGGCCTGTTAGCCCTGTCAGAGTGCTTCGGGGAACGTTATGAGTCTGCTCTGTCTAAAGCAGGTGCTTCCATGGCCGCGGCTCTGGTCCGCCTGACAAGCTCTAGAGCTAGAGGGAACCTCAACGTGACAAGCTGCCTCCAGCGTAGGCCCCTAGTAGCCGTGCAGAAAGGGAGGCAGGCAGCTGTCTCCATGAGTTCTCAGTCGCGTAGAGGCTTTATTTTAAAGGAAGTGGTACACTTTGGAGGACTCCTAGGCCTCTCGGGTATGCATCACTTTCCCTCCAAGTTCACCGAGTACCTCCAGACCCCTGTGGGGCGGCTGAGCAACTTCGAGGCCCATTGGTTGACCCCCCCCCACACCACCCCCGGAGGCCCTCTGTGCGTGCCGCGCGATGGGCTACACACTGGACGTCCCTCGAGGAGCGCTACATTTCCAGAGCCCTCGAACAGCCTCAGGACAGCATTTCGGGTGAGTGCGACTTTGTCATGGCCCTTGTGTCAGCTGCCATGGGAAAACACGGTGCTTTGAATACTTCGAGGACCTCGTACCTGAAGTCACTCTGCCCGAGGAGAAAGTCAGCATCTCACCATGCCGTGTCGCTAACGGCACGCCCAGCACGAACACAGGCCTGGAAGTAAGGCCCCGAGTGGCGGTGCAGAAGCGGAGGCGTGCAGCAGTTTCCATGAGGCGGTGGCCTCGGCTCTGGGCACCTTCAACGGCAGCAGGGTTTTCTGGACACCTAGGAGGCTGGCGCGGGCCCCCTGTTCCCGGCAGGAACACTGAGTACCGCCGGGCCCACCTGGGTCTGCTAAGCAACATCCAGGCCCGTAGCCCTTTAGAGCCCCTCTGTGGATGCCCAGCGTAGGGAAACGCGCTGCACTCCCCTTGGGAGCAGCTTAGGGTCCTCAGCACTCGCACACGTTCCCGGACACCGTTCTGGCACGTCCCACATGGCGTCGAAGTCTTACGCATTACCCTAGGCTGAGCTGAACTCAGAGAAACCCTCGGCTTCGCAGTCCACCTAGGACCTCCTGCCTGAAGTCACCGTGCCTCCCGGAGAGAGTCGGCTTGCGTTCTTACTGCCATGTACGTCCCCTTCCTCCTGTGGCACTGCAGGCTTTGAATAGCCACAGGCCCAGAGGAGCAGCTACGGCGTTCCTTGGCTGAGGCAGTTCGCTTGACGCAGAACACCCTACTTCGAGAAGTTGATTCAGGGAAGGAAACTCAGGGTGACCTGTGTCTCTTTGGGCTTGTGAGAAACCACGGGGATGTCTGCTGAGTGCGCCCACGGAAACGGGGGCCTGCTGCAAGTAGCCTTGCTTTCCCGTTTGGAAGGCTGCGTTCATGCTGCCTTGAAGCTACCTGACCTTCCTTGCTCTCGACAGGCCTGTTAGCCCTGTCAGAGTGCTTCGGGGAACGTTATGAGTCTGCTCTGACTAAAGCAGGTGCTTCCATGGTCGCGGCTCTGGTCCGCCTGACAAGCTCTAGAGCTAGAGGGAACCTCAACGTGACAAGCTGCCTCCAGCGTAGGCCCCTAGTAGCCGTGCAGAAAGGGAGGCAGGCAGCTGTCTCCATGAGTTCTCAGTCGCGTAGAGGCTTTATTTTAAAGGAAGTGGTACACTTTGGAGGACTCCTAGGCCTCTCGGGTATGCATCACTTTCCCTCCAAGTTCACCGAGTACCTCCAGACCCCTGTGGGGCGGCTGAGCAACTTCGAGGCCCATTGGTTGACCCCCCCACACACCACCCCCGGAGGCCCTCTGTGCGTGCCGCGCGATGGGCTACACACTGGACGTCCCTCGAGGAGCGCTACATTTCCAGAGCCCTCGAACAGCCTCAGGACAGCATTTCGGGTGAGTCCGACTTTGTCATGGCCCTTGTGTCAGCTGCCATGGGAAAACACGGTGCTTTGAATACTTCGAGGACCTCGTACCTGAAGTCACTCTGCCCGAGGAGAAAGTCAGCATCTCACCATGCCGTGTCGCTAACGGCACGCCCAGCACGAACACAGGCCTGGAAGTAAGGCCCCGAGTGGCGGTGCAGAAGCGGAGGCGTGCAGCAGTTTCCATGAGGCGGTGGCCTCGGCTCTGGGCACCTTCAACGGCAGCAGGGTTTTCTGGACACCTAGGAGGCTGGCGCGGGCCCCCTGTTCCCGGCAGGAACACTGAGTACCGCCGGGCCCACCTGGGTCTGCTAAGCAACATCCAGGCCCGTAGCCCTTTAGAGCCCTTCTGTGGATGCCCAGCGTAGGGAAACGCGCTGCACTCCCCTTGGGAGCAGCTTAGGGTCCTCAGCACTCGCACACGTTCCCGGACACCGTTCTGGCACGTCCCACATGGCGTCGAAGTCTTACGCATTACCCTAGGCTGAGCTGAACTCAGAGAAACCCTCGGCTTCGCAGTCCACCTAGGACCTCCTGCCTGAAGTCACCGTGCCTCCCGGAGAGAGTCGGCTTGCGTTCTTACTGCCATGTACGTCCCCTTCCTCCTGTGGCACTGCAGGCTTTGAATAGCCACAGGCCCAGAGGAGCAGCTACGGCGTTCCTTGGCTGAGGCAGTTCGCTTGACGCAGAACACCCTACTTCGAGAAGTTGATTCAGGGAAGGAAACTCAGGGTGACCTGTGTCTCTTTGGGCTTGTGAGAAACCACGGGGATGTCTGCTGAGTGCGCCCACGGAAACGGGGGCCTGCTGCAAGTAGCCTTGCTTTCCCGTTTGGAAGGCTGCGTTCATGCTGCCTTGAAGCTACCTGACCTTCCCTGCTCTCGACAGGCCTGTTAGCCCTGTCAGAGTGCTTCGGGGAACGTTATGAGTCTGCTCTGTCTAAACCAGGTGCTTCCATGGCCGCGGCTCTGGTCCGCCTGACAAGCTCTAGAGCTAGAGGGAACCTCAACGTGACAAGCTGCCTCCAGCGTAGGCCCCTAGTAGCCGTGCAGAAAGGGAGGCAGGCAGCTGTCTCCATGAGTTCTCAGTCGCGTAGAGGCTTTATTTTAAAGGAAGTGGTACACTTTGGAGGACTCCTAGGCCTCTCGGGTATGCATCACTTTCCCTCCAAGTTCACCGAGTACCTCCAGACCCCTGTGGGGCGGCTGAGCAACTTCGAGGCCCATTGGTTGACCCCCCCACACACCACCCCCGGAGGCCCTCTCTGCGTGCCGCGCGATGGGCTACACACTGGACGTCCCTCGAGGAGCGCTACATTTCCAGAGCCCTCGAACAGCCTCAGGACAGCATTTCGGGTGAGTCCGACTTTGTCATGGCCCTTGTGTGAGCTGCCATGGGAAAACACTGTGCTTTGAATACTTCGAGGACCTCGTACCTGAAGTCACTCTGCCCGAGGAGAAAGTCAGCATCTCACCATGCCGTGTCGCTAACGGCACGCCCAGCACGAACACAGGCCTGGAAGTAAGGCCCCGAGTGGCGGTGCAGAAGCGGAGGCGTGCAGCAGTTTCCATGAGGCGGTGGCCTCGGCTCTGGGCACCTTCAACGGCAGCAGGGTTTTCTGGACACCTAGGAGGCTGGCGCGGGCCCCCTGTTCCCGGCAGGAACACTGAGTACCGCCGGGCCCACCTGGGTCTGCTAAGCAACATCCAGGCCCGTAGCCCTTTAGAGCCCCTCTGTGGATGCCCAGCGTAGGGAAACGCGCTGCACTCCCCTTGGGAGCAGCTTAGGGTCCTCAGCACTCGCACACGTTCCCGGACACCGTTCTGGCACGTCCCACATGGCGTCGAAGTCTTACGCATTACCCTAGGCTGAGCTGAACTCAGAGAAACCCTCGGCTTCGCAGTCCACCTAGGACCTCCTGCCTGAAGTCACCGTGCCTCCCGGAGAGAGTCGGCTTGCGTTCTTACTGCCATGTACGTCCCCTTCCTCCTGTGGCACTGCAGGCTTTGAATAGCCACAGGCCCAGAGGAGCAGCTACGGCGTTCCTTGGCTGAGGCAGTTCGCTTGACGCAGAACACCCTACTTCGAGAAGTTGATTCAGGGAAGGAAACTCAGGGTGACCTGTGTCTCTTTGGGCTTGTGAGAAACCACGGGGATGTCTGCTGAGTGCGCCCACGGAAACGGGGGCCTGCTGCAAGTAGCCTTGCTTTCCCGTTTGGAAGGCTGCGTTCATGCTGCCTTGAAGCTACCTGACCTTCCCTGCTCTCGACAGGCCTGTTAGCCCTGTCAGAGTGCTTCGGGGAACGTTATGAGTCTGCTCTGTCTAAAGCAGGTGCTTCCATGGCCGTGGCTCTGGTCCGCCTGACAAGCTCTAGAGCTAGAGGGAACCTCAACGTGACAAGCTGCCTCCAGCGTAGGCCCCTAGTAGCCGTGCAGAAAGGGAGGCAGGCAGCTGTCTCCATGAGTTCTCAGTCGCGTAGAGGCTTTATTTTAAAGGAAGTGGTACACTTTGGAGGACTCCTAGGCCTCTCGGGTATGCATCACTTTCCCTCCAAGTTCACCGAGTACCTCCAGACCCCTGTGGGGCGGCTGAGCAACTTCGAGGCCCATTGGTTGACCCCCCCCCACACACAACCCCCGGAGGCCCTCTGTGCGTGCCGCGCGATGGGCTACACACTGGACGTCCCTCGAGGAGCGCTACATTTCCAGAGCCCTCGAACAGCCTCAGGACAGCATTTCGGGTGAGTGCGACTTTGTCATGGCCCTTGTGTGAGCTGCCATGGGAAAACACGGTGCTTTGAATACTTCGAGGACCTCGTACCCGAAGTCACTCTGCCCGAGGAGAAAGTCAGCATCTCACCATGCCGTGTCGCTAACGGCACGCCCAGCACGAACACAGGCCTGGAAGAAAGGCCCCGAGTGGCGGTGCAGAAGCGGAGGCGTGCAGCAGTTTCCATGAGGCGGTGGCCTCGGCTCTGGGCACCTTCAACGGCAGCAGGGTTTTCTGGACACCTAGGAGGCTGGCGCGGGCCCCCTGTTCCCGGCAGGAACACTGAGTACCGCCAGGCCCACCTGGGTCTGCTAAGCAACATCCAGGCCCGTAGCCCTTTAGAGCCCCTCTGTGTATGCCCAGCGTAGGGAAACGCGCTGCACTCCCCTTGGGAGCAGCTTAGGGTCCTCAGCACTCGCACACGTTCCCGGACACCGTTCTGGCACGTCCCACATGGCGTCGAAGTCTTACGCATTACCCTAGGCTGAGCTGAACTCAGAGAAACCCTCGGCTTCGCAGTCCACCTAGGACCTCCTGCCTGAAGTCACCGTGCCTCCCGGAGAGAGTCGGCTTGCGTTCTTACTGCCATGTACGTCCCCTTCCTCCTGTGGCACTGCAGGCTTTGAATAGCCACAGGCCCAGAGGAGCAGCTACGGCGTTCCTTGGCTGAGGCAGTTCGCTTGACGCAGAACACCCTACTTCGAGAAGTTGATTCAGGGAAGGAAACTCAGGGTGACCTGTGTCTCTTTGGGCTTGTGAGAAACCACGGGGATGTCTGCTGAGTGCGCCCACGGAAACGGGGGCCTGCTGCAAGTAGCCTTGCTTTCCCGTTTGGAAGGCTGCGTTCATGCTGCCTTGTAGCTACCTGACCTTCCCTGCTCTCGACAGGCCTGTTAGCCCTGTCAGAGTGCTTCGGGGAACGTTATGAGTCTGCTCTGTCTAAAGCAGGTGCTTCCATGGCCGCGCTTCTGGTCCGCCTGACAAGCTCTAGAGCTAGAGGGAACCTCAACGTGACAAGCTGCCTCCAGCGTAGGCCCCTAGTAGCCGTGCAGAAAGGGAGGCAGGCAGCTGTCTCCATGAGTTCTCAGTCGCGTAGAGGCTTTATTTTAAAGGAAGTGGTACACTTTGGAGGACTCCTAGGCCTCTCGGGTATGCATCACTTTCCCTCCAAGTTCACCGAGTACCTCCAGACCCCTGTGGGGCGGCTGAGCAACTTCGAGGCCCATTGGTTGACCCCCCCCCACACCACCCCCGGAGGCCCTCTGTGCGTGCCGCGCGATGGGCTACACACTGGACGTCCCTCGAGGAGCGCTACATTTCCAGAGCCCTCGAACAGCCTCAGGACAGCATTTCGGGTGAGTCCGACTTTGTCATGGCCCTTGTGTGAGCTGCCATGGGCAAACACGGTGCTTTGAATACTTCGAGGACCTCGTACCTGAAGTCACTCTGCCCGAGGAGAAAGTCAGCATCTCACCATGCCGTGTCGCTAACGGCACGCGCAGCACGAACACAGGCCTGGAAGAAAGGCCCCGAGTGGCGGTGCAGAAGCGGAGGCGTGCAGCAGTTTCCATGAGGCGGTGGCCTCGGCTCTGGGCACCTTCAACGGCAGCAGGGTTTTCTGGACACCTAGGAGGCTGGCGCGGGCCCCCTGTTCCCGGCAGGAACACTGAGTACCGCCGGGCCCACCTGGGTCTGCTAAGCAACATCCAGGCCCGTAGCCCTTTAGAGCCCCTCTGTGGATGCCCAGCGTAGGGAAACGCGCTGCACTCCCCTTGGGAGCAGCTTAGGGTCCTCAGCACTCGCACACGTTCCCGGACACCGTTCTGGCACGTCCCACATGGCGTCGAAGTCTTACGCATTACCCTAGGCTGAGCTGAACTCAGAGAAACCCTCGGCTTCGCAGTCCACCTAGGACCTCCTGCCTGAAGTCACCGTGCCTCCCGGAGAGAGTCGGCTTGCGTTCTTACTGCCATGTACGTCCCCTTCCTCCTGTGGCACTGCAGGCTTTGAATAGCCACAGGCCCAGAGGAGCAGCTACGGCGTTCCTTGGCTGAGGCAGTTCGCTTGACGCAGAACACCCTACTTCGAGAAGTTGATTCAGGGAAGGAAACTCAGGGTGACCTGTGTCTCTTTGGGCTTGTGAGAAACCACGGGGATGTCTGCTGAGTGCGCCCACGGAAACGGGGGCCTGCTGCAAGTAGCCTTGCTTTCCCGTTTGGAAGGCTGCGTTCATGCTGCCTTGAAGCTACCTGACCTTCCCTGCTCTCGACAGGCCTGTTAGCCCTGTCAGAGTGCTTCGGGGAACGTTATGAGTCTGCTCTGTCTAAAGCAGGTGCTTCCATGGCCGCGGCTCTGGTCCGCCTGACAAGCTCTAGAGCTAGAGGGAACCTCAACGTGACAAGCTGCCTCCAGCGTAGGCCCCTAGTAGCCGTGCAGAAAGGGAGGCAGGCAGCTGTCTCCATGAGTTCTCAGTCGCGTAGAGGCTTTATTTTAAAGGAAGTGGTACACTTTGGAGGACTCCTAGGCCTCTCGGGTATGCATCACTTTCCCTCCAAGTTCACCGAGTACCTCCAGACCCCTGTGGGGCGGCTGAGCAACTTCGAGGCCCATTGGTTGACCCCCCCCCACACACAACCCCCGGAGGCCCTCTGTGCGTGCCGCGCGATGGGCTACACACTGGACGTCCCTCGAGGAGCGCTACATTTCCAGAGCCCTCGAACAGCCTCAGGACAGCATTTCGGGTGAGTGCGACTTTGTCATGGCCCTTGTGTGAGCTGCCATGGGAAAACACGGTGCTTTGAATACTTCGAGGACCTCGTACCCGAAGTCACTCTGCCCGAGGAGAAAGTCAGCATCTCACCATGCCGTGTCGCTAACGGCACGCCCAGCACGAACACAGGCCTGGAAGAAAGGCCCCGAGTGGCGGTGCAGAAGCGGAGGCGTGCAGCAGTTTCCATGAGGCGGTGGCCTCTCGGCTCTGGGCACCTTCAACGGCAGCAGGGTTTTCTGGACACCTAGGAGGCTGGCGCGGGCCCCCTGTTCCCGGCAGGAACACTGAGTACCGCCAGGCCCACCTGGGTCTGCTAAGCAACATCCAGGCCCGTAGCCCTTTAGAGCCCCTCTGTGTATGCCCAGCGTAGGGAAACGCGCTGCACTCCCCTTGGGAGCAGCTTAGGGTCCTCAGCACTCGCACACGTTCCCGGACACCGTTCTGGCACGTCCCACATGGCGTCGAAGTCTTACGCATTACCCTAGGCTGAGCTGAACTCAGAGAAACCCTCGGCTTCGCAGTCCACCTAGGACCTCCTGCCTGAAGTCACCGTGCCTCCCGGAGAGAGTCGGCTTGCGTTCTTACTGCCATGTACGTCCCCTTCCTCCTGTGGCACTGCAGGCTTTGAATAGACACAGGCCCAGAGGAGCAGCTACGGCGTTCCTTGGCTGAGGCAGTTCGCTTGACGCAGAACACCCTACTTCGAGAAGTTGATTCAGGGAAGGAAACTCAGGGTGACCTGTGTCTCTTTGGGCTTGTGAGAAACCACGGGGATGTCTGCTGAGTGCGCCCACGGAAACGGGGGCCTGCTGCAAGTAGCCTTGCTTTCCCGTTTGGAAGGCTGCGTTCATGCTGCCTTGAAGCTACCTGACCTTCCCTGCTCTCGACAGGCCTGTTAGCCCTGTCAGAGTGCTTCGGGGAACGTTATGAGTCTGCTCTGTCTAAAGCAGGTGCTTCCATGGCCGCGGCTCTGGTCCGCCTGACAAGCTCTAGAGCTAGAGGGAACCTCAACGTGACAAGCTGCCTCCAGCGTAGGCCCCTAGTAGCCGTGCAGAAAGGGAGGCAGGCAGCTGTCTCCATGAGTTCTCAGTCACGTAGAGGCTTTATTTTAAAGGAAGTAGTACACTTTGGAGGACTCCTAGGCCTCTCGGGTATGCATCACTTTCCCTCCAAGTTCACCGAGTACCTCCAGACCCCTGTGGGGCGGCTGAGCAACTTCGAGGCCCATTGGTTGACCCCCCCACCACCACCCCCGGAGGCCCTCTGTGCGTGCCGCGCGATGGGCTACACACTGGACGTCCCTCGAGGAGCGCTACATTTCCAGAGCCCTCGAACAGCCTCAGGACAGCATTTCGGGTGAGTCCGACTTTGTCATGGCCCTTGTGTGAGCTGCCATGGGAAAACACTGTGCTTTGAATACTTCGAGGACCTCGTACCTGAAGTCACTCTGCCCGAGGAGAAAGTCAGCATCTCACCATGCCGTGTCGCTAACGGCACGCCCAGCACGAACACAGGCCTGGAAGAAAGGCCCCGAGTGGCGGTGCAGAAGCGGAGGCGTGCAGCAGTTTCCATGAGGCGGTGGCCTCGGCTCTGGGCACCTTCAACGGCAGCAGGGTTTTCTGGACACCTAGGAGGCTGGCGCGGGCCCCCTGTTCCCGGCAGGAACACTGAGTACCGCCGGGCCCACCTGGGTCTGCTAAGCAACATCCAGGCCCGTAGCCCTTTAGAGCCCCTCTGTGGATGCCCAGCGTAGGGAAACGCGCTGCACTCCCCTTGGGAGCAGCTTAGGGTCCTCAGCACTCGCACACGTTCCCGGACACCGTTCTGGCACGTCCCACATGGCGTCGAAGTCTTACGCATTACCCTAGGCTGAGCTGAACTCAGAGAAACCCTCGGCTTCGCAGTCCACCTAGGACCTCCTGCCTGAAGTCACCGTGCCTCCCGGAGAGAGTCGGCTTGCGTTCTTACTGCCATGTACGTCCCCTTCCTCCTGTGGCACTGCAGGCTTTGAATAGCCACAGGCCCAGAGGAGCAGCTACGGCGTTCCTTGGCTGAGGCAGTTCGCTTGACGCAGAACACCCTACTTCGAGAAGTTGATTCAGGGAAGGAAACTCAGGGTGACCTGTGTCTCTTTGGGCTTGTGAGAAACCACGGGGATGTCTGCTGAGTGCGCCCACGGAAACGGGGGCCTGCTGCAAGTAGCCTTGCTTTCCCGTTTGGAAGGCTGCGTTCATGCTGCCTTGAAGCTACCTGACCTTCCCTGCTCTCGACAGGCCTGTTAGCCCTGTCAGAGTGCTTCGGGGAACGTTATGAGTCTGCTCTGTCTAAAGCAGGTGCTTCCATGGCCGCGGCTCTGGTCCGCCTGACAAGCTCTAGAGCTAGAGGGAACCTCAACGTGACAAGCTGCCTCCAGCGTAGGCCCCTAGTAGCCGTGCAGAAAGGGAGGCAGGCAGCTGTCTCCATGAGTTCTCAGTCGCGTAGAGGCTTTATTTTAAAGGAAGTGGTACACTTTGGAGGACTCCTAGGCCTCTCGAGTATGCATCACTTTCCCTCCAAGTTCACCGAGTACCTCCAGACCCCTGTGGGGCGGCTGAGCAACTTCGAGGCCCATTGGTTGACCCCCCCACACACCACCCCCGGAGGCCCTCTGTGCGTGCCGCGCGATGGGCTACACACTGGACGTCCCTCGAGGAGCGCTACATTTCCAGAGCCCTCGAACAGCCTCAGGACAGCATTTCGGGTGAGTGCGACTTTGTCATGGCCCTTGTGTGAGCTGCCATGGGAAAACACGGTGCTTTGAATACTTCGAGGACCTCGTACCCGAAGTCACTCTGCCCGAGGAGAAAGTCAGCATCTCACCATGCCGTGTCGCTAACGGCACGCCCAGCACGAACACAGGCCTGGAAGTAAGGCCCCGAGTGGCGGTGCAGAAGCGGAGGCGTGCAGCAGTTTCCATGAGGCGGTGGCCTCGGCTCTGGGCACCTTCAACGGCAGCAGGGTTTTCTGGACACCTAGGAGGCTGGCGCGGGCCCCCTGTTCCCGGCAGGAACACTGAGTACCGCCGGGCCCACCTGGGTCTGCTAAGCAACATCCAGGCCCGTAGCCCTTTAGAGCCCCTCTGTGGATGCCCAGCGTAGGGAAACGCGCTGCACTCCCCTTGGGAGCAGCTTAGGGTCCTCAGCACTCGCACACGTTCCCGGACACCGTTCTGGCACGTCCCACATGGCGTCGAAGTCTTACGCATTACCCTAGGCTGAGCTGAACTCAGAGAAACCCTCGGCTTCGCAGTCCACCTAGGACCTCCTGCCTGAAGTCACCGTGCCTCCCGGAGAGAGTCGGCTTGCGTTCTTACTGCCATGTACGTCCCCTTCCTCCTGTGGCACTGCAGGCTTTGAATAGCCACAGGCCCAGAGGAGCAGCTACGGCGTTCCTTGGCTGAGGCAGTTCGCTTGACGCAGAACACCCTACTTCGAGAAGTTGATTCAGGGAAGGAAACTCAGGGTGACCTGTGTCTCTTTGGGCTTGTGAGAAACCACGGGGATGTCTGCTGAGTGCGCCCACGGAAACGGGGGCCTGCTGCAAGTAGCCTTGCTTTCCCGTTTGGAAGGCTGCGTTCATGCTGCCTTGAAGCTACCTGACCTTCCCTGCTCTCGACAGGCCTGTTAGCCCTGTCAGAGTGCTTCGGGGAACGTTATGAGTCTGCTCTGTCTAAAGCAGGTGCTTCCATGGCCGCGGCTCTGGTCCGCCTGACAAGCTCTAGAGCTAGAGGGAACCTCAACGTGACAAGCTGCCTCCAGCGTAGGCCCCTAGTAGCCGTGCAGAAAGGGAGGCAGGCAGCTGTCTCCATGAGTTCTCAGTCACGTAGAGGCTTTATTTTAAAGGAAGTGGTACACTTTGGAGGACTCCTAGGCCTCTCGGGTATGCATCACTTTCCCTCCAAGTTCACCGAGTACCTCCAGACCCCTGTGGGGCGGCTGAGCAACTTCGAGGCCCATTGGTTGACCCCCCCACACAACACCCCCGGAGGCCCTCTCTGCGTGCCGCGCGATGGGCTACACACTGGACGTCCCTCGAGGAGCGCTACATTTCCAGAGCCCTCGAACAGCCTCAGGACAGCATTTCGGGTGAGTCCGACTTTGTCATGGCCCTTGTGTGAGCTGCCATGGGCAAACACTGTGCTTTGAATACTTCGAGGACCTCGTACCTGAAGTCACTCTGCCCGAGGAGAAAGTCAGCATCTCACCATGCCGTGTCGCTAACGGCACGCCCAGCACGAACACAGGCCTGGAAGTAAGGCCCCGAGTGGCGGTGCAGAAGCGGAGGCGTGCAGCAGTTTCCATGAGGCGCTGGCCTCGGCTCTGGGCACCTTCAACGGCAGCAGGGTTTTCTGGACACCTAGGAGGCTGGCGCGGGCCCCCTGTTCCCGGCAGGAACACTGAGTACCGCCAGGCCCACCTGGGTCTGCTAAGCAACATCCAGGCCCGTAGCCCTTTAGAGCCCCTCTGTGGATGCCCAGCGTAGGGAAACGCGCTGCACTCCCCTTGGGAGCAGCTTAGGGTCCTCAGCACTCGCACACGTTCCCGAAAACCGTTCTGGCACGTCCCACATGGCGTCGAAGTCTTACGCATTACCCTAGGCTGAGCTGAACTCAGAGAAACCCTCGGCTTCGCAGTCCACCTAGGACCTCCTGCCTGAAGTCACCGTGCCTCCCGGAGAGAGTCGGCTTGCGTTCTTACTGCCATGTACGTCCCCTTCCTCCTGTGGCACTGCAGGCTTTGAATAGCCACAGGCCCAGAGGAGCAGCTACGGCGTTCCTTGGCTGAGGCAGTTCGCTTGACGCAGAACACCCTACTTCGAGAAGTTGATTCAGGGAAGGAAACTCAGGGTGACCTGTGTCTCTTTGGGCTTGTGAGAAACCACGGGGATGTCTGCTGAGTGCGCCCACGGAAACGGGGGCCTGCTGCAAGTAGCCTTGCTTTCCCGTTTGGAAGGCTGCGTTCATGCTGCCTTGAAGCTACCTGACCTTCCCTGCTCTCGACAGGCCTGTTAGCCCTGTCAGAGTGCTTCGGGGAACGTTATGAGTCTGCTCTGTCTAAAGCAGGTGCTTCCATGGCCGCGGCTCTGGTCCGCCTGACGAGCTCTAGAGCTAGAGGGAACCTCAACGTGACAAGCTGCCTCCAGCGTAGGCCCCTAGTAGCCGTGCAGAAAGGGAGGCAGGCAGCTGTCTCCATGAGTTCTCAGTCGCGTAGAGGCTTTATTTTAAAGGAAGTGGTACACTTTGGAGGACTCCTAGGCCTCTGGGGTATGCATCACTTTCCCTCCAAGTTCACCGAGTACCTCCAGACCCCTGTGGGGCGGCTGAGCAACTTCGAGGCCCATTGGTTGACCCCCCCCCACACCACCCCCGGAGGCCCTCTGTGCGTGCCGCGCGATGGGCTACACACTGGACGTCCCTCGAGGAGCGCTACATTTCCAGAGCCCTCGAACAGCCTCAGGACAGCATTTCGGGTGAGTGCGACTTTGTCATGGCCCTTGTGTGAGCTGCCATGGGAAAACACTGTGCTTTGAATACTTCGAGGACCTCGTACCTGAAGTCACTCTGCCCGAGGAGAAAGTCAGCATCTCACCATGCCGTGTCGCTAACGGCACGCCCAGCACGAACACAGGCCTGGAAGTAAGGCCCCGAGTGGCGGTGCAGAAGCAGAGGCGTGCAGCAGTTTCCATGAGGCGGTGGCCTCGGCTCTGGGCACCTTCAATGGCAGCAGGGTTTTCTGGACACCTAGGAGGCTGGCGCGGGCCCCCTGTTCCCGGCAGGAACACTGAGTACCGCCGGGCCCACCTGGGTCTGCTAAGCAACATCCAGGCCCGTAGCCCTTTAGAGCCCCTCTGTGGATGCCCAGCGTAGGGAAACGCGCTGCACTCCCCTTGGGAGCAGCTTAGGGTCCTCAGCACTCGCACACGTTCCCGGACACCGTTCTGGCACGTCCCACATGGCGTCGAAGTCTTACGCATTACCCTAGGCTGAGCTGAACTCAGGGAAACCCTCGGCTTCGCAGTCCACCTAGGACCTCCTGCCTGAAGTCACCGTGCCTCCCGGAGAGAGTCGGCTTGCGTTCTTACTGCCATGTACGTCCCCTTCCTCCTGTGGCACTGCAGGCTTTGAATAGCCACAGGCCCAGAGGAGCAGCTACGGCGTTCCTTGGCTGAGGCAGTTCGCTTGACGCAGAACACCCTACTTCGAGAAGTTGATTCAGGGAAGGAAACTCAGGGTGACCTGTGTCTCTTTGGGCTTGTGAGAAACCACGGGGATATCTGCTGAGTGCGCCCACGGAAACGGGGGCCTGCTGCAAGTAGCCTTGCTTTCCCGTTTGGAAGGCTGCGTTCATGCTGCCTTGAAGCTACCTGACCTTCCCTGCTCTCGACAGGCCTGTTAGCCCTGTCAGAGTGCTTCGGGGAACGTTATGAGTCTGCTCTGTCTAAAGCAGGTGCTTCCATGGCCGCGGCTCTGGTCCGCCTGACAAGCTCTAGAGCTAGAGGGAACCTCAACGTGACAAGCTGCCTCCAGCGTAGGCCCCTAGTAGCCGTGCAGAAAGGGAGGCAGGCAGCTGTCTCCATGAGTTCTCAGTCGCGTAGAGGCTTTATTTTAAAGGAAGTGGTACACTTTGGAGGACTCCTAGGCCTCTCGGGTATGCATCACTTTCCCTCCAAGTTCACCGAGTACCTCCAGACCCCTGTGGGGCGGCTGAGCAACTTCGAGGCCCATTGGTTGACCCCCCCACACACCACCCCCGGAGGCCCTCTGTGCGTGCCGCGCGATGGGCTACACACTGGACGTCCCTCGAGGAGCGCTACATTTCCAGAGCCCTCGAACAGCCTCAGGACAGCATTTCGGGTGAGTGCGACTTTGTCATGGCCCTTGTGTGAGCTGCCATGGGAAAACACGGTGCTTTGAATACTTCGAGGACCTCGTACCTGAAGTCACTCTGCCCGAGGAGAAAGTCAGCATCTCACCATGCCGTGTCGCTAACGGCACGCCCAGCACGAACACAGGCCTGGAAGTAAGGCCCCGAGTGGCGGTGCAGAAGCGGAGGCGTGCAGCAGTTTCCATGAGGCGGTGGCCTCGGCTCTGGGCACCTTCAACGGCAGCAGGGTTTTCTGGACACCTAGGAGGCTGGCGCGGGCCCCCTGTTCCCGGCAGGAACACTGAGTACCGCCGGGCCCACCTGGGTCTGCTAAGCAACATCCAGGCCCGTAGCCCTTTAGAGCCCTTCTGTGGATGCCCAGCGTAGGGAAACGCGCTGCACTCCCCTTGGGAGCAGCTTAGGGTCCTCAGCACTCGCACACGTTCCCGGACACCGTTCTGGCACGTCCCACATGGCGTCGAAGTCTTACGCATTACCCTAGGCTGAGCTGAACTCAGAGAAACCCTCGGCTTCGCAGTCCACCTAGGACCTCCTGCCTGAAGTCACCGTGCCTCCCGGAGAGAGTCGGCTTGCGTTCTTACTGCCATGTACGTCCCCTTCCTCCTGTGGCACTGCAGGCTTTGAATAGCCACAGGCCCAGAGGAGCAGCTACGGCGTTCCTTGGCTGAGGCAGTTCGCTTGACGCAGAACACCCTACTTCGAGAAGTTGATTCAGGGAAGGAAACTCAGGGTGACCTGTGTCTCTTTGGGCTTGTGAGAAACCACGGGGATGTCTGCTGAGTGCGCCCACGGAAACGGGGGCCTGCTGCAAGTAGCCTTGCTTTCCCGTTTGGAAGGCTGCGTTCATGCTGCCTTGAAGCTACCTGACCTTCCCTGCTCTCGACAGGCCTGTTAGCCCTGTCAGAGTGCTTCGGGGAACGTTATGAGTCTGCTCTGTCTAAAGCAGGTGCTTCCATGGCCGTGGCTCTGGTCCGCCTGACAAGCTCTAGAGCTAGAGGGAACCTCAACGTGACAAGCTGCCTCCAGCGTAGGCCCCTAGTAGCCGTGCAGAAAGGGAGGCAGGCAGCTGTCTCCATGAGTTCTCAGTCGCGTAGAGGCTTTATTTTAAAGGAAGTAGTACACTTTGGAGGACTCCTAGGCCTCTCGGGTATGCATCACTTTCCCTCCAAGTTCACCGAGTACCTCCAGACCCCTGTGGGGCGGCTGAGCAACTTCGAGGCCCATTGGTTGACCCCCCCCCACACACAACCCCCGGAGGCCCTCTGTGCGTGCCGCGCGATGGGCTACACACTGGACGTCCCTCGAGGAGCGCTACATTTCCAGAGCCCTCGAACAGCCTCAGGACAGCATTTCGGGTGAGTGCGACTTTGTCATGGCCCTTGTGTGAGCTGCCATGGGAAAACACGGTGCTTTGAATACTTCGAGGACCTCGTACCTGAAGTCACTCTGCCCGAGGAGAAAGTCAGCATCTCACCATGCCGTGTCGCTAACGGCACGCCCAGCACGAACACAGGCCTGGAAGAAAGGCCCCGAGTGGCGGTGCAGAAGCGGAGGCGTGCAGCAGTTTCCATGAGGCGGTGGCCTCGGCTCTGGGCACCTTCAACGGCAGCAGGGTTTTCTGGACACCTAGGAGGCTGGCGCGGGCCCCCTGTTCCCGGCAGGAACACTGAGTACCGCCAGGCCCACCTGGGTCTGCTAAGCAACATCCAGGCCCGTAGCCCTTTAGAGCCCCTCTGTGTATGCCCAGCGTAGGGAAACGCGCTGCACTCCCCTTGGGAGCAGCTTAGGGTCCTCAGCACTCGCACACGTTCCCGGACACCGTTCTGGCACGTCCCACATGGCGTCGAAGTCTTACGCATTACCCTAGGCTGAGCTGAACTCAGAGAAACCCTCGGCTTCGCAGTCCACCTAGGACCTCCTGCCTGAAGTCACCGTGCCTCCCGGAGAGAGTCGGCTTGCGTTCTTACTGCCATGTACGTCCCCTTCCTCCTGTGGCACTGCAGGCTTTGAATAGCCACAGGCCCAGAGGAGCAGCTACGGCGTTCCTTGGCTGAGGCAGTTCGCTTGACGCAGAACACCCTACTTCGAGAAGTTGATTCAGGGAAGGAAACTCAGGGTGACCTGTGTCTCTTTGGGCTTGTGAGAAACCACGGGGATGTCTGCTGAGTGCGCCCACGGAAACGGGGGCCTGCTGCAAGTAGCCTTGCTTTCCCGTTTGGAAGGCTGCGTTCATGCTGCCTTGTAGCTACCTGACCTTCCCTGCTCTCGACAGGCCTGTTAGCCCTGTCAGAGTGCTTCGGGGAACGTTATGAGTCTGCTCTGTCTAAAGCAGGTGCTTCCATGGCCGCGGCTCTGGTCCGCCTGACAAGCTCTAGAGCTAGAGGGAACCTCAACGTGACAAGCTGCCTCCAGCGTAGGCCCCTAGTAGCCGTGCAGAAAGGGAGGCAGGCAGCTGTCTCCATGAGTTCTCAGTCGCGTAGAGGCTTTATTTTAAAGGAAGTGGTACACTTTGGAGGACTCCTAGGCCTCTCGGGTATGCATCACTTTCCCTCCAAGTTCACCGAGTACCTCCAGACCCCTGTGGGGCGGCTGAGCAACTTCGAGGCCCATTGGTTGACCCCCCCCCACACCACCCCCGGAGGCCCTCTGTGCGTGCCGCGCGATGGGCTACACACTGGACGTCCCTCGAGGAGCGCTACATTTCCAGAGCCCTCGAACAGCCTCAGGACAGCATTTCGGGTGAGTCCGACTTTGTCATGGCCCTTGTGTGAGCTGCCATGGGAAAACACGGTGCTTTGAATACTTCGAGGACCTCGTACCTGAAGTCACTCTGCCCGAGGAGAAAGTCAGCATCTCACCATGCCGTGTCGCTAACGGCACGCCCAGCACGAACACAGGCCTGGAAGAAAGGCCCCGAGTGGCGGTGCAGAAGCGGAGGCGTGCAGCAGTTTCCATGAGGCGGTGGCCTCGGCTCTGGGCACCTTCAACGGCAGCAGGGTTTTCTGGACACCTAGGAGGCTGGCGCGGGCCCCCTGTTCCCGGCAGGAACACTGAGTACCGCCTGGCCCACCTGGGTCTGCTAAGCAACATCCAGGCCCGTAGCCCTTTAGAGCCCCTCTGTGGATGCCCAGCGTAGGGAAACGCGCTGCACTCCCCTTGGGAGCAGCTTAGGGTCCTCAGCACTCGCACACGTTCCCGGACACCGTTCTGGCACGTCCCACATGGCGTCGAAGTCTTACGCATTACCCTAGGCTGAGCTGAACTCAGAGAAACCCTCGGCTTCGCAGTCCACCTAGGACCTCCTGCCTGAAGTCACCGTGCCTCCCGGAGAGAGTCGGCTTGCGTTCTTACTGCCATGTACGTCCCCTTCCTCCTGTGGCACTGCAGGCTTTGAATAGACACAGGCCCAGAGGAGCAGCTACGGCGTTCCTTGGCTGAGGCAGTTCGCTTGACGCAGAACACCCTACTTCGAGAAGTTGATTCAGGGAAGGAAACTCAGGGTGACCTGTGTCTCTTTGGGCTTGTGAGAAACCACGGGGATGTCTGCTGAGTGCGCCCACGGAAACGGGGGCCTGCTGCAAGTAGCCTTGCTTTCCCGTTTGGAAGGCTGCGTTCATGCTGCCTTGAAGCTACCTGACCTTCCCTGCTCTCGACAGGCCTGTTAGCCCTGTCAGAGTGCTTCGGGGAACGTTATGAGTCTGCTCTGTCTAAAGCAGGTGCTTCCATGGCCGTGGCTCTGGTCCGCCTGACAAGCTCTAGAGCTAGAGGGAACCTCAACGTGACAAGCTGCCTCCAGCGTAGGCCCCTAGTAGCCGTGCAGAAAGGGAGGCAGGCAGCTGTCTCCATGAGTTCTCAGTCGCGTAGAGGCTTTATTTTAAAGGAAGTAGTACACTTTGGAGGACTCCTAGGCCTCTCGGGTATGCATCACTTTCCCTCCAAGTTCACCGAGTACCTCCAGACCCCTGTGGGGCGGCTGAGCAACTTCGAGGCCCATTGGTTGACCCCCCCCCACACACAACCCCCGGAGGCCCTCTGTGCGTGCCGCGCGATGGGCTACACACTGGACGTCCCTCGAGGAGCGCTACATTTCCAGAGCCCTCGAACAGCCTCAGGACAGCATTTCGGGTGAGTGCGACTTTGTCATGGCCCTTGTGTGAGCTGCCATGGGAAAACACTGTGCTTTGAATACTTCGAGGACCTCGTACCTGAAGTCACTCTGCCCGAGGAGAAAGTCAGCATCTCACCATGCCGTGTCGCTAACGGCACGCCCAGCACGAACACAGGCCTGGACGAAAGGCCCCGAGTGGCGGTGCAGAAGCGGAGGCGTGCAGCAGTTTCCATGAGGCGGTGGCCTCGGCTCTGGGCACCTTCAACGGCAGCAGGGTTTTCTGGACACCTAGGAGGCTGGCGCGGGCCCCCTGTTCCCGGCAGGAACACTGAGTACCGCCTGGCCCACCTGGGTCTGCTAAGCAACATCCAGGCCCGTAGCCCTTTAGAGCCCCTCTGTGGATGCCCAGCGTAGGGAAACGCGCTGCACTCCCCTTGGGAGCAGCTTAGGGTCCTCAGCACTCGCACACGTTCCCGGACACCGTTCTGGCACGTCCCACATGGCGTCGAAGTCTTACGCATTACCCTAGGCTGAGCTGAACTCAGAGAAACCCTCGGCTTCGCAGTCCACCTAGGACCTCCTGCCTGAAGTCACCGTGCCTCCCGGAGAGAGTCGGCTTGCGTTCTTACTGCCATGTACGTCCCCTTCCTCCTGTGGCACTGCAGGCTTTGAATAGCCACAGGCCCAGAGGAGCAGCTACGGCGTTCCTTGGCTGAGGCAGTTCGCTTGACGCAGAACACCCTACTTCGAGAAGTTGATTCAGGGAAGGAAACTCAGGGTGACCTGTGTCTCTTTGGGCTTGTGAGAAACCACGGGGATGTCTGCTGAGTGCGCCCACGGAAACGGGGGCCTGCTGCAAGTAGCCTTGCTTTCCCGTTTGGAAGGCTGCGTTCATGCTGCCTTGAAGCTACCTGACCTTCCCTGCTCTCGACAGGCCTGTTAGCCCTGTCAGAGTGCTTCGGGGAACGTTATGAGTCTGCTCTGTCTAAAGCAGGTGCTTCCATGGCCGTGGCTCTGGTCCGCCTGACAAGCTCTAGAGCTAGAGGGAACCTCAACGTGACAAGCTGCCTCCAGCGTAGGCCCCTAGTAGCCGTGCAGAAAGGGAGGCAGGCAGCTGTCTCCATGAGTTCTCAGTCGCGTAGAGGCTTTATTTTAAAGGAAGTGGTACACTTTGGAGGACTCCTAGGCCTATCGGGTATGCA
The DNA here is from genome assembly GCF_949774975.1 of Lagenorhynchus albirostris. Taxonomy (NCBI): domain Eukaryota; kingdom Metazoa; phylum Chordata; class Mammalia; order Artiodactyla; family Delphinidae; genus Lagenorhynchus; species Lagenorhynchus albirostris. Next base: position 74,187,886 of record NC_083105.1, read on the forward strand.
TCACTTTCCCTCCAAGTTCACCGAGTACCTCCAGACCCCTGTGGGGCGGCTGAGCAACTTCGAGGCCCATTGGTTGACCCCCCCCCACACACAACCCCCGGAGGCCCTCTGTGCGTGCCGCGCGATGGGCTACACACTGGACGTCCCTCGAGGAGCGCTACATTTCCAGAGCCCTCGAACAGCCTCAGGACAGCATTTCGGGTGAGTGCGACTTTGTCATGGCCCTTGTGTGAGCTGCCATGGGAAAACACGGTGCTTTGAATACTTCGAGGACCTCGTACCTGAAGTCACTCTGCCCGAGGAGAAAGTCAGCATCTCACCATGCCGTGTCGCTAACGGCACGCCCAGCACGAACACAGGCCTGGAAGAAAGGCCCCGAGTGGCGGTGCAGAAGCGGAGGCGTGCAGCAGTTTCCATGAGGCGGTGGCCTCGGCTCTGGGCACCTTCAACGGCAGCAGGGTTTTCTGGACACCTAGGAGGCTGGCGCGGGCCCCCTGTTCCCGGCAGGAACACTGAGTACCGCCAGGCCCACCTGGGTCTGCTAAGTAACATCCAGGCCCGTAGCCCTTTAGAGCCCCTCTGTGGATGCCCAGCGTAGGGAAACGCGCTGCACTCCCCTTGGGAGCAGCTTAGGGTCCTCAGCACTCGCACACGTTCCCGGACACCGTTCTGGCACGTCCCACATGGCGTCGAAGTCTTACGCATTACCCTAGGCTGAGCTGAACTCAGAGAAACCCTCGGCTTCGCAGTCCACCTAGGACCTCCTGCCTGAAGTCACCGTGCCTCCCGGAGAGAGTCGGCTTGCGTTCTTACTGCCATGTACGTCCCCTTCCTCCTGTGGCACTGCAGGCTTTGAATAGCCACAGGCCCAGAGGAGCAGCTACGGCGTTCCTTGGCTGAGGCAGTTCGCTTGACGCAGAACACCCTACTTCGAGAAGTTGATTCAGGGAAGGAAACTCAGGGTGACCTGTGTCTCTTTGGGCTTGTGAGAAACCACGGGGATGTCTGCTGAGTGCGCCCACGGAAACGGGGGCCTGCTGCAAGTAGCCTTGCTTTCCCGTTTGGAAGGCTGCGTTCATGCTGCCTTGTAGCTACCTGACCTTCCCTGCTCTCGACAGGCCTGTTAGCCCTGTCAGAGTGCTTCGGGGAACGTTATGAGTCTGCTCTGTCTAAAGCAGGTGCTTCCATGGCCGCGGCTCTGGTCCGCCTGACAAGCTCTAGAGCTAGAGGGAACCTCAACGTGACAAGCTGCCTCCAGCGTAGGCCCCTAGTAGCCGTGCAGAAAGGGAGGCAGGCAGCTGTCTCCATGAGTTCTCAGTCGCGTAGAGGCTTTATTTTAAAGGAAGTGGTACACTTTGGAGGACTCCTAGGCCTCTCGGGTATGCATCACTTTCCCTCCAAGTTCACCGAGTACCTCCAGACCCCTGTGGGGCGGCTGAGCAACTTCGAGGCCCATTGGTTGACCCCCCCCCACACCACCCCCGGAGGCCCTCTGTGCGTGCCGCGCGATGGGCTACACACTGGACGTCCCTCGAGGAGCGCTACATTTCCAGAGCCCTCGAAAAGCCTCAGGACAGCATTTCGGGTGAGTCCGACTTTGTCATGGCCCTTGTGTGAGCTGCCATGGGCAAACACGGTGCTTTGAATACTTCGAGGACCTCGTACCTGAAGTCACTCTGCCCGAGGAGAAAGTCAGCATCTCACCATGCCGTGTCGCTAACGGCACGCCCAGCACGAACACAGGCCTGGAAGAAAGGCCCCGAGTGGCGGTGCAGAAGCGGAGGCGTGCAGCAGTTTCCATGAGGCGGTGGCCTCGGCTCTGGGCACCTTCAACGGCAGCAGGGTTTTCTGGACACCTAGGAGGCTGGCGCGGGCCCCCTGTTCCCGGCAGGAACACTGAGTACCGCCAGGCCCACCTGGGTCTGCTAAGCAACATCCAGGCCCGTAGCCCTTTAGAGCCCCTCTGTGGATGCCCAGCGTAGGGAAACGCGCTGCACTCCCCTTGGGAGCAGCTTAGGGTCCTCAGCACTCGCACACGTTCCCGGACACCGTTCTGGCACGTCCCACATGGCGTCGAAGTCTTACGCATTACCCTAGGCTGAGCTGAACTCAGAGAAACCCTCGGCTTCGCAGTCCACCTAGGACCTCCTGCCTGAAGTCACCGTGCCTCCCGGAGAGAGTCGGCTTGCGTTCTTACTGCCATGTACGTCCCCTTCCTCCTGTGGCACTGCAGGCTTTGAATAGCCACAGGCCCAGAGGAGCAGCTACGGCGTTCCTTGGCTGAGGCAGTTCGCTTGACGCAGAACACCCTACTTCGAGAAGTTGATTCAGGGAAGGAAACTCAGGGTGACCTGTGTCTCTTTGGGCTTGTGAGAAACCACGGGGATGTCTGCTGAGTGCGCCCACGGAAACGGGGGCCTGCTGCAAGTAGCCTTGCTTTCCCGTTTGGAAGGCTGCGTTCATGCTGCCTTGAAGCTACCTGACCTTCCCTGCTCTCGACAGGCCTGTTAGCCCTGTCAGAGTGCTTCGGGGAACGTTATGAGTCTGCTCTGTCTAAAGCAGGTGCTTCCATGGCCGTGGCTCTGGTCCGCCTGACAAGCTCTAGAGCTAGAGGGAACCTCAACGTGACAAGCTGCCTCCAGCGTAGGCCCCTAGTAGCCGTGCAGAAAGGGAGGCAGGCAGCTGTCTCCATGAGTTCTCAGTCGCGTAGAGGCTTTATTTTAAAGGAAGTGGTACACTTTGGAGGACTCCTAGGCCTCTCGGGTATGCATCACTTTCCCTCCAAGTTCACCGAGTACCTCCAGACCCCTGTGGGGCGGCTGAGCAACTTCGAGGCCCATTGGTTGACCCCCCCCCACACCACCCCCGGAGGCCCTCTGTGCGTGCCGCGCGATGGGCTACACACTGGACGTCCCTCGAGGAGCGCTACATTTCCAGAGCCCTCGAACAGCCTCAGGACAGCATTTCGGGTGAGTCCGACTTTGTCATGGTCCTTGTGTGAGCTGCCATGGGCAAACACGGTGCTTTGAATACTTCGAGGACCTCGTACCTGAAGTCACTCTGCCCGGGGAGAAAGTCAGCATCTCACCATGCCGTGTCGCTAACGGCACGCCCAGCACGAACACAGGCCTGGAAGAAAGGCCCCGAGTGGCGGTGCAGAAGCGGAGGCGTGCAGCAGTTTCCATGAGGCGGTGGCCTCGGCTCTGGGCACCTTCAACGGCAGCAGGGTTTTCTGGACACCTAGGAGGCTGGCGCGGGCCCCCTGTTCCCGGCAGGAACACTGAGTACCGCCTGGCCCACCTGGGTCTGCTAAGCAACATCCAGGCCCGTAGCCCTTTAGAGCCCCTCTGTGTATGCCCAGCGTAGGGAAACGTGCTGCACTCCCCTTGGGAGCAGCTTAGGGTCCTCAGCACTCGCACACGTTCCCGGACACCGTTCTGGCACGTCCCACATGGCGTCGAAGTCTTACGCATTACCCTAGGCTGAGCTGAACTCAGAGAAACCCTCGGCTTCGCAGTCCACCTAGGACCTCCTGCCTGAAGTCACCGTGCCTCGCGGAGAGAGTCGGCTTGCGTTCTTACTGCCATGTACGTCCCCTTCCTCCTGTGGCACTGCAGGCTTTGAATAGCCACAGGCCCAGAGGAGCAGCTACGGCGTTCCTTGGCTGAGGCAGTTCGCTTGACGCAGAACACCCTACTTCGAGAAGTTGATTCAGGGAAGGAAACTCAGGGTGACCTGTGTCTCTTTGGGCTTGTGAGAAACCACGGGGATGTCTGCTGAGTGCGCCCACGGAAACGGGGGCCTGCTGCAAGTAGCCTTGCTTTCCCGTTTGGAAGGCTGCGTTCATGCTGCCTTGAAGCTACCTGACCTTCCCTGCTCTCGACAGGCCTGTTAGCCCTGTCAGAGTGCTTCGGGGAACGTTATGAGTCTGCTCTGTCTAAAGCAGGTGCTTCCATGGCCGTGGCTCTGGTCCGCCTGACAAGCTCTAGAGCTAGAGGGAACCTCAACGTGACAAGCTGCCTCCAGCGTAGGCCCCTAGTAGCCGTGCAGAAAGGGAGGCAGGCAGCTGTCTCCATGAGTTCTCAGTCGCGTAGAGGCTTTATTTTAAAGGAAGTAGTACACTTTGGAGGACTCCTAGGCCTCTCGGGTATGCATCACTTTCCCTCCAAGTTCACCGAGTACCTCCAGACCCCTGTGGGGCGGCTGAGCAACTTCGAGGCCCATTGGTTGACCCCCGCCACACCACCCCCGGAGGCCCTCTGTGCGTGCCGCGCGATGGGCTACACACTGGACGTCCCTCGAGGAGCGCTACATTTCCAGAGCCCTCGAACAGCCTCAGGACAGCATTTCGGGTGAGTGCGACTTTGTCATGGCCCTTGTGTGAGCTGCCATGGGCAAACACGGTGCTTTGAATACTTCGAGGACCTCGTACCTGAAGTCACTCTGCCCGAGGAGAAAGTCAGCATCTCACCATGCCGTGTCGCTAACGGCACGCCCAGCACGAACACAGGCCTGGAAGAAAGGCCCCGAGTGGCGGTGCAGAAGCGGAGGCGTGCAGCAGTTTCCATGAGGCGGTGGCCTCGGCTCTGGGCACCTTCAACGGCAGCAGGGTTTTCTGGACACCTAGGAGGCTGGCGCGGGCCCCCTGTTCCCGGCAGGAACACTGAGTACCGCCTGGCCCACCTGGGTCTGCTAAGCAACATCCAGGCCCGTAGCCCTTTAGAGCCCCTCTGTGGATGCCCAGCGTAGGGAAACGCGCTGCACTCCCCTTGGGAGCAGCTTAGGGTCCTCAGCACTCGCACACGTTCCCGGACACCGTTCTGGCACGTCCCACATGGCGTCGAAGTCTTACGCATTACCCTAGGCTGAGCTGAACTCAGAGAAACCCTCGGCTTCGCAGTCCACCTAGGACCTCCTGCCTGAAGTCACCGTGCCTCCCGGAGAGAGTCGGCTTGCGTTCTTACTGCCATGTACGTCCCCTTCCTCCTGTGGCACTGCAGGCTTTGAATAGCCACAGGCCCAGAGGAGCAGCTACGGCGTTCCTTGGCTGAGGCAGTTCGCTTGACGCAGAACACCCTACTTCGAGAAGTTGATTCAGGGAAGGAAACTCAGGGTGACCTGTGTCTCTTTGGGCTTGTGAGAAACCACGGGGATGTCTGCTGAGTGCGCCCACGGAAACGGGGGCCTGCTGCAAGTAGCCTTGCTTTCCCGTTTGGAAGGCTGCGTTCATGCTGCCTTGAAGCTACCTGACCTTCCCTGCTCTCGACAGGCCTGTTAGCCCTGTCAGAGTGCTTCGGGGAACGTTATGAGTCTGCTCTGTCTAAAGCAGGTGCTTCCATGGCCGCGGCTCTGGTCCGCCTGACAAGCTCTAGAGCTAGAGGGAACCTCAACGTGACAAGCTGCCTCCAGCGTAGGCCCCTAGTAGCCGTGCAGAAAGGGAGGCAGGCAGCTGTCTCCATGAGTTCTCAGTCGCGTAGAGGCTTTATTTTAAAGGAAGTGGTACACTTTGGAGGACTCCTAGGCCTCTCGGGTATGCATCACTTTCCCTCCAAGTTCACCGAGTACCTCCAGACCCCTGTGGGGCGGCTGAGCAACTTCGAGGCCCATTGGTTGACCCCCCCCCACACCACCCCCGGAGGCCCTCTGTGCGTGCCGCGCGATGGGCTACACACTGGACGTCCCTCGAGGAGCGCTACATTTCCAGAGCCCTCGAACAGCCTCAGGACAGCATTTCGGGTGAGTGCGACTTTGTCATGGCCCTTGTGTGAGCTGCCATGGGCAAACACGGTGCTTTGAATACTTCGAGGACCTCGTACCTGAAGTCACTCTGCCCGAGGAGAAAGTCAGCATCTCACCATGCCGTGTCGCTAACGGCACGCCCAGCACGAACACAGGCCTGGACGAAAGGCCCCGAGTGGCGGTGCAGAAGCGGAGGCGTGCAGCAGTTTCCATGAGGCGGTGGCCTCGGCTCTGGGCACCTTCAACGGCAGCAGGGTTTTCTGGACACCTAGGAGGCTGGCGCGGGCCCCCTGTTCCCGGCAGGAACACTGAGTACCGCCTGGCCCACCTGGGTCTGCTAAGCAACATCCAGGCCCGTAGCCCTTTAGAGCCCCTCTGTGGATGCCCAGCGTAGGGAAACGCGCTGCACTCCCCTTGGGAGCAGCTTAGGGTCCTCAGCACTCGCACACGTTCCCGGACACCGTTCTGGCACGTCCCACATGGCGTCGAAGTCTTACGCATTACCCTAGGCTGAGCTGAACTCAGAGAAACCCTCGGCTTCGCAGTCCACCTAGGACCTCCTGCCTGAAGTCACCGTGCCTCCCGGAGAGAGTCGGCTTGCGTTCTTACTGCCATGTACGTCCCCTTCCTCCTGTGGCACTGCAGGCTTTGAATAGCCACAGGCCCAGAGGAGCAGCTACGGCGTTCCTTGGCTGAGGCAGTTCGCTTGACGCAGAACACCCTACTTCGAGAAGTTGATTCAGGGAAGGAAACTCAGGGTGACCTGTGTCTCTTTGGGCTTGTGAGAAACCACGGGGATGTCTGCTGAGTGCGCCCACGGAAACGGGGGCCTGCTGCAAGTAGCCTTGCTTTCCCGTTTGGAAGGCTGCGTTCATGCTGCCTTGAAGCTACCTGACCTTCCCTGCTCTCGACAGGCCTGTTAGCCCTGTCAGAGTGCTTCGGGGAACGTTATGAGTCTGCTCTGTCTAAAGCAGGTGCTTCCATGGCCGTGGCTCTGGTCCGCCTGACAAGCTCTAGAGCTAGAGGGAACCTCAACGTGACAAGCTGCCTCCAGCGTAGGCCCCTAGTAGCCGTGCAGAAAGGGAGGCAGGCAGCTGTCTCCATGAGTTCTCAGTCGCGTAGAGGCTTTATTTTAAAGGAAGTAGTACACTTTGGAGGACTCCTAGGCCTCTCGGGTATGCATCACTTTCCCTCCAAGTTCACCGAGTACCTCCAGACCCCTGTGGGGCGGCTGAGCAACTTCGAGGCCCATTGGTTGACCCCCGCCACACCACCCCCGGAGGCCCTCTGTGCGTGCCGCGCGATGGGCTACACACTGGACGTCCCTCGAGGAGCGCTACATTTCCAGAGCCCTCGAACAGCCTCAGGACAGCATTTCGGGTGAGTGCGACTTTGTCATGGCCCTTGTGTGAGCTGCCATGGGCAAACACGGTGCTTTGAATACTTCGAGGACCTCGTACCTGAAGTCACTCTGCCCGAGGAGAAAGTCAGCATCTCACCATGCCGTGTCGCTAACGGCACGCCCAGCACGAACACAGGCCTGGAAGAAAGGCCCCGAGTGGCGGTGCAGAAGCGGAGGCGTGCAGCAGTTTCCATGAGGCGGTGGCCTCGGCTCTGGGCACCTTCAACGGCAGCAGGGTTTTCTGGACACCTAGGAGGCTGGCGCGGGCCCCCTGTTCCCGGCAGGAACACTGAGTACCGCCTGGCCCACCTGGGTCTGCTAAGCAACATCCAGGCCCGTAGCCCTTTAGAGCCCCTCTGTGGATGCCCAGCGTAGGGAAACGCGCTGCACTCCCCTTGGGAGCAGCTTAGGGTCCTCAGCACTCGCACACGTTCCCGGACACCGTTCTGGCACGTCCCACATGGCGTCGAAGTCTTACGCATTACCCTAGGCTGAGCTGAACTCAGAGAAACCCTCGGCTTCGCAGTCCACCTAGGACCTCCTGCCTGAAGTCACCGTGCCTCCCGGAGAGAGTCGGCTTGCGTTCTTACTGCCATGTACGTCCCCTTCCTCCTGTGGCACTGCAGGCTTTGAATAGCCACAGGCCCAGAGGAGCAGCTACGGCGTTCCTTGGCTGAGGCAGTTCGCTTGACGCAGAACACCCTACTTCGAGAAGTTGATTCAGGGAAGGAAACTCAGGGTGACCTGTGTCTCTTTGGGCTTGTGAGAAACCACGGGGATGTCTGCTGAGTGCGCCCACGGAAACGGGGGCCTGCTGCAAGTAGCCTTGCTTTCCCGTTTGGAAGGCTGCGTTCATGCTGCCTTGAAGCTACCTGACCTTCCCTGCTCTCGACAGGCCTGTTAGCCCTGTCAGAGTGCTTCGGGGAACGTTATGAGTCTGCTCTGTCTAAAGCAGGTGCTTCCATGGCCGCGGCTCTGGTCCGCCTGACAAGCTCTAGAGCTAGAGGGAACCTCAACGTGACAAGCTGCCTCCAGCGTAGGCCCCTAGTAGCCGTGCAGAAAGGGAGGCAGGCAGCTGTCTCCATGAGTTCTCAGTCGCGTAGAGGCTTTATTTTAAAGGAAGTGGTACACTTTGGAGGACTCCTAGGCCTCTCGGGTATGCATCACTTTCCCTCCAAGTTCACCGAGTACCTCCAGACCCCTGTGGGGCGGCTGAGCAACTTCGAGGCCCATTGGTTGACCCCCCCCCACACCACCCCCGGAGGCCCTCTGTGCGTGCCGCGCGATGGGCTACACACTGGACGTCCCTCGAGGAGCGCTACATTTCCAGAGCCCTCGAACAGCCTCAGGACAGCATTTCGGGTGAGTGCGACTTTGTCATGGGCCTTGTGGGAGCTGCCATGGGCAAACACGGTGCTTTGAATACTTCGAGGACCTCGTACCTGAAGTCACTCTGCCCGAGGAGAAAGTCAGCATCTCACCATGCCGTGTCGCTAACGGCACGCCCAGCACGAACACAGGCCTGGACGAAAGGCCCCGAGTGGCGGTGCAGAAGCGGAGGCGTGCAGCAGTTTCCATGAGGCGGTGGCCTCGGCTCTGGGCACCTTCAACGGCAGCAGGGTTTTCTGGACACCTAGGAGGCTGGCGCGGGCCCCCTGTTCCCGGCAGGAACACTGAGTACCGCCAGGCCCACCTGGGTCTGCTAAGCAACATCCAGGCCCGTAGCCCTTTAGAGCCCCTCTGTGGATGCCCAGCGTAGGGAAACGCGCTGCACTCCCCTTGGGAGCAGCTTAGGGTCCTCAGCACTCGCACACGTTCCCGGACACCGTTCTGGCACGTCCCACATGGCGTCGAAGTCTTACGCATTACCCTAGGCTGAGCTGAACTCAGAGAAACCCTCGGCTTCGCAGTCCACCTAGGACCTCCTGCCTGAAGTCACCGTGCCTCCCGGAGAGAGTCGGCTTGCGTTCTTACTGCCATGTACGTCCCCTTCCTCCTGTGGCACTGCAGGCTTTGAATAGCCACAGGCCCAGAGGAGCAGCTACGGCGTTCCTTGGCTGAGGCAGTTCGCTTGACGCAGAACACCCTACTTCGAGAAGTTGATTCAGGGAAGGAAACTCAGGGTGACCTGTGTCTCTTTGGGCTTGTGAGAAACCACGGGGATGTCTGCTGAGTGCGCCCACGGAAACGGGGGCCTGCTGCAAGTAGCCTTGCTTTCCCGTTTGGAAGGCTGCGTTCATGCTGCCTTGTAGCTACCTGACCTTCCCTGCTCTCGACAGGCCTGTTAGCCCTGTCAGAGTGCTTCGGGGAACGTTATGAGTCTGCTCTGTCTAAAGCAGGTGCTTCCATGGTCGCGGTTCTGGTCCGCCTGACAAGCTCTAGAGCTAGAGGGAACCTCAACGTGACAAGCTGCCTCCAGCGTAGGCCCCTAGTAGCCGTGCAGAAAGGGAGGCAGGCAGCTGTCTCCATGAGTTCTCAGTCGCGTAGAGGCTTTATTTTAAAGGAAGTGGTACACTTTGGAGGACTCCTAGGCCTCTCGGGTATGCATCACTTTCCCTCCAAGTTCACCGAGTACCTCCAGACCCCTGTGGGGCGGCTGAGCAACTTCGAGGCCCATTGGTTGACCCCCCCCACACCACCCCCGGAGGCCCTCTGTGCGTGCCGCGCGATGGGCTACACACTGGACGTCCCTCGAGGAGCGCTACATTTCCAGAGCCCTCGAACAGCCTCAGGACAGCATTTCGGGTGAGTCCGACTTTGTCATGGTCCTTGTGTGAGCTGCCATGGGCAAACACGGTGCTTTGAATACTTCGAGGACCTCGTACCTGAAGTCACTCTGCCCGGGGAGAAAGTCAGCATCTCACCATGCCGTGTCGCTAACGGCACGCCCAGCACGAACACAGGCCTGGAAGAAAGGCCCCGAGTGGCGGTGCAGAAGCGGAGGCGTGCAGCAGTTTCCATGAGGCGGTGGCCTCGGCTCTGGGCACCTTCAACGGCAGCAGGGTTTTCTGGACACCTAGGAGGCTGGCGCGGGCCCCCTGTTCCCGGCAGGAACACTGAGTACCGCCTGGCCCACCTGGGTCTGCTAAGCAACATCCAGGCCCGTAGCCCTTTAGAGCCCCTCTGTGGATGCCCAGCGTAGGGAAACGCGCTGCACTCCCCTTGGGAGCAGCTTAGGGTCCTCAGCACTCGCACACGTTCCCGGACACCGTTCTGGCACGTCCCACATGGCGTCGAAGTCTTACGCATTACCCTAGGCTGAGCTGAACTCAGAGAAACCCTCGGCTTCGCAGTCCACCTAGGACCTCCTGCCTGAAGTCACCGTGCCTCCCGGAGAGAGTCGGCTTGCGTTCTTACTGCCATGTACGTCCCCTTCCTCCTGTGGCACTGCAGGCTTTGAATAGCCACAGGCCCAGAGGAGCAGCTACGGCGTTCCTTGGCTGAGGCAGTTCGCTTGACGCAGAACACCCTACTTCGAGAAGTTGATTCAGGGAAGGAAACTCAGGGTGACCTGTGTCTCTTTGGGCTTGTGAGAAACCACGGGGATGTCTGCTGAGTGCGCCCACGGAAACGGGGGCCTGCTGCAAGTAGCCTTGCTTTCCCGTTTGGAAGGCTGCGTTCATGCTGCCTTGAAGCTACCTGACCTTCCCTGCTCTCGACAGGCCTGTTAGCCCTGTCAGAGTGCTTCGGGGAACGTTATGAGTCTGCTCTGTCTAAAGCAGGTGCTTCCATGGCCGTGGCTCTGGTCCGCCTGACAAGCTCTAGAGCTAGAGGGAACCTCAACGTGACAAGCTGCCTCCAGCGTAGGCCCCTAGTAGCCGTGCAGAAAGGGAGGCAGGCAGCTGTCTCCATGAGTTCTCAGTCGCGTAGAGGCTTTATTTTAAAGGAAGTAGTACACTTTGGAGGACTCCTAGGCCTCTCGGGTATGCATCACTTTCCCTCCAAGTTCACCGAGTACCTCCAGACCCCTGTGGGGCGGCTGAGCAACTTCGAGGCCCATTGGTTGACCCCCGCCACACCACCCCCGGAGGCCCTCTGTGCGTGCCGCGCGATGGGCTACACACTGGACGTCCCTCGAGGAGCGCTACATTTCCAGAGCCCTCGAACAGCCTCAGGACAGCATTTCGGGTGAGTGCGACTTTGTCATGGCCCTTGTGTGAGCTGCCATGGGAAAACACGGTGCTTTGAATACTTCGAGGACCTCGTACCTGAAGTCACTCTGCCCGAGGAGAAAGTCAGCATCTCACCATGCCGTGTCGCTAACGGCACGCCCAGCACGAACACAGGCCTGGAAGTAAGGCCCCGAGTGGCGGTGCAGAAGCGGAGGCGTGCAGCAGTTTCCATGAGGCGGTGGCCTCGGCTCTGGGCACCTTCAACGGCAGCAGGGTTTTCTGGACACCTAGGAGGCTGGCGCGGGCCCCCTGTTCCCGGCAGGAACACTGAGTACCGCCAGGCCCACCTGGGTCTGCTAAGCAACATCCAGGCCCGTAGCCCTTTAGAGCCCCTCTGTGGATGCCCAGCGTAGGGAAACGCGCTGCACTCCCCTTGGGAGCAGCTTAGGGTCCTCAGCACTCGCACACGTTCCCGGACACCGTTCTGGCACGTCCCACATGGCGTCGAAGTCTTACGCATTACCCTAGGCTGAGCTGAACTCAGAGAAACCCTCGGCTTCGCAGTCCACCTAGGACCTCCTGCCTGAAGTCACCGTGCCTCCCGGAGAGAGTCGGCTTGCGTTCTTACTGCCATGTACGTCCCCTTCCTCCTGTGGCACTGCAGGCTTTGAATAGCCACAGGCCCAGAGGAGCAGCTACGGCGTTCCTTGGCTGAGGCAGTTCGCTTGACGCAGAACACCCTACTTCGAGAAGTTGATTCAGGGAAGGAAACTCAGGGTGACCTGTGTCTCTTTGGGCTTGTGAGAAACCACGGGGATGTCTGCTGAGTGCGCCCACGGAAACGGGGGCCTGCTGCAAGTAGCCTTGCTTTCCCGTTTGGAAGGCTGCGTTCATGCTGCCTTGTAGCTACCTGACCTTCCCTGCTCTCGACAGGCCTGTTAGCCCTGTCAGAGTGCTTCGGGGAACGTTATGAGTCTGCTCTGTCTAAAGCAGGTGCTTCCATGGTCGCGGTTCTGGTCCGCCTGACAAGCTCTAGAGCTAGAGGGAACCTCAACGTGACAAGCTGCCTCCAGCGTAGGCCCCTAGTAGCCGTGCAGAAAGGGAGGCAGGCAGCTGTCTCCATGAGTTCTCAGTCGCGTAGAGGCTTTATTTTAAAGGAAGTGGTACACTTTGGAGGACTCCTAGGCCTCTCGGGTATGCATCACTTTCCCTCCAAGTTCACCGAGTACCTCCAGACCCCTGTGGGGCGGCTGAGCAACTTCGAGGCCCATTGGTTGACCCCCCCCCACACCACCCCCGGAGGCCCTCTGTGCGTGCCGCGCGATGGGCTACACACTGGACGTCCCTCGAGGAGCGCTACATTTCCAGAGCCCTCGAACAGCCTCAGGACAGCATTTCGGGTGAGTGCGACTTTGTCATGGCCCTTGTGTGAGCTGCCATGGGCAAACACGGTGCTTTGAATACTTCGAGGACCTCGTACCTGAAGTCACTCTGCCCGAGGAGAAAGTCAGCATCTCACCATGCCGTGTCGCTAACGGCACGCCCAGCACGAACACAGGCCTGGACGAAAGGCCCCGAGTGGCGGTGCAGAAGCGGAGGCGTGCAGCAGTTTCCATGAGGCGGTGGCCTCGGCTCTGGGCACCTTCAACGGCAGCAGGGTTTTCTGGACACCTAGGAGGCTGGCGCGGGCCCCCTGTTCCCGGCAGGAACACTGAGTACCGCCTGGCCCACCTGGGTCTGCTAAGCAACATCCAGGCCCGTAGCCCTTTAGAGCCCCTCTGTGGATGCCCAGCGTAGGGAAACGCGCTGCACTCCCCTTGGGAGCAGCTTAGGGTCCTCAGCACTCGCACACGTTCCCGGACACCGTTCTGGCACGTCCCACATGGCGTCGAAGTCTTACGCATTACCCTAGGCTGAGCTGAACTCAGAGAAACCCTCGGCTTCGCAGTCCACCTAGGACCTCCTGCCTGAAGTCACCGTGCCTCCCGGAGAGAGTCGGCTTGCGTTCTTACTGCCATGTACGTCCCCTTCCTCCTGTGGCACTGCAGGCTTTGAATAGCCACAGGCCCAGAGGAGCAGCTACGGCGTTCCTTGGCTGAGGCAGTTCGCTTGACGCAGAACACCCTACTTCGAGAAGTTGATTCAGGGAAGGAAACTCAGGGTGACCTGTGTCTCTTTGGGCTTGTGAGAAACCACAGGGATGTCTGCTGAGTGCGCCCACGGAAACGGGGGCCTGCTGCAAGTAGCCTTGCTTTCCCGTTTGGAAGGCTGCGTTCATGCTGCCTTGTAGCTACCTGACCTTCCCTGCTCTCGACAGGCCTGTTAGCCCTGTCAGAGTGCTTCGGGGAACGTTATGAGTCTGCTCTGTCTAAAGCAGGTGCTTCCATGGTCGCGGTTCTGGTCCGCCTGACAAGCTCTAGAGCTAGAGGGAACCTCAACGTGACAAGCTGCCTCCAGCGTAGGCCCCTAGTAGCCGTGCAGAAAGGGAGGCAGGCAGCTGTCTCCATGAGTTCTCAGTCGCGTAGAGGCTTTATTTTAAAGGAAGTGGTACACTTTGGAGGACTCCTAGGCCTCTCGGGTATGCATCACTTTCCCTCCAAGTTCACCGAGTACCTCCAGACCCCTGTGGGGCGGCTGAGCAACTTCGAGGCCCATTGGTTGACCCCCCCCCACACCACCCCCGGAGGCCCTCTGTGCGTGCCGCGCGATGGGCTACACACTGGACGTCCCTCGAGGAGCGCTACATTTCCAGAGCCCTCGAACAGCCTCAGGACAGCATTTCGGGTGAGTCCGACTTTGTCATGGTCCTTGTGTGAGCTGCCATGGGCAAACACGGTGCTTTGAATACTTCGAGGACCTCGTACCTGAAGTCACTCTGCCCGGGGAGAAAGTCAGCATCTCACCATGCCGTGTCGCTAACGGCACGCCCAGCACGAACACAGGCCTGGAAGAAAGGCCCCGAGTGGCGGTGCAGAAGCGGAGGCGTGCAGCAGTTTCCATGAGGCGGTGGCCTCGGCTCTGGGCACCTTCAACGGCAGCAGGGTTTTCTGGACACCTAGGAGGCTGGCGCGGGCCCCCTGTTCCCGGCAGGAACACTGAGTACCGCCTGGCCCACCTGGGTCTGCTAAGCAACATCCAGGCCCGTAGCCCTTTAGAGCCCCTCTGTGGATGCCCAGCGTAGGGAAACGCGCTGCACTCCCCTTGGGAGCAGCTTAGGGTCCTCAGCACTTGCACACGTTCCCGGACACCGTTCTGGCACGTCCCACATGGCGTCGAAGTCTTACGCATTACCCTAGGCTGAGCTGAACTCAGAGAAACCCTCGGCTTCGCAGTCCACCTAGGACCTCCTGCCTGAAGTCACCGTGCCTCCCGGAGAGAGTCGGCTTGCGTTCTTACTGCCATGTACGTCCCCTTCCTCCTGTGGCACTGCAGGCTTTGAATAGCCACAGGCCCAGAGGAGCAGCTACGGCGTTCCTTGGCTGAGGCAGTTCGCTTGACGCAGAACACCCTACTTCGAGAAGTTGATTCAGGGAAGGAAACTCAGGGTGACCTGTGTCTCTTTGGGCTTGTGAGAAACCACGGGGATGTCTGCTGAGTGCGCCCACGGAAACGGGGGCCTGCTGCAAGTAGCCTTGCTTTCCCGTTTGGAAGGCTGCGTTCATGCTGCCTTGAAGCTACCTGACCTTCCCTGCTCTCGACAGGCCTGTTAGCCCTGTCAGAGTGCTTCGGGGAACGTTATGAGTCTGCTCTGTCTAAAGCAGGTGCTTCCATGGCCGTGGCTCTGGTCCGCCTGACAAGCTCTAGAGCTAGAGGGAACCTCAACGTGACAAGCTGCCTCCAGCGTAGGCCCCTAGTAGCCGTGCAGAAAGGGAGGCAGGCAGCTGTCTCCATGAGTTCTCAGTCGCGTAGAGGCTTTATTTTAAAGGAAGTAGTACACTTTGGAGGACTCCTAGGCCTCTCGGGTATGCATCACTTTCCCTCCAAGTTCACCGAGTACCTCCAGACCCCTGTGGGGCGGCTGAGCAACTTCGAGGCCCATTGGTTGACCCCCCCCCACACCACCCCCGGAGGCCCTCTGTGCGTGCCGCGCGATGGGCTACACACTGGACGTCCCTCGAGGAGCGCTACATTTCCAGAGCCCTCGAACAGCCTCAGGACAGCATTTCGGGTGAGTGCGACTTTGTCATGGCCCTTGTGTGAGCTGCCATGGGAAAACACGGTGCTTTGAATACTTCGAGGACCTCGTACCTGAAGTCACTCTGCCCGAGGAGAAAGTCAGCATCTCACCATGCCGTGTCGCTAACGGCACGCCCAGCACGAACACAGGCCTGGAAGAAAGGCCCCGAGTGGCGGTGCAGAAGCGGAGGCGTGCAGCAGTTTCCATGAGGCGGTGGCCTCGGCTCTGGGCACCTTCAACGGCAGCAGGGTTTTCTGGACACCTAGGAGGCTGGCGCGGGCCCCCTGTTCCCGGCAGGAACACTGAGTACCGCCAGGCCCACCTGGGTCTGCTAAGCAACATCCAGGCCCGTAGCCCTTTAGAGCCCCTCTGTGGATGCCCAGCGTAGGGAAACGCGCTGCACTCCCCTTGGGAGCAGCTTAGGGTCCTCAGCACTCGCACACATTCCCGGACACCGTTCTGGCACGTCCCACATGGCGTCGAAGTCTTACGCATTACCCTAGGCTGAGCTGAACTCAGAGAAACCCTCGGCTTCGCAGTCCACCTAGGACCTCCTGCCTGAAGTCACCGTGCCTCCCGGAGAGAGTCGGCTTGCGTTCTTACTGCCATGTACGTCCCCTTCCTCCTGTGGCACTGCAGGCTTTGAATAGCCACAGGCCCAGAGGAGCAGCTACGGCGTTCCTTGGCTGAGGCAGTTCGCTTGACGCAGAACACCCTACTTCGAGAAGTTGATTCAGGGAAGGAAACTCAGGGTGACCTGTGTCTCTTTGGGCTTGTGAGAAACCACGGGGATGTCTGCTGAGTGCGCCCACGGAAACGGGGGCCTGCTGCAAGTAGCCTTGCTTTCCCGTTTGGAAGGCTGCGTTCATGCTGCCTTGAAGCTACCTGACCTTCCCTGCTCTCGACAGGCCTGTTAGCCCTGTCAGAGTGCTTCGGGGAACGTTATGAGTCTGCTCTGTCTAAAGCAGGTGCTTCCATGGCCGCGGCTCTGGTCCGCCTGACAAGCTCTAGAGCTAGAGGGAACCTCAACGTGACAAGCTGCCTCCAGCGTAGGCCCCTAGTAGCCGTGCAGAAAGGGAGGCAGGCAGCTGTCTCCATGAGTTCTCAGTCGCGTAGAGGCTTTATTTTAAAGGAAGTAGTACACTTTGGAGGACTCCTAGGCCTCTCGGGTATGCATCACTTTCCCTCCAAGTTCACCGAGTACCTCCAGACCCCTGTGGGGCGGCTGAGCAACTTCGAGGCCCATTGGTTGACCCCCCCCACACCACCCCCGGAGGCCCTCTGTGCGTGCCGCGCGATGGGCTACACACTGGACGTCCCTCGAGGAGCGCTACATTTCCAGAGCCCTCGAACAGCCTCAGGACAGCATTTCGGGTGAGTGCGACTTTGTCATGGCCCTTGTGTGAGCTGCCATGGGAAAACACGGTGCTTTGAATACTTCGAGGACCTCGTACCTGAAGTCACTCTGCCCGAGGAGAAAGTCAGCATCTCACCATGCCGTGTCGCTAACGGCACGCCCAGCACGAACACAGGCCTGGAAGAAAGGCCCCGAGTGGCGGTGCAGAAGCGGAGGCGTGCAGCAGTTTCCATGAGGCGGTGGCCTCGGCTCTGGGCACCTTCAACGGCAGCAGGGTTTTCTGGACACCTAGGAGGCTGGCGCGGGCCCCCTGTTCCCGGCAGGAACACTGAGTACCGCCAGGCCCACCTGGGTCTGCTAAGCAACATCCAGGCCCGTAGCCCTTTAGAGCCCCTCTGTGGATGCCCAGCGTAGGGAAACGCGCTGCACTCCCCTTGGGAGCAGCTTAGGGTCCTCAGCACTCGCACACGTTCCCGGACACCGTTCTGGCACGTCCCACATGGCGTCGAAGTCTTACGCATTACCCTAGGCTGAGCTGAACTCAGAGAAACCCTCGGCTTCGCAGTCCACCTAGGACCTCCTGCCTGAAGTCACCGTGCCTCCCGGAGAGAGTCGGCTTGCGTTCTTACTGCCATGTACGTCCCCTTCCTCCTGTGGCACTGCAGGCTTTGAATAGCCACAGGCCCAGAGGAGCAGCTACGGCGTTCCTTGGCTGAGGCAGTTCGCTTGACGCAGAACACCCTACTTCGAGAAGTTGATTCAGGGAAGGAAACTCAGGGTGACCTGTGTCTCTTTGGGCTTGTGAGAAACCACGGGGATGTCTGCTGAGTGCGCCCACGGAAACGGGGGCCTGCTGCAAGTAGCCTTGCTTTCCCGTTTGGAAGGCTGCGTTCATGCTGCCTTGAAGCTACCTGACCTTCCCTGCTCTCGACAGGCCTGTTAGCCCTGTCAGAGTGCTTCGGGGAACGTTATGAGTCTGCTCTGTCTAAAGCAGGTGCTTCCATGGCCGCGGCTCTGGTCCGCCTGACAAGCTCTAGAGCTAGAGGGAACCTCAACGTGACAAGCTGCCTCCAGCGTAGGCCCCTAGTAGCCGTGCAGAAAGGGAGGCAGGCAGCTGTCTCCATGAGTTCTCAGTCGCGTAGAGGCTTTATTTTAAAGGAAGTGGTACACTTTGGAGGACTCCTAGGCCTCTCGGGTATGCATCACTTTCCCTCCAAGTTCACCGAGTACCTCCAGACCCCTGTGGGGCGGCTGAGCAACTTCGAGGCCCATTGGTTGACCCCCCCCCACACCACCCCCGGAGGCCCTCTGTGCGTGCCGCTCGATGGGCTACACACTGGACGTCCCTCGAGGAGCGCTACATTTCCAGAGCCCTCGAACAGCCTCAGGACAGCATTTCGGGTGAGTGCGACTTTGTCATGGCCCTTGTGTGAGCTGCCATGGGAAAACACGGTGCTTTGAATACTTCGAGGACCTCGTACCTGAAGTCACTCTGCCCGAGGAGAAAGTCAGCATCTCACCATGCCGTGTCGCTAACGGCACGCCCAGCACGAACACAGGCCTGGAAGAAAGGCCCCGAGTGGCGGTGCAGAAGCGGAGGCGTGCAGCAGTTTCCATGAGGCGGTGGCCTCGGCTCTGGGCACCTTCAACGGCAGCAGGGTTTTCTGGACACCTAGGAGGCTGGCGCGGGCCCCCTGTTCCCGGCAGGAACACTGAGTACCGCCAGGCCCACCTGGGTCTGCTAAGCAACATCCAGGCCCGTAGCCCTTTAGAGCCCCTCTGTGGATGCCCAGCGTAGGGAAACGCGCTGCACTCCCCTTGGGAGCAGCTTAGGGTCCTCAGCACTCGCACACGTTCCCGGACACCGTTCTGGCACGTCCCACATGGCGTCGAAGTCTTACGCATTACCCTAGGCTGAGCTGAACTCAGAGAAACCCTCGGCTTCGCAGTCCACCTAGGACCTCCTGCCTGAAGTCACCGTGCCTCCCGGAGAGAGTCGGCTTGCGTTCTTACTGCCATGTACGTCCCCTTCCTCCTGTGGCACTGCAGGCTTTGAATAGCCACAGGCCCAGAGGAGCAGCTACGGCGTTCCTTGGCTGAGGCAGTTCGCTTGACGCAGAACACCCTACTTCGAGAAGTTGATTCAGGGAAGGAAACTCAGGGTGACCTGTGTCTCTTTGGGCTTGTGAGAAACCACGGGGATGTCTGCTGAGTGCGCCCACGGAAACGGGGGCCTGCTGCAAGTAGCCTTGCTTTCCCGTTTGGAAGGCTGCGTTCATGCTGCCTTGAAGCTACCTGACCTTCCCTGCTCTCGACAGGCCTGTTAGCCCTGTCAGAGTGCTTCGGGGAACGTTATGAGTCTGCTCTAAAGCAGGTGCTTCCATGGCCGCGGCTCTGGTCCGCCTGACAAGCTGTAGAGCTAGAGGGAACCTCAACGTGACAAGTTGCCTCCAGCGTAGCCCCCTAGTAGCCGTGCAGAAGGGGAGGCAGGCAGCTGTCTCCATGAGTTCTGAGTCGCTTAGCGGCTTTATTTTAAAGGAAGTAGTACACTTTGGAGGACTCCTAGGCCTCTCGGGTATGCATCACTTTCCCTCCAAGTTCACCGAGTACCTCCAGACCCCTGTGGGGCGGCTGAGCAACTTCGAGGCCCATTGGTTGACCCCCCCCACACACCACCCCCCGGAGGCCCTCTGTGCGTGCCGCGCGATGGGCTACACACTGGACGTCCCTCGAGGAGCGCTACATTTCCAGAGCCCTCGAACAGCCTCAGGACAGCATTTCGGGTGAGTGCGACTTTGTCATGGCCCTTGTGTGAGCTGCCATGGGAAAACACTGTGCTTTGAATACTTCGAGGACCTCGTACCTGAAGTCACTCTGCCCGAGGAGAAGGTCAGCATCTCACCATGCCGTGTCGCTAACGGCACGCCCAGCACGAACACAGGCCTGGAAGAAAGGCCCCGAGTGGCGGTGCAGAAGCGGAGGCGTGCAGCAGTTTCCATGAGGCGGTGGCCTCGGCTCTGGGCACCTTCAACGGCAGCAGGGTTTTCTGGACACCTAGGAGGCTGGCGCGGGCCCCCTGTTCCCGGCAGGAACACTGAGTACCGCCAGGCCCACCTGGGTCTGCTAAGCAACATCCAGGCCCGTAGCCCTTTAGAGCCCCTCTGTGTATGCCCAGCGTAGGGAAACGCGCTGCACTCCCCTTGGGAGCAGCTTAGGGTCCTCAGCACTCGCACACGTTCCCGGACACCGTTCTGGCACGTCCCACATGGCGTCGAAGTCCTACGCATTACCCTAGGCTGAGCTGAACTCAGAGAAACCCTCGGCTTCGCAGTCCACCTAGGACCTCCTGCCTGAAGTCACCGTGCCTCCCGGAGAGAGTCGGCTTGCGTTCTTACTGCCATGTACGTCCCCTTCCTCCTGTGGCACTGCAGGCTTTGAATAGCCACAGGCCCAGAGGAGCAGCTACGGCGTTCCTTGGCTGAGGCAGTTCGCTTGACGCAGAACACCCTACTTCGAGAAGTTGATTCAGGGAAGGAAACTCAGGGTGACCTGTGTCTCTTTGGGCTTGTGAGAAACCACGGGGATGTCTGCTGAGTGCGCCCACGGAAACGGGGGCCTGCTGCAAGTAGCCTTGCTTTCCCGTTTGGAAGGCTGCGTTCATGCTGCCTTGAAGCTACCTGACCTTCCCTGCTCTCGACAGGCCTGTTAGCCCTGTCAGAGTGCTTCGGGGAACGTTATGAGTCTGCTCTGTCTAAACCAGGTGCTTCCATGGCCGCGGCTCTGGTCCGCCTGACAAGTTGTAGAGCTAGAGGGAACCTCAACGTGACAAGCTGCCTCCAGCGTAGGCCCCTAGTAGCCGTGCAGAAAGGGAGGCAGGCAGCTGTCTCCATGAGTTCTCAGTCGCGTAGAGGCTTTATTTTAAAGGAAGTAGTACACTTTGGAGGACTCCTAGGCCTCTCGGGTATGCATCACTTTCCCTCCAAGTTCACCGAGTACCTCCAGACCCCTGTGGGGCGGCTGAGCAACTTCGAGGCCCATTGGTTGACCACCCCCCCACACCATCCCCGGAGGCCCTCTGTGCGTGCCGCGCGATGGGCTACACACTGGACGTCCCTCGAGGAGCGCTACATTTCCAGAGCCCTCGAACAGCCTCAGGACAGCATTTCGGGTGAGTGCGACTTTGTCATGGCCCTTGTGTGAGCTGCCATGGGAAAACACTGTGCTTTGAATACTTCGAGGACCTCGTACCTGAAGTCACTCTGCCCGAGGAGAAAGTCAGCATCTCACCATGCCGTGTCGCTAACGGCACGCCCAGCACGAACACAGGCCTGGAAGAAAGGCCCCGAGTGGCGGTGCAGAAGCGGAGGCGTGCAGCAGTTTCCATGAGGCGGTGGCCTCGGCTCTGGGCACCTTCAACGGCAGCAGGGTTTTCTGGACACCTAGGAGGCTGGCGCGGGCCCCCTGTTCCCGGCAGGAACACTGAGTACCGCCAGGCCCACCTGGGTCTGCTAAGCAACATCCAGGCCCGTAGCCCTTTAGAGCCCCTCTGTGGATGCCCAGCGTAGGGAAACGCGCTGCACTCCCCTTGGGAGCAGCTTAGGGTCCTCAGCACTCGCACACGTTCCCGGACACCGTTCTGGCACGTCCCACATGGCGTCGAAGTCCTACGCATTACCCTAGGCTGAGCTGAACTCAGAGAAACCCTCGGCTTCGCAGTCCACCTAGGACCTCCTGCCTGAAGTCACCGTGCCTCCCGGAGAGAGTCGGCTTGCGTTCTTACTGCCATGTACGTCCCCTTCCTCCTGTGGCACTGCAGGCTTTGAATAGCCACAGGCCCAGAGGAGCAGCTATGGCGTTCCTTGGCTGAGGCAGTTCGCTTGACGCAGAACACCCTACTTCGAGAAGTTGATTCAGGGAAGGAAACTCAGGGTGACCTGTGTCTCTTTGGGCTTGTGAGAAACCACGGGGATGTCTGCTGAGTGCGCCCACGGAAACGGGGGCCTGCTGCAAGTAGCCTTGCTTTCCCGTTTGGAAGGCTGCGTTCATGCTGCCTTGAAGCTACCTGACCTTCCCTGCTCTCGACAGGCCTGTTAGCCCTGTCAGAGTGCTTCGGGGAACGTTATGAGTCTGCTCTGTCTAAACCAGGTGCTTCCATGGCCGCGGCTCTGGTCCGCCTGACAAGCTCTAGAGCTAGAGGGAACCTCAACGTGACAAGCTGCCTCCAGCGTAGGCCCCTAGTAGCCGTGCAGAAAGGGAGGCAGGCAGCTGTCTCCATGAGTTCTCAGTCGCGTAGAGGCTTTATTTTAAAGGAAGTAGTACACTTTGGAGGACTCCTAGGCCTCTCGGGTATGCATCACTTTCCCTCCAAGTTCACCGAGTACCTCCAGACCCCTGTGGGGCGGCTGAGCAACTTCGAGGCCCATTGGTTGACCCCCCCCCACACCACCCCCGGAGGCCCTCTGTGCGTGCCGCGCGATGGGCTACACACTGGACGTCCCTCGAGGAGCGCTACATTTCCAGAGCCCTCGAACAGCCTCAGGACAGCATTTCGGGTGAGTGCGACTTTGTCATGGCCCTTGTGTGAGCTGCCATGGGAAAACACGGTGCTTTGAATACTTCGAGGACCTCGTACCTGAAGTCACTCTGCCCGAGGAGAAAGTCAGCATCTCACCATGCCGTGTCGCTAACGGCACGCCCAGCACGAACACAGGCCTGGAAGAAAGGCCCCGAGTGGCGGTGCAGAAGCGGAGGCGTGCAGCAGTTTCCATGAGGCGGTGGCCTCGGCTCTGGGCACCTTCAACGGCAGCAGGGTTTTCTGGACACCTAGGAGGCTGGCGCGGGCCCCCTGTTCCCGGCAGGAACACTGAGTACCGCCAGGCCCACCTGGGTCTGCTAAGCAACATCCAGGACCGTAGCCCTTTAGAGCCCCTCTGTGGATGCCCAGCGTAGGGAAACGCGCTGCACTCCCCTTGGGAGCAGCTTAGGGTCCTCAGCACTCGCACACGTTCCCGGACACCGTTCTGGCACGTCCCACATGGCGTCGAAGTCTTACGCATTACCCTAGGCTGAGCTGAACTCAGGGAAACCCTCGGCTTCGCAGTCCACCTAGGACCTCCTGCCTGAAGTCACCGTGCCTCCCGGAGAGAGTCGGCTTGCGTTCTTACTGCCATGTACGTCCCCTTCCTCCTGTGGCACTGCAGGCTTTGAATAGCCACAGGCCCAGAGGAGCAGCTACGGCGTTCCTTGGTTGAGGCAGTTCGCTTGACGCAGAACACCCTACTTCGAGAAGTTGATTCAGGGAAGGAAACTCAGGGTGACCTGTGTCTCTTTGGGCTTGTGAGAAACCACGGGGATGTCTGCTGAGTGCGCCCACGGAAACGGGGGCCTGCTGCAAGTAGCCTTGCTTTCCCGTTTGGAAGGCTGCGTTCATGCTGCCTTGAAGCTACCTGACCTTCCCTGCTCTCGACAGGCCTGTTAGCCCTGTCAGAGTGCTTCGGGGAACGTTATGAGTCTGCTCTGTCTAAACCACGTGCTTCCATGGCCGCGGCTCTGGTCCGCCTGACAAGCTGTAGAGCTAGAGGGAACCTCAACGTGACAAGTTGCCTCCAGCGTAGCCCCCTAGTAGCCGTGCAGAAGGGGAGGCAGGCAGCTGTCTCCATGAGTTCTGAGTCGCTTAGCGGCTTTATTTTAAAGGAAGTAGTACACTTTGGAGGACTCCTAGGCCTCTCGGGTATGCATCACTTTCCCTCCAAGTTCACCGAGTACCTCCAGACCCCTGTGGGGCGGCTGAGCAACTTCGAGGCACATTGGTTGACCCCCCCCACACACCACCCCCGGAGGCCCTCTGTGCGTGCCGCGCGATGGGCTACACACTGGACGTCCCTCGAGGAGCGCTACATTTCCAGAGCCCTCGAACAGCCTCAGGACAGCATTTCGGGTGAGTGCGACTTTGTCATGGCCCTTGTGTGAGCTGCCATGGGAAAACACTGTGCTTTGAATACTTCGAGGACCTCGTACCTGAAGTCACTCTGCCCGAGGAGAAGGTCAGCATCTCACCATGCCGTGTCGCTAACGGCACGCCCAGCACGAACACAGGCCTGGAAGAAAGGCCCCGAGTGGCGGTGCAGAAGCGGAGGCGTGCAGCAGTTTCCATGAGGCGGTGGCCTCGGCTCTGGGCACCTTCAACGGCAGCAGGGTTTTCTGGACACCTAGGAGGCTGGCGCGGGCCCCCTGTTCCCGGCAGGAACACTGAGTACCGCCAGGCCCACCTGGGTCTGCTAAGCAACATCCAGGCCCGTAGCCCTTTAGAGCCCCTCTGTGTATGCCCAGCGTAGGGAAACGCGCTGCACTCCCCTTGGGAGCAGCTTAGGGTCCTCAGCACTCGCACACGTTCCCGGACACCGTTCTGGCACGTCCCACATGGCGTCGAAGTCCTACGCATTACCCTAGGCTGAGCTGAACTCAGAGAAACCCTCGGCTTCGCAGTCCACCTAGGACCTCCTGCCTGAAGTCACCGTGCCTCCCGGAGAGAGTCGGCTTGCGTTCTTACTGCCATGTACGTCCCCTTCCTCCTGTGGCACTGCAGGCTTTGAATAGCCACAGGCCCAGAGGAGCAGCTACGGCGTTCCTTGGCTGAGGCAGTTCGCTTGACGCAGAACACCCTACTTCGAGAAGTTGATTCAGGGAAGGAAACTCAGGGTGACCTGTGTCTCTTTGGGCTTGTGAGAAACCACGGGGATGTCTGCTGAGTGCGCCCACGGAAACGGGGGCCTGCTGCAAGTAGCCTTGCTTTCCCGTTTGGAAGGCTGCGTTCATGCTGCCTTGAAGCTACCTGACCTTCCCTGCTCTCGACAGGCCTGTTAGCCCTGTCAGAGTGCTTCGGGGAACGTTATGAGTCTGCTCTGTCTAAACCAGGTGCTTCCATGGCCGCGGCTCTGGTCCGCCTGACAAGCTCTAGAGCTAGAGGGAACCTCAACGTGACAAGCTGCCTCCAGCGTAGGCCCCTAGTAGCCGTGCAGAAAGGGAGGCAGGCAGCTGTCTCCATGAGTTCTCAGTCGCGTAGAGGCTTTATTTTAAAGGAAGTAGTACACTTTGGAGGACTCCTAGGCCTCTCGGGTATGCATCACTTTCCCTCCAAGTTCACCGAGTACCTCCAGACCCCTGTGGGGCGGCTGAGCAACTTCGAGGCCCATTGGTTGACCCCCCCCCACACCACCCCCGGAGGCCCTCTGTGCGTGCCGCGCGATGGGCTACACACTGGACGTCCCTCGAGGAGCGCTACATTTCCAGAGCCCTCGAACAGCCTCAGGACAGCATTTCGGGTGAGTGCGACTTTGTCATGGCCCTTGTGTGAGCTGCCATGGGAAAACACGGTGCTTTGAATACTTCGAGGACCTCGTACCTGAAGTCACTCTGCCCGAGGAGAAAGTCAGCATCTCACCATGCCGTGTCGCTAACGGCACGCCCAGCACGAACACAGGCCTGGAAGAAAGGCCCCGAGTGGCGGTGCAGAAGCGGAGGCGTGCAGCAGTTTCCATGAGGCGGTGGCCTCGGCTCTGGGCACCTTCAACGGCAGCAGGGTTTTCTGGACACCTAGGAGGCTGGCGCGGGCCCCCTGTTCCCGGCAGGAACACTGAGTACCGCCAGGCCCACCTGGGTCTGCTAAGCAACATCCAGGCCCGTAGCCCTTTAGAGCCCCTCTGTGGATGCCCAGCGTAGGGAAACGCGCTGCACTCCCCTTGGGAGCAGCTTAGGGTCCTCAGCACTCGCACACGTTCCCGGACACCGTTCTGGCACGTCCCACATGGCGTCGAAGTCTTACGCATTACCCTAGGCTGAGCTGAACTCAGGGAAACCCTCGGCTTCGCAGTCCACCTAGGACCTCCTGCCTGAAGTCACCGTGCCTCCCGGAGAGAGTCGGCTTGCGTTCTTACTGCCATGTACGTCCCCTTCCTCCTGTGGCACTGCAGGCTTTGAATAGCCACAGGCCCAGAGGAGCAGCTACGGCGTTCCTTGGCTGAGGCAGTTCGCTTGACGCAGAACACCCTACTTCGAGAAGTTGATTCAGGGAAGGAAACTCAGGGTGACCTGTGTCTCTTTGGGCTTGTGAGAAACCACGGGGATGTCTGCTGAGTGCGCCCACGGAAACGGGGGCCTGCTGCAAGTAGCCTTGCTTTCCCGTTTGGAAGGCTGCGTTCATGCTGCCTTGAAGCTACCTGACCTTCCCTGCTCTCGACAGGCCTGTTAGCCCTGTCAGAGTGCTTCGGGGAACGTTATGAGTCTGCTCTGTCTAAACCAGGTGCTTCCATGGCCGCGGCTCTGGTCCGCCTGACAAGTTGTAGAGCTAGAGGGAACCTCAACGTGACAAGCTGCCTCCAGCGTAGGCCCCTAGTAGCCGTGCAGAAAGGGAGGCAGGCAGCTGTCTCCATGAGTTCTCAGTCGCATAGAGGCTTTATTTTAAAGGAAGTAGTACACTTTGGAGGACTCCTAGGCCTCTCGGGTATGCATCACTTTCCCTCCAAGTTCACCGAGTACCTCCAGACCCCTGTGGGGCGGCTGAGCAACTTCGAGGCCCATTGGTTGACCACCCCCCCACACCATCCCCGGAGGCCCTCTGTGCGTGCCGCGCGATGGGCTACACACTGGACGTCCCTCGAGGAGCGCTACATTTCCAGAGCCCTCGAACAGCCTCAGGACAGCATTTCGGGTGAGTGCGACTTTGTCATGGCCCTTGTGTGAGCTGCCATGGGAAAACACTGTGCTTTGAATACTTCGAGGACCTCGTACCTGAAGTCACTCTGCCCGAGGAGAAAGTCAGCATCTCACCATGCCGTGTCGCTAACGGCACGCCCAACACGAACACAGGCCTGGAAGAAAGGCCCCGAGTGGCGGTGCAGAAGCGGAGGCGTGCAGCAGTTTCCATGAGGCGGTGGCCTCGGCTCTGGGCACCTTCAACGGCAGCAGGGTTTTCTGGACACCTAGGAGGCTGGCGCGGGCCCCCTGTTCCCGGCAGGAACACTGAGTACCGCCAGGCCCACCTGGGTCTGCTAAGCAACATCCAGGCCCGTAGCCCTTTAGAGCCCCTCTGTGGATGCCCAGCGTAGGGAAACGCGCTGCACTCCCCTTGGGAGCAGCTTAGGGTCCTCAGCACTCGCACACGTTCCCGGACACCGTTCTGGCACGTCCCACATGGCGTCGAAGTCTTACGCATTACCCTAGGCTGAGCTGAACTCAGGGAAACCCTCGGCTTCGCAGTCCACCTAGGACCTCCTGCCTGAAGTCACCGTGCCTCCCGGAGAGAGTCGGCTTGCGTTCTTACTGCCATGTACGTCCCCTTCCTCCTGTGGCACTGCAGGCTTTGAATAGCCACAGGCCCAGAGGAGCAGCTACGGCGTTCCTTGGTTGAGGCAGTTCGCTTGACGCAGAACACCCTACTTCGAGAAGTTGATTCAGGGAAGGAAACTCAGGGTGACCTGTGTCTCTTTGGGCTTGTGAGAAACCACGGGGATGTCTGCTGAGTGCGCCCACGGAAACGGGGGCCTGCTGCAAGTAGCCTTGCTTTCCCGTTTGGAAGGCTGCGTTCATGCTGCCTTGAAGCTACCTGACCTTCCCTGCTCTCGACAGGCCTGTTAGCCCTGTCAGAGTGCTTCGGGGAACGTTATGAGTCTGCTCTGTCTAAACCACGTGCTTCCATGGCCGCGGCTCTGGTCCGCCTGACAAGCTGTAGAGCTAGAGGGAACCTCAACGTGACAAGTTGCCTCCAGCGTAGCCCCCTAGTAGCCGTGCAGAAGGGGAGGCAGGCAGCTGTCTCCATGAGTTCTGAGTCGCTTAGCGGCTTTATTTTAAAGGAAGTAGTACACTTTGGAGGACTCCTAGGCCTCTCGGGTATGCATCACTTTCCCTCCAAGTTCACCGAGTACCTCCAGACCCCTGTGGGGCGGCTGAGCAACTTCGAGGCCCATTGGTTGACCCCCCCCACACACCACCCCCCGGAGGCCCTCTGTGCGTGCCGCGCGATGGGCTACACACTGGACGTCCCTCGAGGAGCGCTACATTTCCAGAGCCCTCGAACAGCCTCAGGACAGCATTTCGGGTGAGTGCGACTTTGTCATGGCCCTTGTGTGAGCTGCCATGGGAAAACACTGTGCTTTGAATACTTCGAGGACCTCGTACCTGAAGTCACTCTGCCCGAGGAGAAGGTCAGCATCTCACCATGCCGTGTCGCTAACGGCACGCCCAGCACGAACACAGGCCTGGAAGAAAGGCCCCGAGTGGCGGTGCAGAAGCGGAGGCGTGCAGCAGTTTCCATGAGGCGGTGGCCTCGGCTCTGGGCACCTTCAACGGCAGCAGGGTTTTCTGGACACCTAGGAGGCTGGCGCGGGCCCCCTGTTCCCGGCAGGAACACTGAGTACCGCCAGGCCCACCTGGGTCTGCTAAGCAACATCCAGGCCCGTAGCCCTTTAGAGCCCCTCTGTGTATGCCCAGCGTAGGGAAACGCGCTGCACTCCCCTTGGGAGCAGCTTAGGGTCCTCAGCACTCGCACACGTTCCCGGACACCGTTCTGGCACGTCCCACATGGCGTCGAAGTCTTACGCATTACCCTAGGCTGAGCTGAACTCAGGGAAACCCTCGGCTTCGCAGTCCACCTAGGACCTCCTGCCTGAAGTCACCGTGCCTCCCGGAGAGAGTCGGCTTGCGTTCTTACTGCCATGTACGTCCCCTTCCTCCTGTGGCACTGCAGGCTTTGAATAGCCACAGGCCCAGAGGAGCAGCTACGGCGTTCCTTGGTTGAGGCAGTTCGCTTGACGCAGAACACCCTACTTCGAGAAGTTGATTCAGGGAAGGAAACTCAGGGTGACCTGTGTCTCTTTGGGCTTGTGAGAAACCACGGGGATGTCTGCTGAGTGCGCCCACGGAAACGGGGGCCTGCTGCAAGTAGCCTTGCTTTCCCGTTTGGAAGGCTGCGTTCATGCTGCCTTGAAGCTACCTGACCTTCCCTGCTCTCGACAGGCCTGTTAGCCCTGTCAGAGTGCTTCGGGGAACGTTATGAGTCTGCTCTGTCTAAACCACGTGCTTCCATGGCCGCGGCTCTGGTCCGCCTGACAAGCTGTAGAGCTAGAGGGAACCTCAACGTGACAAGTTGCCTCCAGCGTAGCCCCCTAGTAGCCGTGCAGAAGGGGAGGCAGGCAGCTGTCTCCATGAGTTCTGAGTCGCTTAGCGGCTTTATTTTAAAGGAAGTAGTACACTTTGGAGGACTCCTAGGCCTCTCGGGTATGCATCACTTTCCCTCCAAGTTCACCGAGTACCTCCAGACCCCTGTGGGGCGGCTGAGCAACTTCGAGGCCCATTGGTTGACCCCCCCCACACACCACCCCCGGAGGCCCTCTGTGCGTGCCGCGCGATGGGCTACACACTGGACGTCCCTCGAGGAGCGCTACATTTCCAGAGCCCTCGAACAGCCTCAGGACAGCATTTCGGGTGAGTGCGACTTTGTCATGGCCCTTGTGTGAGCTGCCATGGGAAAACACTGTGCTTTGAATACTTCGAGGACCTCGTACCTGAAGTCACTCTGCCCGAGGAGAAGGTCAGCATCTCACCATGCCGTGTCGCTAACGGCACGCCCAGCACGAACACAGGCCTGGAAGAAAGGCCCCGAGTGGCGGTGCAGAAGCGGAGGCGTGCAGCAGTTTCCATGAGGCGGTGGCCTCGGCTCTGGGCACCTTCAACGGCAGCAGGGTTTTCTGGACACCTAGGAGGCTGGCGCGGGCCCCCTGTTCCCGGCAGGAACACTGAGTACCGCCAGGCCCACCTGGGTCTGCTAAGCAACATCCAGGCCCGTAGCCCTTTAGAGCCCCTCTGTGTATGCCCAGCGTAGGGAAACGCGCTGCACTCCCCTTGGGAGCAGCTTAGGGTCCTCAGCACTCGCACACGTTCCCGGACACCGTTCTGGCACGTCCCACATGGCGTCGAAGTCCTACGCATTACCCTAGGCTGAGCTGAACTCAGAGAAACCCTCGGCTTCGCAGTCCACCTAGGACCTCCTGCCTGAAGTCACCGTGCCTCCCGGAGAGAGTCGGCTTGCGTTCTTACTGCCATGTACGTCCCCTTCCTCCTGTGGCACTGCAGGCTTTGAATAGCCACAGGCCCAGAGGAGCAGCTACGGCGTTCCTTGGCTGAGGCAGTTCGCTTGACGCAGAACACCCTACTTCGAGAAGTTGATTCAGGGAAGGAAACTCAGGGTGACCTGTGTCTCTTTGGGCTTGTGAGAAACCACGGGGATGTCTGCTGAGTGCGCCCACGGAAACGGGGGCCTGCTGCAAGTAGCCTTGCTTTCCCGTTTGGAAGGCTGCGTTCATGCTGCCTTGAAGCTACCTGACCTTCCCTGCTCTCGACAGGCCTGTTAGCCCTGTCAGAGTGCTTCGGGGAACGTTATGAGTCTGCTCTGTCTAAACCAGGTGCTTCCATGGCCGCGGCTCTGGTCCGCCTGACAAGCTCTAGAGCTAGAGGGAACCTCAACGTGACAAGCTGCCTCCAGCGTAGGCCCCTAGTAGCCGTGCAGAAAGGGAGGCAGGCAGCTGTCTCCATGAGTTCTCAGTCGCGTAGAGGCTTTATTTTAAAGGAAGTAGTACACTTTGGAGGACTCCTAGGCCTCTCGGGTATGCATCACTTTCCCTCCAAGTTCACCGAGTACCTCCAGACCCCTGTGGGGCGGCTGAGCAACTTCGAGGCCCATTGGTTGACCCCCCCCCACACCACCCCCGGAGGCCCTCTGTGCGTGCCGCGCGATGGGCTACACACTGGACGTCCCTCGAGGAGCGCTACATTTCCAGAGCCCTCGAACAGCCTCAGGACAGCATTTCGGGTGAGTGCGACTTTGTCATGGCCCTTGTGTGAGCTGCCATGGGAAAACACGGTGCTTTGAATACTTCGAGGACCTCGTACCTGAAGTCACTCTGCCCGAGGAGAAAGTCAGCATCTCACCATGCCGTGTCGCTAACGGCACGCCCAGCACGAACACAGGCCTGGAAGAAAGGCCCCGAGTGGCGGTGCAGAAGCGGAGGCGTGCAGCAGTTTCCATGAGGCGGTGGCCTCGGCTCTGGGCACCTTCAACGGCAGCAGGGTTTTCTGGACACCTAGGAGGCTGGCGCGGGCCCCCTGTTCCCGGCAGGAACACTGAGTACCGCCAGGCCCACCTGGGTCTGCTAAGCAACATCCAGGCCCGTAGCCCTTTAGAGCCCCTCTGTGGATGCCCAGCGTAGGGAAACGCGCTGCACTCCCCTTGGGAGCAGCTTAGGGTCCTCAGCACTCGCACACGTTCCCGGACACCGTTCTGGCACGTCCCACATGGCGTCGAAGTCCTACGCATTACCCTAGGCTGAGCTGAACTCAGAGAAACCCTCGGCTTCGCAGTCCACCTAGGACCTCCTGCCTGAAGTCACCGTGCCTCCCGGAGAGAGTCGGCTTGCGTTCTTACTGCCATGTACGTCCCCTTCCTCCTGTGGCACTGCAGGCTTTGAATAGCCACAGGCCCAGAGGAGCAGCTACGGCGTTCCTTGGTTGAGGCAGTTCGCTTGACGCAGAACACCCTACTTCGAGAAGTTGATTCAGGGAAGGAAACTCAGGGTGACCTGTGTCTCTTTGGGCTTGTGAGAAACCACGGGGATGTCTGCTGAGTGCGCCCACGGAAACGGGGGCCTGCTGCAAGTAGCCTTGCTTTCCCGTTTGGAAGGCTGCGTTCATGCTGCCTTGAAGCTACCTGACCTTCCCTGCTCTCGACAGGCCTGTTAGCCCTGTCAGAGTGCTTCGGGGAACGTTATGAGTCTGCTCTGTCTAAACCACGTGCTTCCATGGCCGCGGCTCTGGTCCGCCTGACAAGCTGTAGAGCTAGAGGGAACCTCAACGTGACAAGTTGCCTCCAGCGTAGCCCCCTAGTAGCCGTGCAGAAGGGGAGGCAGGCAGCTGTCTCCATGAGTTCTGAGTCGCTTAGCGGCTTTATTTTAAAGGAAGTAGTACACTTTGGAGGACTCCTAGGCCTCTCGGGTATGCATCACTTTCCCTCCAAGTTCACCGAGTACCTCCAGACCCCTGTGGGGCGGCTGAGCAACTTCGAGGCCCATTGGTTGACCCCCCCCACACACCACCCCCGGAGGCCCTCTGTGCGTGCCGCGCGATGGGCTACACACTGGACGTCCCTCGAGGAGCGCTACATTTCCAGAGCCCTCGAACAGCCTCAGGACAGCATTTCGGGTGAGTGCGACTTTGTCATGGCCCTTGTGTGAGCTGCCATGGGAAAACACTGTGCTTTGAATACTTCGAGGACCTCGTACCTGAAGTCACTCTGCCCGAGGAGAAGGTCAGCATCTCACCATGCCGTGTCGCTAACGGCACGCCCAGCACGAACACAGGCCTGGAAGAAAGGCCCCGAGTGGCGGTGCAGAAGCGGAGGCGTGCAGCAGTTTCCATGAGGCGGTGGCCTCGGCTCTGGGCACCTTCAACGGCAGCAGGGTTTTCTGGACACCTAGGAGGCTGGCGCGGGCCCCCTGTTCCCGGCAGGAACACTGAGTACCGCCAGGCCCACCTGGGTCTGCTAAGCAACATCCAGGCCCGTAGCCCTTTAGAGCCCCTCTGTGTATGCCCAGCGTAGGGAAACGCGCTGCACTCCCCTTGGGAGCAGCTTAGGGTCCTCAGCACTCGCACACGTTCCCGGACACCGTTCTGGCACGTCCCACATGGCGTCGAAGTCTTACGCATTACCCTAGGCTGAGCTGAACTCAGAGAAACCCTCGGCTTCGCAGTCCACCTAGGACCTCCTGCCTGAAGTCACCGTGCCTCCCGGAGAGAGTCGGCTTGCGTTCTTACTGCCATGTACGTCCCCTTCCTCCTGTGGCACTGCAGGCTTTGAATAGCCACAGGCCCAGAGGAGCAGCTACGGCGTTCCTTGGCTGAGGCAGTTCGCTTGACGCAGAACACCCTACTTCGAGAAGTTGATTCAGGGAAGGAAACTCAGGGTGACCTGTGTCTCTTTGGGCTTGTGAGAAACCACGGGGATGTCTGCTGAGTGCGCCCACGGAAACGGGGGCCTGCTGCAAGTAGCCTTGCTTTCCCGTTTGGAAGGCTGCGTTCATGCTGCCTTGAAGCTACCTGACCTTCCCTGCTCTCGACAGGCCTGTTAGCCCTGTCAGAGTGCTTCGGGGAACGTTATGAGTCTGCTCTGTCTAAAGCAGGTGCTTCCATGGCCGCGGCTCTGGTCCGCCTGACAAGCTCTAGAGCTAGAGGGAACCTCAACGTGACAAGCTGCCTCCAGCGTAGGCCCCTAGTAGCCGTGCAGAAAGGGAGGCAGGCAGCTGTCTCCATCAGTTCTCAGTCGCGTAGAGGCTTTATTTTAAAGGAAGTAGTACACTTTGGAGGACTCCTAGGCCTCTCGGGTATGCATCACTTTCCCTCCAAGTTCACCGAGTACCTCCAGACCCCTGTGGGGCGGCTGAGCAACTTCGAGGCCCATTGGTTGACCACCCCCCCACACCATCCCCGGAGGCCCTCTGTGCGTGCCGCGCGATGGGCTACACACTGGACGTCCCTCGAGGAGCGCTACATTTCCAGAGCCCTCGAACAGCCTCAGGACAGCATTTCGGGTGAGTGCGACTTTGTCATGGCCCTTGTGTGAGCTGCCATGGGAAAACACTGTGCTTTGAATACTTCGAGGACCTCGTACCTGAAGTCACTCTGCCCGAGGAGAAAGTCAGCATCTCACCATGCCGTGTCGCTAACGGCACGCCCAGCACGAACACAGGCCTGGAAGAAAGGCCCCGAGTGGCGGTGCAGAAGCGGAGGCGTGCAGCAGTTTCCATGAGGCGGTGGCCTCGGCTCTGGGCACCTTCAACGGCAGCAGGGTTTTCTGGACACCTAGGAGGCTGGCGCGGGCCCCCTGTTCCCGGCAGGAACACTGAGTACCGCCAGGCCCACCTGGGTCTGCTAAGCAACATCCAGGCCCGTAGCCCTTTAGAGCCCCTCTGTGGATGCCCAGCGTAGGGAAACGCGCTGCACTCCCCTTGGGAGCAGCTTAGGGTCCTCAGCACTCGCACACGTTCCCGGACACCGTTCTGGCACGTCCCACATGGCGTCGAAGTCTTACGCATTACCCTAGGCTGAGCTGAACTCAGGGAAACCCTCGGCTTCGCAGTCCACCTAGGACCTCCTGCCTGAAGTCACCGTGCCTCCCGGAGAGAGTCGGCTTGCGTTCTTACTGCCATGTACGTCCCCTTCCTCCTGTGGCACTGCAGGCTTTGAATAGCCACAGGCCCAGAGGAGCAGCTACGGCGTTCCTTGGCTGAGGCAGTTCGCTTGACGCAGAACACCCTACTTCGAGAAGTTGATTCAGGGAAGGAAACTCAGGGTGACCTGTGTCTCTTTGGGCTTGTGAGAAACCACGGGGATGTCTGCTGAGTGCGCCCACGGAAACGGGGGCCTGCTGCAAGTAGCCTTGCTTTCCCGTTTGGAAGGCTGCGTTCATGCTGCCTTGAAGCTACCTGACCTTCCCTGCTCTCGACAGGCCTGTTAGCCCTGTCAGAGTGCTTCGGGGAACGTTATGAGTCTGCTCTGTCTAAACCACGTGCTTCCATGGCCGCGGCTCTGGTCCGCCTGACAAGCTGTAGAGCTAGAGGGAACCTCAACGTGACAAGTTGCCTCCAGCGTAGCCCCCTAGTAGCCGTGCAGAAGGGGAGGCAGGCAGCTGTCTCCATGAGTTCTGAGTCGCTTAGCGGCTTTATTTTAAAGGAAGTAGTACACTTTGGAGGACTCCTAGGCCTCTCGGGTATGCATCACTTTCCCTCCAAGTTCACCGAGTACCTCCAGACCCCTGTGGGGCGGCTGAGCAACTTCGAGGCCCATTGGTTGACCCCCCCCACACACCACCCCCCGGAGGCCCTCTGTGCGTGCCGCGCGATGGGCTACACACTGGACGTCCCTCGAGGAGCGCTACATTTCCAGAGCCCTCGAACAGCCTCAGGACAGCATTTCGGGTGAGTGCGACTTTGTCATGGCCCTTGTGTGAGCTGCCATGGGAAAACACTGTGCTTTGAATACTTCGAGGACCTCGTACCTGAAGTCACTCTGCCCGAGGAGAAGATCAGCATCTCACCATGCCGTGTCGCTAACGGCACGCCCAGCACGAACACAGGCCTGGAAGAAAGGCCCCGAGTGGCGGTGCAGAAGCGGAGGCGTGCAGCAGTTTCCATGAGGCGGTGGCCTCGGCTCTGGGCACCTTCAACGGCAGCAGGGTTTTCTGGACACCTAGGAGGCTGGCGCGGGCCCCCTGTTCCCGGCAGGAACACTGAGTACCGCCAGGCCCACCTGGGTCTGCTAAGCAACATCCAGGCCCGTAGCCCTTTAGAGCCCCTCTGTGTATGCCCAGCGTAGGGAAACGCGCTGCACTCCCCTTGGGAGCAGCTTAGGGTCCTCAGCACTCGCACACGTTCCCGGACACCGTTCTGGCACGTCCCACATGGCGTTGAAGTCCTACGCATTACCCTAGGCTGAGCTGAACTCAGAGAAACCCTCGGCTTCGCAGTCCACCTAGGACCTCCTGCCTGAAGTCACCGTGCCTCCCGGAGAGAGTCGGCTTGCGTTCTTACTGCCATGTACGTCCCCTTCCTCCTGTGGCACTGCAGGCTTTGAATAGCCACAGGCCCAGAGGAGCAGCTAAAGCGTTCCTTGGCTGAGGAAGTTCGCTTGACGCAGAACACCCTACTTCGAGAAGTTGATTCAGGGAAGGAAACTCAGGGTGACCTGTGTCTCTTTGGGCTTGTGAGAAACCACGGGGATGTCTGCTGAGTGCGCCCACGGAAACGGGGGCCTGCTGCAAGTAGCCTTGCTTTCCCGTTTGGAAGGCTGCGTTCATGCTGCCTTGAAGCTACCTGACCTTCCCTGCTCTCGACAGGCCTGTTAGCCCTGTCAGAGTGCTTCGGGGAACGTTATGAGTCTGCTCTGTCTAAAGCAGGTGCTTCCATGGCCGCGGCTCTGGTCCGCCTGACAAGCTCTAGAGCTAGAGGGAACCTCAACGTGACAAGCTGCCTCCAGCGTAGGCCCCTAGTAGCCGTGCAGAAAGGGAGGCAGGCAGCTGTCTCCATGAGTTCTCAGTCGCGTAGAGGCTTTATTTTAAAGGAAGTGGTACACTTTGGAGGACTCCTAGGCCTCTCGGGTATGCATCACTTTCCCTCCAAGTTCACCGAGTACCTCCAGACCCCTGTGGGGCGGCTGAGCAACTTCGAGGCCCATTGGTTGACCCCCCCCCACACCACCCCCGGAGGCCCTCTGTGCGTGCCGCGCGATGGGCTACACACTGGACGTCCCTCGAGGAGCGCTACATTTCCAGAGCCCTCGAACAGCCTCAGGACAGCATTTCGGGTGAGTCCGACTTTGTCATGGCCCTTGTGTGAGCTGCCATGGGCAAACACGGTGCTTTGAATACTTCGAGGACCTCGTACCTGAAGTCACTCTGCCCGAGGAGAAAGTCAGCATCTCACCATGCCGTGTCGCTAACGGCACGCCCAGCACGAACACAGGCCTGGAAGAAAGGCCCCGAGTGGCGGTGCAGAAGCGGAGGCGTGCAGCAGTTTCCATGAGGCGGTGGCCTCGGCTCTGGGCACCTTCAACGGCAGCAGGGTTTTCTGGACACCTAGGAGGCTGGCGCGGGCCCCCTGTTCCCGGCAGGAACACTGAGTACCGCCAGGCCCACCTGGGTCTGCTAAGCAACATCCAGGCCCGTAGCCCTTTAGAGCCCCTCTGTGGATGCCCAGCGTAGGGAAACGCGCTGCACTCCCCTTGGGAGCAGCTTAGGGTCCTCAGCACTCGCACACGTTCCCGGACACCGTTCTGGCACGTCCCACATGGCGTCGAAGTCTTACGCATTACCCTAGGCTGAGCTGAACTCAGAGAAACCCTCGGCTTCGCAGTCCACCTAGGACCTCCTGCCTGAAGTCACCGTGCCTCCCGGAGAGAGTCGGCTTGCGTTCTTACTGCCATGTACGTCCCCTTCCTCCTGTGGCACTGCAGGCTTTGAATAGCCACAGGCCCAGAGGAGCAGCTACGGCGTTCCTTGGCTGAGGCAGTTCGCTTGACGCAGAACACCCTACTTCGAGAAGTTGATTCAGGGAAGGAAACTCAGGGTGACCTGTGTCTCTTTGGGCTTGTGAGAAACCACGGGGATGTCTGCTGAGTGCGCCCACGGAAACGGGGGCCTGCTGCAAGTAGCCTTGCTTTCCCGTTTGGAAGGCTGCGTTCATGCTGCCTTGAAGCTACCTGACCTTCCCTGCTCTCGACAGGCCTGTTAGCCCTGTCAGAGTGCTTCGGGGAACGTTATGAGTCTGCTCTGTCTAAAGCAGGTGCTTCCATGGCCGTGGCTCTGGTCCGCCTGACAAGCTGTAGAGCTACAGGGAACCTCAACGTGACAAGCTGCCTCCAGCGTAGGCCCCTAGTAGCCGTGCAGAAAGGGAGGCAGGCAGCTGTCTCCATGAGTTCTCAGTCGCGTAGAGGCTTTATTTTAAAGGAAGTAGTACACTTTGGAGGACTCCTAGGCCTCTCGGGTATGCATCACTTTCCCTCCAAGTTCACCGAGTACCTCCAGACCCCTGTGGGGCGGCTGAGCAACTTCGAGGCCCATTGGTTGACCACCGCCACACCACCCCCGGAGGCCCTCTGTGCGTGCCGCGCGATGGGCTACACACTGGACGTCCCTCGAGGAGCGCTACATTTCCAGAGCCCTCGAACAGCCTCAGGACAGCATTTCGGGTGAGTGCGACTTTGTCATGGCCCTTGTGTGAGCTGCCATGGGAAAACACTGTGCTTTGAATACTTCGAGGACCTCGTACCTGAAGTCACTCTGCCCGAGGAGAAGGTCAGCATCTCACCATGCCGTGTCGCTAACGGCACGCCCAGCACGAACACAGGCCTGGAAGAAAGGCCCCGAGTGGCGGTGCAGAAGCGGAGGCGTGCAGCAGTTTCCATGAGGCGGTGGCCTCGGCTCTGGGCACCTTCAACGGCAGCAGGGTTTTCTGGACACCTAGGAGGCTGGCGCGGGCCCCCTGTTCCCGGCAGGAACACTGAGTACCGCCAGGCCCACCTGGGTCTGCTAAGCAACATCCAGGCCCGTAGCCCTTTAGAGCCCCTCTGTGGATGCCCAGCGTAGGGAAACGCGCTGCACTCCCCTTGGGAGCAGCTTAGGGTCCTCAGCACTCGCACACGTTCCCGGACACCGTTCTGGCACGTCCCACATGGCGTCGAAGTCTTACGCATTACCCTAGGCTGAGCTGAACTCAGAGAAACCCTCGGCTTCGCAGTCCACCTAGGACCTCCTGCCTGAAGTCACCGTGCCTCCCGGAGAGAGTCGGCTTGCGTTCTTACTGCCATGTACGTCCCCTTCCTCCTGTGGCACTGCAGGCTTTGAATAGCCACAGGCCCAGAGGAGCAGCTACGGCGTTCCTTGGCTGAGGCAGTTCGCTTGACGCAGAACACCCTACTTCGAGAAGTTGATTCAGGGAAGGAAACTCAGGGTGACCTGTGTCTCTTTGGGCTTGTGAGAAACCACGGGGATGTCTGCTGAGTGCGCCCACGGAAACGGGGGCCTGCTGCAAGTAGCCTTGCTTTCCCGTTTGGAAGGCTGCGTTCATGCTGCCTTGAAGCTACCTGACCTTCCCTGCTCTCGACAGGCCTGTTAGCCCTGTCAGAGTGCTTCGGGGAACGTTATGAGTCTGCTCTGTCTAAACCAGGTGCTTCCATGGCCGCGCCTCTGGTCCGCCTGACAAGCTCTAGAGCTAGAGGGAACCTCAACGTGACAAGCTGCCTCCAGCGTAGGCCCCTAGTAGCCGTGCAGAAAGGGAGGCAGGCAGCTGTCTCCATGAGTTCTCAGTCGCGTAGAGGCTTTATTTTAAAGGAAGTAGTACACTTTGGAGGACTCCTAGGCCTCTCGGGTATGCATCACTTTCCCTCCAAGTTCACCGAGTACCTCCAGACCCCTGTGGGGCGGCTGAGCAACTTCGAGGCCCATTGGTTGACCCCCCCCCACACCACCCCCGGAGGCCCTCTCTGCGTGCCGCGCGATGGGCTACACACTGGACGTCCCTCGAGGAGCGCTACATTTCCAGAGCCCTCGAACAGCCTCAGGACAGCATTTCGGGTGAGTGCGACTTTGTCATGGCCCTTGTGTGAGCTGCCATGGGAAAACACGGTGCTTTGAATACTTCGAGGACCTCGTACCTGAAGTCACTCTGCCCGAGGAGAAAGTCAGCATCTCACCATGCCGTGTCGCTAACGGCACGCCCAGCACGAACACAGGCCTGGAAGAAAGGCCCCGAGTGGCGGTGCAGAAGCGGAGGCGTGCAGCAGTTTCCATGAGGCGGTGGCCTCGGCTCTGGGCACCTTCAACGGCAGCAGGGTTTTCTGGACACCTAGGAGGCTGGCGCGGGCCCCCTGTTCCCGGCAGGAACACTGAGTACCGCCAGGCCCACCTGGGTCTGCTAAGCAACATCCAGGCCCGTAGCCCTTTAGAGCCCCTCTGTGGATGCCCAGCGTAGGGAAACGCGCTGCACTCCCCTTGGGAGCAGCTTAGGGTCCTCAGCACTCGCACACGTTCCCGGACACCGTTCTGGCACGTCCCACATGGCGTCGAAGTCTTACGCATTACCCTAGGCTGAGCTGAACTCAGAGAAACCCTCGGCTTCGCAGTCCACCTAGGACCTCCTGCCTGAAGTCACCGTGCCTCCCGGAGAGAGTCGGCTTGCGTTCTTACTGCCATGTACGTCCCCTTCCTCCTGTGGCACTGCAGGCTTTGAATAGCCACAGGCCCAGAGGAGCAGCTACGGCGTTCCTTGGCTGAGGCAGTTCGCTTGACGCAGAACACCCTACTTCGAGAAGTTGATTCAGGGAAGGAAACTCAGGGTGACCTGTGTCTCTTTGGGCTTGTGAGAAACCACGGGGATGTCTGCTGAGTGCGCCCACGGAAACGGGGGCCTGCTGCAAGTAGCCTTGCTTTCCCGTTTGGAAGGCTGCGTTCATGCTGCCTTGAAGCTCCCTGACCTTCCCTGCTCTCGACAGGCCTGTTAGCCCTGTCAGAGTGCTTCGGGGAACGTTATGAGTCTGCTCTGTCTAAACCAGGTGCTTCCATGGCCGCGGCTCTGGTCCGCCTCACAAGCTCTAGAGCTAGAGGGAACCTCAACGTGACAAGCTGCCTCCAGCGTAGGCCCCTAGTAGCCGTGCAGAAAGGGAGGCAGGCAGCTGTCTCCATGAGTTCTCAGTCGCGTAGAGGCTTTATTTTAAAGGAAGTAGTACACTTTGGAGGACTCCTAGGTCTCTCGGGTATGCATCACTTTCCCTCCAAGTTCACCGAGTACCTCCAGACCCCTGTGGGGCGGCTGAGCAACTTCGAGGCCCATTGGTTGACCCCCCCCCACACCACCCCCGGAGGCCCTCTCTGCGTGCCGCGCGATGGGCTACACACTGGACGTCCCTCGAGGAGCGCTACATTTCCAGAGCCCTCGAACAGCCTCAGGACAGCATTTCGGGTGAGTGCGACTTTGTCATGGCCCTTGTGTGAGCTGCCATGGGAAAACACGGTGCTTTGAATACTTCGAGGACCTCGTACCTGAAGTCACTCTGCCCGAGGAGAAAGTCAGCATCTCACCATGCCGTGTCGCTAACGGCACGCCCAGCACGAACACAGGCCTGGAAGAAAGGCCCCGAGTGGCGGTGCAGAAGCGGAGGCGTGCAGCAGTTTCCATGAGGCGGTGGCCTCGGCTCTGGGCACCTTCAACGGCAGCAGGGTTTTCTGGACACCTAGGAGGCTGGCGCGGGCCCCCTGTTCCCGGCAGGAACACTGAGTACCGCCAGGCCCACCTGGGTCTGCGAAGCAACATCCAGGCCCGTAGCCCTTTAGAGCCCCTCTGTGGATGCCCAGCGTAGGGAAACGCGCTGCACTCCCCTTGGGAGAAGCTTAGGGTCCTCAGCACTCGCACACGTTCCCGGACACCGTTCTGGCACGTCCCACATGGCGTCGAAGTCTTACGCATTACCCTAGGCTGAGCTGAACTCAGAGAAACCCTCGGCTTCGCAGTCCACCTAGGACCTCCTGCCTGAAGTCACCGTGCCTCCCGGAGAGAGTCGGCTTGCGTTCTTACTGCCATGTACGTCCCCTTCCTCCTGTGGCACTGCAGGCTTTGAATAGCCACAGGCCCAGAGGAGCAGCTACGGCGTTCCTTGTCTGAGGCAGTTCGCTTGACGCAGAACACCCTACTTCGAGAAGTTGATTCAGGGAAGGAAACTCAGGGTGACCTGTGTCTCTTTGGGCTTGTGAGAAACCACGGGGATGTCTGCTGAGTGCGCCCACGGAAACGGGGGCCTGCTGCAAGTAGCCTTGCTTTCCCGTTTGGAAGGCTGCGTTCATGCTGCCTTGAAGCTCCCTGACCTTCCCTGCTCTCGACAGGCCTGTTAGCCCTGTCAGAGTGCTTCGGGGAACGTTATGAGTCTGCTCTGTCTAAACCAGGTGCTTCCATGGCCGCGGCTCTGGTCCGCCTCACAAGCTCTAGAGCTAGAGGGAACCTCAACGTGACAAGCTGCCTCCAGCGTAGGCCCCTAGTAGCCGTGCAGAAAGGGAGGCAGGCAGCTGTCTCCATGAGTTCTCAGTCGCGTAGAGGCTTTATTTTAAAGGAAGTAGTACACTTTGGAGGACTCCTAGGTCTCTCGGGTATGCATCACTTTCCCTCCAAGTTCACCGAGTACCTCCAGACCCCTGTGGGGCGGCTGAGCAACTTCGAGGCCCATTGGTTGACCCCCCCCACACACCACCCCCCGGAGGCCCTCTGTGCGTGCCGCGCGATGGGCTACACACTGGACGTCCCTCGAGGAGCGCTACATTTCCAGAGCCCTCGAACAGCCTCAGGACAGCATTTCGGGTGAGTGCGACTTTGTCATGGCCCTTGTGTGAGCTGCCATGGGAAAACACTGTGCTTTGAATACTTCGAGGACCTCGTACCTGAAGTCACTCTGCCCGAGGAGAAGGTCAGCATCTCACCATGCCGTGTCGCTAACGGCACGCCCAGCACGAACACAGGCCTGGAAGAAAGGCCCCGAGTGGCGGTGCAGAAGCGGAGGCGTGCAGCAGTTTCCATGAGG
This sequence comes from Lagenorhynchus albirostris, assembly GCF_949774975.1. Classification (NCBI taxonomy): domain Eukaryota; kingdom Metazoa; phylum Chordata; class Mammalia; order Artiodactyla; family Delphinidae; genus Lagenorhynchus; species Lagenorhynchus albirostris. The sequence goes on from NC_083105.1 coordinate 74,229,831, forward strand.
CGGTGGCCTCGGCTCTGGGCACCTTCAACGGCAGCAGGGTTTTCTGGACACCTAGGAGGCTGGCGCGGGCCCCCTGTTCCCGGCAGGAACACTGAGTACCGCCAGGCCCACCTGGGTCTGCTAAGCAACATCCAGGCCCGTAGCCCTTTAGAGCCCCTCTGTGGATGCCCAGCGTAGGGAAACGCGCTGCACTCCCCTTGGGAGCAGCTTAGGGTCCTCAGCACTCGCACACGTTCCCGGACACCGTTCTGGCACGTCCCACATGGCGTCGAAGTCTTACGCATTACCCTAGGCTGAGCTGAACTCAGAGAAACCCTCGGCTTCGCAGTCCACCTAGGACCTCCTGCCTGAAGTCACCGTGCCTCCCGGAGAGAGTCGGCTTGCGTTCTTACTGCCATGTACGTCCCCTTCCTCCTGTGGCACTGCAGGCTTTGAATAGCCACAGGCCCAGAGGAGCAGCTACGGCGTTCCTTGGCTGAGGCAGTTCGCTTGACGCAGAACACCCTACTTCGAGAAGTTGATTCAGGGAAGGAAACTCAGGGTGACCTGTGTCTCTTTGGGCTTGTGAGAAACCACGGGGATGTCTGCTGAGTGCGCCCACGGAAACGGGGGCCTGCTGCAAGTAGCCTTGCTTTCCCGTTTGGAAGGCTGCGTTCATGCTGCCTTGAAGCTACCTGACCTTCCCTGCTCTCGACAGGCCTGTTAGCCCTGTCAGAGTGCTTCGGGGAACGTTATGAGTCTGCTCTGTCTAAACCACGTGCTTCCATGGCCGCGGCTCTGGTCCGCCTGACAAGCTCTAGAGCTACAGGGAACCTCAACGTGACAAGCTGCCTCCAGCGTAGGCCCCTAGTAGCCGTGCAGAAAGGGAGGCAGGCAGCTGTCTCCATGAGTTCTCAGTCGCGTAGAGGCTTTATTTTAAAGGAAGTAGTACACTTTGGAGGACTCCTAGGCCTCTCGGGTATGCATCACTTTCCCTCCAAGTTCACCGAGTACCTCCAGACCCCTGTGGGGCGGCTGAGCAACTTCGAGGCCCATTGTTTGACCCCCGCCACACCACCCCCGGAGGCCCTCTGTGCGTGCCGCGCGATGGGCTACACACTGGACGTCCCTCGAGGAGCGCTACATTTCCAGAGCCCTCGAACAGCCTCAGGACAGCATTTCGGGTGAGTGCGACTTTGTCATGGCCCTTGTGTGAGCTGCCATGGGAAAACACGGTGCTTTGAATACTTCGAGGACCTCGTACCTGAAGTCACTCTGCCCGAGGAGAAAGTCAGCATCTCACCATGCCGTGTCGCTAACGGCACGCCCAGCACGAACACAGGCCTGGAAGAAAGGCCCCGAGTGGCGGTGCAGAAGCGGAGGCGTGCAGCAGTTTCCATGAGGCGGTGGCCTCGGCTCTGGGCACCTTCAACGGCAGCAGGGTTTTCTGGACACCTAGGAGGCTGGCGCGGGCCCCCTGTTCCCGGCAGGAACACTGAGTACCGCCTGGCCCACCTGGGTCTGCTAAGCAACATCCAGGCCCGTAGCCCTTTAGAGCCCCTCTGTGGATGCCCAGCGTAGGGAAACGCGCTGCACTCCCCTTGGGAGCAGCTTAGGGTCCTCAGCACTCGCACACGTTCCCGGACACCGTTCTGGCACGTCCCACATGGCGTCGAAGTCTTACGCATTACCCTAGGCTGAGCTGAACTCAGAGAAACCCTCGGCTTCGCAGTCCACCTAGGACCTCCTGCCTGAAGTCACCGTGCCTCCCGGAGAGAGTCGGCTTGCGTTCTTACTGCCATGTACGTCCCCTTCCTCCTGTGGCACTGCAGGCTTTGAATAGCCACAGGCCCAGAGGAGCAGCTACGGCGTTCCTTGGCTGAGGCAGTTCGCTTGACGCAGAACACCCTACTTCGAGAAGTTGATTCAGGGAAGGAAACTCAGGGTGACCTGTGTCTCTTTGGGCTTGTGAGAAACCACGGGGATGTCTGCTGAGTGCGCCCACGGAAACGGGGGCCTGCTGCAAGTAGCCTTGCTTTCCCGTTTGGAAGGCTGCGTTCATGCTGCCTTGAAGCTACCTGACCTTCCCTGCTCTCGACAGGCCTGTTAGCCCTGTCAGAGTGCTTCGGGGAACGTTATGAGTCTGCTCTGTCTAAAGCAGGTGCTTCCATGGCCGCGGCTCTGGTCCGCCTGACAAGCTCTAGAGCTAGAGGGAACCTCAACGTGACAAGCTGCCTCCAGCGTAGGCCCCTAGTAGCCGTGCAGAAAGGGAGGCAGGCAGCTGTCTCCATGAGTTCTCAGTCGCGTAGAGGCTTTATTTTAAAGGAAGTAGTACACTTTGGAGGACTCCTAGGCCTCTCGGGTATGCATCACTTTCCCTCCAAGTTCACCGAGTACCTCCAGACCCCTGTGGGGCGGCTGAGCAACTTCGAGGCCCATTGTTTGACCCCCACCACACCACCCCCGGAGGCCCTCTGTGCGTGCCGCGCGATGGGCTACACACTGGACGTCCCTCGAGGAGCGCTACATTTCCAGAGCCCTCGAACAGCCTCAGGACAGCATTTCGGGTGAGTGCGACTTTGTCATGGCCCTTGTGTGAGCTGCCATGGGAAAACACGGTGCTTTGAATACTTCGAGGACCTCGTACCTGAAGTCACTCTGCCCGAGGAGAAAGTCAGCATCTCACCATGCCGTGTCGCTAACGGCACGCCCAGCACGAACACAGGCCTGGAAGAAAGGCCCCGAGTGGCGGTGCAGAAGCGGAGGCGTGCAGCAGTTTCCATGAGGCGGTGGCCTCGGCTCTGGGCACCTTCAACGGCAGCAGGGTTTTCTGGACACCTAGGAGGCTGGCGCGGGCCCCCTGTTCCCGGCAGGAACACTGAGTACCGCCTGGCCCACCTGGGTCTGCTAAGCAACATCCAGGCCCGTAGCCCTTTAGAGCCCCTCTGTGGATGCCCAGCGTAGGGAAACGCGCTGCACTCCCCTTGGGAGCAGCTTAGGGTCCTCAGCACTCGCACACGTTCCCGGACACCGTTCTGGCACGTCCCACATGGCGTCGAAGTCTTACGCATTACCCTAGGCTGAGCTGAACTCAGAGAAACCCTCGGCTTCGCAGTCCACCTAGGACCTCCTGCCTGAAGTCACCGTGCCTCCCGGAGAGAGTCGGCTTGCGTTCTTACTGCCATGTACGTCCCCTTCCTCCTGTGGCACTGCAGGCTTTGAATAGCCACAGGCCCAGAGGAGCAGCTACGGCGTTCCTTGGCTGAGGCAGTTCGCTTGACGCAGAACACCCTACTTCGAGAAGTTGATTCAGGGAAGGAAACTCAGGGTGACCTGTGTCTCTTTGGGCTTGTGAGAAACCACGGGGATGTCTGCTGAGTGCGCCCACGGAAACGGGGGCCTGCTGCAAGTAGCCTTGCTTTCCCGTTTGGAAGGCTGCGTTCATGCTGCCTTGAAGCTACCTGACCTTCCCTGCTCTCGACAGGCCTGTTAGCCCTGTCAGAGTGCTTCGGGGAACGTTATGAGTCTGCTCTGTCTAAAGCAGGTGCTTCCATGGCCGCGGCTCTGGTCCGCCTGACAAGCTCTAGAGCTAGAGGGAACCTCAACGTGACAAGCTGCCTCCAGCGTAGGCCCCTAGTAGCCGTGCAGAAAGGGAGGCAGGCAGCTGTCTCCATGAGTTCTCAGTCGCGTAGAGGCTTTATTTTAAAGGAAGTAGTACACTTTGGAGGACTCCTAGGCCTCTCGGGTATGCATCACTTTCCCTCCAAGTTCACCGAGTACCTCCAGACCCCTGTGGGGCGGCTGAGCAACTTCGAGGCCCATTGGTTGACCCCCCCCCCCACACCACCCCCGGAGGCCCTCTCTGCGTGCCGCGCGATGGGCTACACACTGGACGTCCCTCGAGGAGCGCTACATTTCCAGAGCCCTCGAACAGCCTCAGGACAGCATTTCGGGTGAGTCCGACTTTGTCATGGCCCTTGTGTGAGCTGCCATGGGAAAACACTGTGCTTTGAATACTTCGAGGACCTCGTACCTGAAGTCACTCTGCCCGAGGAGAAAGTCAGCATCTCACCATGCCGTGTCGCTAACGGCACGCCCAGCACGAACACAGGCCTGGAAGAAAGGCCCCGAGTGGCGGTGCAGAAGCGGAGGCGTGCAGCAGTTTCCATGAGGCGGTGGCCTCGGCTCTGGGCACCTTCAACGGCAGCAGGGTTTTCTGGACACCTAGGAGGCTGGCGCGGGCCCCCTGTTCCCGGCAGGAACACTGAGTACCGCCAGGCCCACCTGGGTCTGCTAAGCAACATCCAGGCCCGTAGCCCTTTAGAGCCCCTCTGTGGATGCCCAGCGTAGGGAAACGCGCTGCACTCCCCTTGGGAGCAGCTTAGGGTCCTCAGCACTCGCACACGTTCCCGGACACCGTTCTGGCACGTCCCACATGGCGTCGAAGTCTTACGCATTACCCTAGGCTGAGCTGAACTCAGAGAAACCCTCGGCTTCGCAGTCCACCTAGGACCTCCTGCCTGAAGTCACCGTGCCTCCCGGAGAGAGTCGGCTTGCGTTCTTACTGCCATGTACGTCCCCTTCCTCCTGTGGCACTGCAGGCTTTGAATAGCCACAGGCCCAGAGGAGCAGCTACGGCGTTCCTTGGCTGAGGCAGTTCGCTTGACGCAGAACACCCTACTTCGAGAAGTTGATTCAGGGAAGGAAACTCAGGGTGACCTGTGTCTCTTTGGGCTTGTGAGAAACCACGGGGATGTCTGCTGAGTGCGCCCACGGAAACGGGGGCCTGCTGCAAGTAGCCTTGCTTTCCCGTTTGGAAGGCTGCGTTCATGCTGCCTTGAAGCTACCTGACCTTCCCTGCTCTCGACAGGCCTGTTAGCCCTGTCAGAGTGCTTCGGGGAACGTTATGAGTCTGCTCTGTCTAAAGCAGGTGCTTCCATGGCCGCGGCTCTGGTCCGCCTGACAAGCTCTAGAGCTAGAGGGAACCTCAACGTGACAAGCTGCCTCCAGCGTAGGCCCCTAGTAGCCGTGCAGAAAGGGAGGCAGGCAGCTGTCTCCATGAGTTCTCAGTCGCGTAGAGGCTTTATTTTAAAGGAAGTAGTACACTTTGGAGGACTCCTAGGCCTCTCGGGTATGCATCACTTTCCCTCCAAGTTCACCGAGTACCTCCAGACCCCTGTGGGGCGGCTGAGCAACTTCGAGGCCCATTGGTTGACCCCCCCCCCACACCACCCCCGGAGGCCCTCTCTGCGTGCCGCGCGATGGGCTACACACTGGACGTCCCTCGAGGAGCGCTACATTTCCAGAGCCCTCGAACAGCCTCAGGACAGCATTTCGGGTGAGTGCGACTTTGTCATGGCCCTTGTGTGAGCTGCCATGGGAAAACACGGTGCTTTGAATACTTCGAGGACCTCGTACCTGAAGTCACTCTGCCCGAGGAGAAAGTCAGCATCTCACCATGCCGTGTCGCTAACGGCACGCCCAGCACGAACACAGGCCTGGAAGAAAGGCCCCGAGTGGCGGTGCAGAAGCGGAGGCGTGCAGCAGTTTCCATGAGGCGGTGGCCTCGGCTCTGGGCACCTTCAACGGCAGCAGGGTTTTCTGGACACCTAGGAGGCTGGCGCGGGCCCCCTGTTCCCGGCAGGAACACTGAGTACCGCCAGGCCCACCTGGGTCTGCTAAGCAACATCCAGGCCCGTAGCCCTTTAGAGCCCCTCTGTGGATGCCCAGCGTAGGGAAACGCGCTGCACTCCCCTTGGGAGCAGCTTAGGGTCCTCAGCACTCGCACACGTTCCCGGACACCGTTCTGGCACGTCCCACATGGCGTCGAAGTCTTACGCATTACCCTAGGCTGAGCTGAACTCAGAGAAACCCTCGGCTTCGCAGTCCACCTAGGACCTCCTGCCTGAAGTCACCGTGCCTCCCGGAGAGAGTCGGCTTGCGTTCTTACTGCCATGTACGTCCCCTTCCTCCTGTGGCACTGCAGGCTTTGAATAGCCACAGGCCCAGAGGAGCAGCTACGGCGTTCCTTGGCTGAGGCAGTTCGCTTGACGCAGAACACCCTACTTCGAGAAGTTGATTCAGGGAAGGAAACTCAGGGTGACCTGTGTCTCTTTGGGCTTGTGAGAAACCACGGGGATGTCTGCTGAGTGCGCCCACGGAAACGGGGGCCTGCTGCAAGTAGCCTTGCTTTCCCGTTTGGAAGGCTGCGTTCATGCTGCCTTGAAGCTACCTGACCTTCCCTGCTCTCGACAGGCCTGTTAGCCCTGTCAGAGTGCTTCGGGGAACGTTATGAGTCTGCTCTGTCTAAACCAGGTGCTTCCATGGCCGCGGCTCTGGTCCGCCTGACAAGCTCTAGAGCTAGAGGGAACCTCAACGTGACAAGCTGCCTCCAGCGTAGGCCCCTAGTAGCCGTGCAGAAAGGGAGGCAGGCAGCTGTCTCCATGAGTTCTCAGTCGCGTAGAGGCTTTATTTTAAAGGAAGTAGTACACTTTGGAGGACTCCTAGGCCTCTCGGGTATGCATCACTTTCCCTCCAAGTTCACCGAGTACCTCCAGACCCCTGTGGGGCGGCTGAGCAACTTCGAGGCCCATTGTTTGACCCCCGCCACACCACCCCCGGAGGCCCTCTGTGCGTGCCGCGCGATGGGCTACACACTGGACGTCCCTCGAGGAGCGCTACATTTCCAGAGCCCTCGAACAGCCTCAGGACAGCATTTCGGGTGAGTGCGACTTTGTCATGGCCCTTGTGTGAGCTGCCATGGGAAAACACGGTGCTTTGAATACTTCGAGGACCTCGTACCTGAAGTCACTCTGCCCGAGGAGAAAGTCAGCATCTCACCATGCCGTGTCGCTAACGGCACGCCCAGCACGAACACAGGCCTGGAAGAAAGGCCCCGAGTGGCAGTGCAGAAGCGGAGGCGTGCAGCAGTTTCCATGAGGCGGTGGCCTCGGCTCTGGGCACCTTCAACGGCAGCAGGGTTTTCTGGACACCTAGGAGGCTGGCGCGGGCCCCCTGTTCCCGGCAGGAACACTGAGTACCGCCAGGCCCACCTGGGTCTGCTAAGCAACATCCAGGCCCGTAGCCCTTTAGAGCCCCTCTGTGGATGCCCAGCGTAGGGAAACGCGCTGCACTCCCCTTGGGAGCAGCTTAGGGTCCTCAGCACTCGCACACGTTCCCGGACACCGTTCTGGCACGTCCCACATGGCGTCGAAGTCTTACGCATTACCCTAGGCTGAGCTGAACTCAGAGAAACCCTCGGCTTCGCAGTCCACCTAGGACCTCCTGCCTGAAGTCACCGTGCCTCCCGGAGAGAGTCGGCTTGCGTTCTTACTGCCATGTACGTCCCCTTCCTCCTGTGGCACTGCAGGCTTTGAATAGCCACAGGCCCAGAGGAGCAGCTACGGCGTTCCTTGGCTGAGGCAGTTCGCTTGACGCAGAACACCCTACTTCGAGAAGTTGATTCAGGGAAGGAAACTCAGGGTGACCTGTGTCTCTTTGGGCTTGTGAGAAACCACGGGGATGTCTGCTGAGTGCGCCCACGGAAACGGGGGCCTGCTGCAAGTAGCCTTGCTTTCCCGTTTGGAAGGCTGCGTTCATGCTGCCTTGAAGCTACCTGACCTTCCCTGCTCTCGACAGGCCTGTTAGCCCTGTCAGAGTGCTTCGGGGAACGTTATGAGTCTGCTCTGTCTAAAGCAGGTGCTTCCATGGCCGCGGCTCTGGTCCGCCTGACAAGCTCTAGAGCTAGAGGGAACCTCAACGTGACAAGCTGCCTCCAGCGTAGGCCCCTAGTAGCCGTGCAGAAAGGGAGGCAGGCAGCTGTCTCCATGAGTTCTCAGTCGCGTAGAGGCTTTATTTTAAAGGAAGTAGTACACTTTGGAGGACTCCTAGGCCTCTCGGGTATGCATCACTTTCCCTCCAAGTTCACCGAGTACCTCCAGACCCCTGTGGGGCGGCTGAGCAACTTCGAGGCCCATTGTTTGACCCCCGCCACACCACCCCCGGAGGCCCTCTGTGCGTGCCGCGCGATGGGCTACACACTGGACGTCCCTCGAGGAGCGCTACATTTCCAGAGCCCTCGAACAGCCTCAGGACAGCATTTCGGGTGAGTGCGACTTTGTCATGGCCCTTGTGTGAGCTGCCATGGGAAAACACGGTGCTTTGAATACTTCGAGGACCTCGTACCTGAAGTCACTCTGCCCGAGGAGAAAGTCAGCATCTCACCATGCCGTGTCGCTAACGGCACGCCCAGCACGAACACAGGCCTGGAAGAAAGGCCCCGAGTGGCGGTGCAGAAGCGGAGGCGTGCAGCAGTTTCCATGAGGCGGTGGCCTCGGCTCTGGGCACCTTCAACGGCAGCAGGGTTTTCTGGACACCTAGGAGGCTGGCGCGGGCCCCCTGTTCCCGGCAGGAACACTGAGTACCGCCAGGCCCACCTGGGTCTGCTAAGCAACATCCAGGCCCGTAGCCCTTTAGAGCCCCTCTGTGGATGCCCAGCGTAGGGAAACGCGCTGCACTCCCCTTGGGAGCAGCTTAGGGTCCTCAGCACTCGCACACGTTCCCGGACACCGTTCTGGCACGTCCCACATGGCGTCGAAGTCTTACGCATTACCCTAGGCTGAGCTGAACTCAGAGAAACCCTCGGCTTCGCAGTCCACCTAGGACCTCCTGCCTGAAGTCACCGTGCCTCCCGGAGAGAGTCGGCTTGCGTTCTTACTGCCATGTATGTCCCCTTCCTCCTGTGGCACTGCAGGCTTTGAATAGCCACAGGCCCAGAGGAGCAGCTACGGCGTTCCTTGGCTGAGGCAGTTCGCTTGACGCAGAACACCCTACTTCGAGAAGTTGATTCAGGGAAGGAAACTCAGGGTGACCTGTGTCTCTTTGGGCTTGTGAGAAACCACGGGGATGTCTGCTGAGTGCGCCCACGGAAACGGGGGCCTGCTGCAAGTAGCCTTGCTTCCCCGTTTGGAAGGCTGCGTTCATGCTGCCTTGAAGCTACCTGACCTTCCCTGCTCTCGACAGGCCTGTTAGCCCTGTCAGAGTGCTTCGGGGAACGTTATGAGTCTGCTCTGTCTAAAGCAGGTGCTTCCATGGCCGCGGCTCTGGTCCGCCTGACAAGCTCTAGAGCTAGAGGGAACCTCAACGTGACAAGCTGCCTCCAGCGTAGGCCCCTAGTAGCCGTGCAGAAAGGGAGGCAGGCAGCTGTCTCCATGAGTTCTCAGTCGCGTAGAGGCTTTATTTTAAAGGAAGTAGTACACTTTGGAGGACTCCTAGGCCTCTCGGGTATGCATCACTTTCCCTCCAAGTTCACCGAGTACCTCCAGACCCCTGTGGGGCGGCTGAGCAACTTCGAGGCCCATTGGTTGACCCCCCCCCCACACCACCCCCGGAGGCCCTCTCTGCGTGCTGCGCGATGGGCTACACACTGGACGTCCCTCGAGGAGCGCTACATTTCCAGAGCCCTCGAACAGCCTCAGGACAGCATTTCGGGTGAGTGCGACTTTGTCATGGCCCTTGTGTGAGCTGCCATGGGAAAACACTGTGCTTTGAATACTTCGAGGACCTCGTACCTGAAGTCACTCTGCCCGAGGAGAAAGTCAGCATCTCACCATGCCGTGTCGCTAACGGCACGCCCAGCACGAACACAGGCCTGGAAGAAAGGCCCCGAGTGGCGGTGCAGAAGCGGAGGCGTGCAGCAGTTTCCATGAGGCGGTGGCCTCGGCTCTGGGCACCTTCAACGGCAGCAGGGTTTTCTGGACACCTAGGAGGCTGGCGCGGGCCCCCTGTTCCCGGCAGGAACACTGAGTACCGCCAGGCCCACCTGGGTCTGCTAAGCAACATCCAGGCCCGTAGCCCTTTAGAGCCCCTCTGTGGATGCCCAGCGTAGGGAAACGCGCTGCACTCCCCTTGGGAGCAGCTTAGGGTCCTCAGCACTCGCACACGTTCCCGGACACCGTTCTGGCACGTCCCACATGGCGTCGAAGTCTTACGCATTACCCTAGGCTGAGCTGAACTCAGAGAAACCCTCGGCTTCGCAGTCCACCTAGGACCTCCTGCCTGAAGTCACCGTGCCTCCCGGAGAGAGTCGGCTTGCGTTCTTACTGCCATGTACGTCCCCTTCCTCCTGTGGCACTGCAGGCTTTGAATAGCCACAGGCCCAGAGGAGCAGCTACGGCGTTCCTTGGCTGAGGCAGTTCGCTTGACGCAGAACACCCTACTTCGAGAAGTTGATTCAGGGAAGGAAACTCAGGGTGACCTGTGTCTCTTTGGGCTTGTGAGAAACCACGGGGATGTCTGCTGAGTGCGCCCACGGAAACGGGGGCCTGCTGCAAGTAGCCTTGCTTTCCCGTTTGGAAGGCTGCGTTCATGCTGCCTTGAAGCTCCCTGACCTTCCCTGCTCTCGACAGGCCTGTTAGCCCTGTCAGAGTGCTTCGGGGAACGTTATGAGTCTGCTCTGTCTAAACCAGGTGCTTCCATGGCCGCGGCTCTGGTCCGCCTGACAAGCTCTAGAGCTAGAGGGAACCTCAACGTGACAAGCTGCCTCCAGCGTAGGCCCCTAGTAGCCGTGCAGAAAGGGAGGCAGGCAGCTGTCTCCATGAGTTCTCAGTCGCGTAGAGGCTTTATTTTAAAGGAAGTAGTACACTTTGGAGGACTCCTAGGTCTCTCGGGTATGCATCACTTTCCCTCCAAGTTCACCGAGTACCTCCAGACCCCTGTGGGGCGGCTGAGCAACTTCGAGGCCCATTGGTTGACCCCCGCCACACCACCCCCGGAGGCCCTCTGTGCGTGCCGCGCGATGGGCTACACACTGGACGTCCCTCGAGGAGCGCTACATTTCCAGAGCCCTCGAACAGCCTCAGGACAGCATTTCGGGTGAGTGCGACTTTGTCATGGCCCTTGTGTGAGCTGCCATGGGAAAACACTGTGCTTTGAATACTTCGAGGACCTCGTACCTGAAGTCACTCTGCCCGAGGAGAAGGTCAGCATCTCACCATGCCGTGTCGCTAACGGCACGCCCAGCACGAACACAGGCCTGGAAGAAAGGCCCCGAGTGGCGGTGCAGAAGCGGAGGCGTGCAGCAGTTTCCATGAGGCGGTGGCCTCGGCTCTGGGCACCTTCAACGGCAGCAGGGTTTTCTGGACACCTAGGAGGCTGGCGCGGGCCCCCTGTTCCCGGCAGGAACACTGAGTACCGCCAGGCCCACCTGGGTCTGCTAAGCAACATCCAGGCCCGTAGCCCTTTAGAGCCCCTCTGTGGATGCCCAGCGTAGGGAAACGCGCTGCACTCCCCTTGGGAGCAGCTTAGGGTCCTCAGCACTCGCACACGTTCCCGGACACCGTTCTGGCACGTCCCACATGGCGTCGAAGTCTTACGCATTACCCTAGGCTGAGCTGAACTCAGAGAAACCCTCGGCTTCGCAGTCCACCTAGGACCTCCTGCCTGAAGTCACCGTGCCTCCCGGAGAGAGTCGGCTTGCGTTCTTACTGCCATGTACGTCCCCTTCCTCCTGTGGCACTGCAGGCTTTGAATAGCCACAGGCCCAGAGGAGCAGCTACGGCGTTCCTTGGCTGAGGCAGTTCGCTTGACGCAGAACACCCTACTTCGAGAAGTTGATTCAGGGAAGGAAACTCAGGGTGACCTGTGTCTCTTTGGGCTTGTGAGAAACCACGGGGATGTCTGCTGAGTGCGCCCACGGAAACGGGGGCCTGCTGCAAGTAGCCTTGCTTTCCCGTTTGGAAGGCTGCGTTCATGCTGCCTTGAAGCTACCTGACCTTCCCTGCTCTCGACAGGCCTGTTAGCCCTGTCAGAGTGCTTCGGGGAACGTTATGAGTCTGCTCTGTCTAAAGCAGGTGCTTCCATGGCCGCGGCTCTGGTCCGCCTGACAAGCTCTAGAGCTAGAGGGAACCTCAACGTGACAAGCTGCCTCCAGCGTAGGCCCCTAGTAGCCGTGCAGAAAGGGAGGCAGGCAGCTGTCTCCATGAGTTCTCAGTCGCGTAGAGGCTTTATTTTAAAGGAAGTGGTACACTTTGGAGGACTCCTAGGCCTCTCGGGTATGCATCACTTTCCCTCCAAGTTCACCGAGTACCTCCAGACCCCTGTGGGGCGGCTGAGCAACTTCGAGGCCCATTGGTTGACCCCCCCCACACCACCCCCGGAGGCCCTCTCTGCGTGCCGCGCGATGGGCTACACACTGGACGTCCCTCGAGGAGCGCTACATTTCCAGAGCCCTCGAACAGCCTCAGGACAGCATTTCGGGTGAGTCCGACTTTGTCATGGCCCTTGTGTGAGCTGCCATGGGAAAACACTGTGCTTTGAATACTTCGAGGACCTCGTACCTGAAGTCACTCTGCCCGAGGAGAAAGTCAGCATCTCACCATGCCGTGTCGCTAACGGCACGCCCAGCACGAACACAGGCCTGGAAGAAAGGCCCCGAGTGGCGGTGCAGAAGCGGAGGCGTGCAGCAGTTTCCATGAGGCGCTGGCCTCGGCTCTGGGCACCTTCAACGGCAGCAGGGTTTTCTGGACACCTAGGAGGCTGGCGCGGGCCCCCTGTTCCCGGCAGGAACACTGAGTACCGCCAGGCCCACCTGGGTCTGCTAAGCAACATCCAGGCCCGTAGCCCTTTAGAGCCCCTCTGTGGATGCCCAGCGTAGGGAAACGCGCTGCACTCCCCTTGGGAGCAGCTTAGGGTCCTCAGCACTCGCACACGTTCCCGGACACCGTTCTGGCACGTCCCACATGGCGTCGAAGTCTTACGCATTACCCTAGGCTGAGCTGAACTCAGAGAAACCCTCGGCTTCGCAGTCCACCTAGGACCTCCTGCCTGAAGTCACCGTGCCTCCCGGAGAGAGTCGGCTTGCGTTCTTACTGCCATGTACGTCCCCTTCCTCCTGTGGCACTGCAGGCTTTGAATAGCCACAGGCCCAGAGGAGCAGCTACGGCGTTCCTTGGCTGAGGCAGTTCGCTTGACGCAGAACACCCTACTTCGAGAAGTTGATTCAGGGAAGGAAACTCAGGGTGACCTGTGTCTCTTTGGGCTTGTGAGAAACCACGGGGATGTCTGCTGAGTGCGCCCACGGAAACGGGGGCCTGCTGCAAGTAGCCTTGCTTTCCCGTTTGGAAGGCTGCGTTCATGCTGCCTTGAAGCTACCTGACCTTCCCTGCTCTCGACAGGCCTGTTAGCCCTGTCAGAGTGCTTCGGGGAACGTTATGAGTCTGCTCTGTCTAAAGCAGGTGCTTCCATGGCCGCGGCTCTGGTCCGCCTGACAAGCTCTAGAGCTAGAGGGAACCTCAACGTGACAAGCTGCCTCCAGCGTAGGCCCCTAGTAGCCGTGCAGAAAGGGAGGCAGGCAGCTGTCTCCATGAGTTCTCAGTCGCGTAGAGGCTTTATTTTAAAGGAAGTGGTACACTTTGGAGGACTCCTAGGCCTCTCGGGTATGCATCACTTTCCCTCCAAGTTCACCGAGTACCTCCAGACCCCTGTGGGGCGGCTGAGCAACTTCGAGGCCCATTGGTTGACCCCCCCCACACCACCCCCGGAGGCCCTCTCTGCGTGCCGCGCGATGGGCTACACACTGGACGTCCCTCGAGGAGCGCTACATTTCCAGAGCCCTCGAACAGCCTCAGGACAGCATTTCGGGTGAGTCCGACTTTGTCATGGCCCTTGTGTGAGCTGCCATGGGAAAACACTGTGCTTTGAATACTTCGAGGACCTCGTACCTGAAGTCACTCTGCCCGAGGAGAAAGTCAGCATCTCACCATGCCGTGTCGCTAACGGCACGCCCAGCACGAACACAGGCCTGGAAGAAAGGCCCCGAGTGGCGGTGCAGAAGCGGAGGCGTGCAGCAGTTTCCATGAGGCGCTGGCCTCGGCTCTGGGCACCTTCAACGGCAGCAGGGTTTTCTGGACACCTAGGAGGCTGGCGCGGGCCCCCTGTTTCCGGCAGGAACACTGAGTACCGCCAGGCCCACCTGGGTCTGCTAAGCAACATCCAGGCCCGTAGCCCTTTAGAGCCCCTCTGTGGATGCCCAGCGTAGGGAAACGCGCTGCACTCCCCTTGGGAGCAGCTTAGGGTCCTCAGCACTCGCACACGTTCCCGGACACCGTTCTGGCACGTCCCACATGGCGTCGAAGTCTTACGCATTACCCTAGGCTGAGCTGAACTCAGGGAAACCCTCGGCTTCGCAGTCCACCTAGGACCTCCTGCCTGAAGTCACCGTGCCTCCCGGAGAGAGTCGGCTTGCGTTCTTACTGCCATGTACGTCCCCTTCCTCCTGTGGCACTGCAGGCTTTGAATAGCCACAGGCCCAGAGGAGCAGCTACGGCGTTCCTTGGCTGAGGCAGTTCGCTTGACGCAGAACACCCTACTTCGAGAAGTTGATTCAGGGAAGGAAACTCAGGGTGACCTGTGTCTCTTTGGGCTTGTGAGAAACCACGGGGATGTCTGCTGAGTGCGCCCACGGAAACGGGGGCCTGCTGCAAGTAGCCTTGCTTTCCCGTTTGGAAGGCTGCGTTCATGCTGCCTTGAAGCTACCTGACCTTCCCTGCTCTCGACAGGCCTGTTAGCCCTGTCAGAGTGCTTCGGGGAACGTTATGAGTCTGCTCTGTCTAAAGCAGGTGCTTCCATGGCCGCGGCTCTGGTCCGCCTGACAAGCTCTAGAGCTAGAGGGAACCTCAACGTGACAAGCTGCCTCCAGCGTAGGCCCCTAGTAGCCGTGCAGAAAGGGAGGCAGGCAGCTGTCTCCATGAGTTCTCAGTCGCGTAGAGGCTTTATTTTAAAGGAAGTGGTACACTTTGGAGGACTCCTAGGCCTCTCGGGTATGCATCACTTTCCCTCCAAGTTCACCGAGTACCTCCAGACCCCTGTGGGGCGGCTGAGCAACTTCGAGGCCCATTGGTTGACCCCCCCCCACACCACCCCCGGAGGCCCTCTCTGCGTGCCGCGCGATGGGCTACACACTGGACGTCCCTCGAGGAGCGCTACATTTCCAGAGCCCTCGAACAGCCTCAGGACAGCATTTCGGGTGAGTGCGACTTTGTCATGGCCCTTGTGTGAGCTGCCATGGGAAAACACTGTGCTTTGAATACTTCGAGGACCTCGTACCTGAAGTCACTCTGCCCGAGGAGAAAGTCAGCATCTCACCATGCCGTGTCGCTAACGGCACGCCCAGCACGAACACAGGCCTGGAAGAAAGGCCCCGAGTGGCGGTGCAGAAGCGGAGGCGTGCAGCAGTTTCCATGAGGCGGTGGCCTCGGCTCTGGGCACCTTCAACGGCAGCAGGGTTTTCTGGACACCTAGGAGGCTGGCGCGGGCCCCCTGTTCCCGGCAGGAACACTGAGTACCGCCAGGCCCACCTGGGTCTGCTAAGCAACATCCAGGCCCGTAGCCCTTTAGAGCCCCTCTGTGGATGCCCAGCGTAGGGAAACGCGCTGCACTCCCCTTGGGAGCAGCTTAGGGTCCTCAGCACTCGCACACGTTCCCGGACACCGTTCTGGCACGTCCCACATGGCGTCGAAGTCTTACGCATTACCCTAGGCTGAGCTGAACTCAGAGAAACCCTCGGCTTCGCAGTCCACCTAGGACCTCCTGCCTGAAGTCACCGTGCCTCCCGGAGAGAGTCGGCTTGCGTTCTTACTGCCATGTACGTCCCCTTCCTCCTGTGGCACTGCAGGCTTTGAATAGCCACAGGCCCAGAGGAGCAGCTACGGCGTTCCTTGGCTGAGGCAGTTCGCTTGACGCAGAACACCCTACTTCGAGAAGTTGATTCAGGGAAGGAAACTCAGGGTGACCTGTGTCTCTTTGGGCTTGTGAGAAACCACGGGGATGTCTGCTGAGTGCGCCCACGGAAACGGGGGCCTGCTGCAAGTAGCCTTGCTTTCCCGTTTGGAAGGCTGCGTTCATGCTGCCTTGAAGCTACCTGACCTTCCCTGCTCTCGACAGGCCTGTTAGCCCTGTCAGAGTGCTTCGGGGAACGTTATGAGTCTGCTCTGTCTAAAGCAGGTGCTTCCATGGCCGCGGCTCTGGTCCGCCTGACAAGCTCTAGAGCTAGAGGGAACCTCAACGTGACAAGCTGCCTCCAGCGTAGGCCCCTAGTAGCCGTGCAGAAAGGGAGGCAGGCAGCTGTCTCCATGAGTTCTCAGTCGCGTAGAGGCTTTATTTTAAAGGAAGTGGTACACTTTGGAGGACTCCTAGGCCTCTCGGGTATGCATCACTTTCCCTCCAAGTTCACCGAGTACCTCCAGACCCCTGTGGGGCGGCTGAGCAACTTCGAGGCCCATTGGTTGACCCCCCCCACACCACCCCCGGAGGCCCTCTCTGCGTGCCGCGCGATGGGCTACACACTGGACGTCCCTCGAGGAGCGCTACATTTCCAGAGCCCTCGAACAGCCTCAGGACAGCATTTCGGGTGAGTCCGACTTTGTCATGGCCCTTGTGTGAGCTGCCATGGGAAAACACTGTGCTTTGAATACTTCGAGGACCTCGTACCTGAAGTCACTCTGCCCGAGGAGAAAGTCAGCATCTCACCATGCCGTGTCGCTAACGGCACGCCCAGCACGAACACAGGCCTGGAAGAAAGGCCCCGAGTGGCGGTGCAGAAGCGGAGGCGTGCAGCAGTTTCCATGAGGCGCTGGCCTCGGCTCTGGGCACCTTCAACGGCAGCAGGGTTTTCTGGACACCTAGGAGGCTGGCGCGGGCCCCCTGTTCCCGGCAGGAACACTGAGTACCGCCAGGCCCACCTGGGTCTGCTAAGCAACATCCAGGCCCGTAGCCCTTTAGAGCCCCTCTGTGGATGCCCAGCGTAGGGAAACGCGCTGCACTCCCCTTGGGAGCAGCTTAGGGTCCTCAGCACTCGCACACGTTCCCGGACACCGTTCTGGCACGTCCCACATGGCGTCGAAGTCTTACGCATTACCCTAGGCTGAGCTGAACTCAGAGAAACCCTCGGCTTCGCAGTCCACCTAGGACCTCCTGCCTGAAGTCACCGTGCCTCCCGGAGAGAGTCGGCTTGCGTTCTTACTGCCATGTACGTCCCCTTCCTCCTGTGGCACTGCAGGCTTTGAATAGCCACAGGCCCAGAGGAGCAGCTACGGCGTTCCTTGGCTGAGGCAGTTCGCTTGACGCAGAACACCCTACTTCGAGAAGTTGATTCAGGGAAGGAAACTCAGGGTGACCTGTGTCTCTTTGGGCTTGTGAGAAACCACGGGGATGTCTGCTGAGTGCGCCCACGGAAACGGGGGCCTGCTGCAAGTAGCCTTGCTTTCCCGTTTGGAAGGCTGCGTTCATGCTGCCTTGAAGCTACCTGACCTTCCCTGCTCTCGACAGGCCTGTTAGCCCTGTCAGAGTGCTTCGGGGAACGTTATGAGTCTGCTCTGTCTAAAGCAGGTGCTTCCATGGCCGCGGCTCTGGTCCGCCTGACAAGCTCTAGAGCTAGAGGGAACCTCAACGTGACAAGCTGCCTCCAGCGTAGGCCCCTAGTAGCCGTGCAGAAAGGGAGGCAGGCAGCTGTCTCCATGAGTTCTCAGTCGCGTAGAGGCTTTATTTTAAAGGAAGTGGTACACTTTGGAGGACTCCTAGGCCTCTCGGGTATGCATCACTTTCCCTCCAAGTTCACCGAGTACCTCCAGACCCCTGTGGGGCGGCTGAGCAACTTCGAGGCCCATTGGTTGACCCCCCCCACACCACCCCCGGAGGCCCTCTCTGCGTGCCGCGCGATGGGCTACACACTGGACGTCCCTCGAGGAGCGCTACATTTCCAGAGCCCTCGAACAGCCTCAGGACAGCATTTCGGGTGAGTCCGACTTTGTCATGGCCCTTGTGTGAGCTGCCATGGGAAAACACTGTGCTTTGAATACTTCGAGGACCTCGTACCTGAAGTCACTCTGCCCGAGGAGAAAGTCAGCATCTCACCATGCCGTGTCGCTAACGGCACGCCCAGCACGAACACAGGCCTGGAAGAAAGGCCCCGAGTGGCGGTGCAGAAGCGGAGGCGTGCAGCAGTTTCCATGAGGCGCTGGCCTCGGCTCTGGGCACCTTCAACGGCAGCAGGGTTTTCTGGACACCTAGGAGGCTGGCGCGGGCCCCCTGTTCCCGGCAGGAACACTGAGTACCGCCAGGCCCACCTGGGTCTGCTAAGCAACATCCAGGCCCGTAGCCCTTTAGAGCCCCTCTGTGGATGCCCAGCGTAGGGAAACGCGCTGCACTCCCCTTGGGAGCAGCTTAGGGTCCTCAGCACTCGCACACGTTCCCGGACACCGTTCTGGCACGTCCCACATGGCGTCGAAGTCTTACGCATTACCCTAGGCTGAGCTGAACTCAGGGAAACCCTCGGCTTCGCAGTCCACCTAGGACCTCCTGCCTGAAGTCAC
Organism: Lagenorhynchus albirostris; assembly: GCF_949774975.1. Lineage (NCBI taxonomy): Eukaryota > Metazoa > Chordata > Mammalia > Artiodactyla > Delphinidae > Lagenorhynchus > Lagenorhynchus albirostris. The sequence goes on from NC_083105.1 coordinate 74,248,175, forward strand.
CGTGCCTCCCGGAGAGAGTCGGCTTGCGTTCTTACTGCCATGTACGTCCCCTTCCTCCTGTGGCACTGCAGGCTTTGAATAGCCACAGGCCCAGAGGAGCAGCTACGGCGTTCCTTGGCTGAGGCAGTTCGCTTGACGCAGAACACCCTACTTCGAGAAGTTGATTCAGGGAAGGAAACTCAGGGTGACCTGTGTCTCTTTGGGCTTGTGAGAAACCACGGGGATGTCTGCTGAGTGCGCCCACGGAAACGGGGGCCTGCTGCAAGTAGCCTTGCTTTCCCGTTTGGAAGGCTGCGTTCATGCTGCCTTGAAGCTACCTGACCTTCCCTGCTCTCGACAGGCCTGTTAGCCCTGTCAGAGTGCTTCGGGGAACGTTATGAGTCTGCTCTGTCTAAAGCAGGTGCTTCCATGGCCGCGGCTCTGGTCCGCCTGACAAGCTCTAGAGCTAGAGGGAACCTCAACGTGACAAGCTGCCTCCAGCGTAGGCCCCTAGTAGCCGTGCAGAAAGGGAGGCAGGCAGCTGTCTCCATGAGTTCTCAGTCGCGTAGAGGCTTTATTTTAAAGGAAGTGGTACACTTTGGAGGACTCCTAGGCCTCTCGGGTATGCATCACTTTCCCTCCAAGTTCACCGAGTACCTCCAGACCCCTGTGGGGCGGCTGAGCAACTTCGAGGCCCATTGGTTGACCCCCCCCCACACCACCCCCGGAGGCCCTCTCTGCGTGCCGCGCGATGGGCTACACACTGGACGTCCCTCGAGGAGCGCTACATTTCCAGAGCCCTCGAACAGCCTCAGGACAGCATTTCGGGTGAGTGCGACTTTGTCATGGCCCTTGTGTGAGCTGCCATGGGAAAACACTGTGCTTTGAATACTTCGAGGACCTCGTACCTGAAGTCACTCTGCCCGAGGAGAAAGTCAGCATCTCACCATGCCGTGTCGCTAACGGCACGCCCAGCACGAACACAGGCCTGGAAGAAAGGCCCCGAGTGGCGGTGCAGAAGCGGAGGCGTGCAGCAGTTTCCATGAGGCGGTGGCCTCGGCTCTGGGCACCTTCAACGGCAGCAGGGTTTTCTGGACACCTAGGAGGCTGGCGCGGGCCCCCTGTTCCCGGCAGGAACACTGAGTACCGCCAGGCCCACCTGGGTCTGCTAAGCAACATCCAGGCCCGTAGCCCTTTAGAGCCCCTCTGTGGATGCCCAGCGTAGGGAAACGCGCTGCACTCCCCTTGGGAGCAGCTTAGGGTCCTCAGCACTCGCACACGTTCCCGGACACCGTTCTGGCACGTCCCACATGGCGTCGAAGTCTTACGCATTACCCTAGGCTGAGCTGAACTCAGAGAAACCCTCGGCTTCGCAGTCCACCTAGGACCTCCTGCCTGAAGTCACCGTGCCTCCCGGAGAGAGTCGGCTTGCGTTCTTACTGCCATGTACGTCCCCTTCCTCCTGTGGCACTGCAGGCTTTGAATAGCCACAGGCCCAGAGGAGCAGCTACGGCGTTCCTTGGCTGAGGCAGTTCGCTTGACGCAGAACACCCTACTTCGAGAAGTTGATTCAGGGAAGGAAACTCAGGGTGACCTGTGTCTCTTTGGGCTTGTGAGAAACCACGGGGATGTCTGCTGAGTGCGCCCACGGAAACGGGGGCCTGCTGCAAGTAGCCTTGCTTTCCCGTTTGGAAGGCTGCGTTCATGCTGCCTTGAAGCTACCTGACCTTCCCTGCTCTCGACAGGCCTGTTAGCCCTGTCAGAGTGCTTCGGGGAACGTTATGAGTCTGCTCTGTCTAAAGCAGGTGCTTCCATGGCCGCGGCTCTGGTCCGCCTGACAAGCTCTAGAGCTAGAGGGAACCTCAACGTGACAAGCTGCCTCCAGCGTAGGCCCCTAGTAGCCGTGCAGAAAGGGAGGCAGGCAGCTGTCTCCATGAGTTCTCAGTCGCGTAGAGGCTTTATTTTAAAGGAAGTGGTACACTTTGGAGGACTCCTAGGCCTCTCGGGTATGCATCACTTTCCCTCCAAGTTCACCGAGTACCTCCAGACCCCTGTGGGGCGGCTGAGCAACTTCGAGGCCCATTGGTTGACCCCCCCCCACACCACCCCCGGAGGCCCTCTCTGCGTGCCGCGCGATGGGCTACACACTGGACGTCCCTCGAGGAGCGCTACATTTCCAGAGCCCTCGAACAGCCTCAGGACAGCATTTCGGGTGAGTGCGACTTTGTCATGGCCCTTGTGTGAGCTGCCATGGGAAAACACTGTGCTTTGAATACTTCGAGGACCTCGTACCTGAAGTCACTCTGCCCGAGGAGAAAGTCAGCATCTCACCATGCCGTGTCGCTAACGGCACGCCCAGCACGAACACAGGCCTGGAAGAAAGGCCCCGAGTGGCGGTGCAGAAGCGGAGGCGTGCAGCAGTTTCCATGAGGCGGTGGCCTCGGCTCTGGGCACCTTCAACGGCAGCAGGGTTTTCTGGACACCTAGGAGGCTGGCGCGGGCCCCCTGTTCCCGGCAGGAACACTGAGTACCGCCAGGCCCACCTGGGTCTGCTAAGCAACATCCAGGCCCGTAGCCCTTTAGAGCCCCTCTGTGGATGCCCAGCGTAGGGAAACGCGCTGCACTCCCCTTGGGAGCAGCTTAGGGTCCTCAGCACTCGCACACGTTCCCGGACACCGTTCTGGCACGTCCCACATGGCGTCGAAGTCTTACGCATTACCCTAGGCTGAGCTGAACTCAGAGAAACCCTCGGCTTCGCAGTCCACCTAGGACCTCCTGCCTGAAGTCACCGTGCCTCCCGGAGAGAGTCGGCTTGCGTTCTTACTGCCATGTACGTCCCCTTCCTCCTGTGGCACTGCAGGCTTTGAATAGCCACAGGCCCAGAGGAGCAGCTACGGCGTTCCTTGGCTGAGGCAGTTCGCTTGACGCAGAACACCCTACTTCGAGAAGTTGATTCAGGGAAGGAAACTCAGGGTGACCTGTGTCTCTTTGGGCTTGTGAGAAACCACGGGGATGTCTGCTGAGTGCGCCCACGGAAACGGGGGCCTGCTGCAAGTAGCCTTGCTTTCCCGTTTGGAAGGCTGCGTTCATGCTGCCTTGAAGCTACCTGACCTTCCCTGCTCTCGACAGGCCTGTTAGCCCTGTCAGAGTGCTTCGGGGAACGTTATGAGTCTGCTCTGTCTAAAGCAGGTGCTTCCATGGCCGCGGCTCTGGTCCGCCTGACAAGCTCTAGAGCTAGAGGGAACCTCAACGTGACAAGCTGCCTCCAGCGTAGGCCCCTAGTAGCCGTGCAGAAAGGGAGGCAGGCAGCTGTCTCCATGAGTTCTCAGTCGCGTAGAGGCTTTATTTTAAAGGAAGTAGTACACTTTGGAGGACTCCTAGGCCTCTCGGGTATGCATCACTTTCCCTCCAAGTTCACCGAGTACCTCCAGACCCCTGTGGGGCGGCTGAGCAACTTCGAGGCCCATTGGTTGACCCCCCCCACACACCACCCCCGGAGGCCCTCTCTGCGTGCCGCGCGATGGGCTACACACTGGACGTCCCTCGAGGAGCGCTACATTTCCAGAGCCCTCGAACAGCCTCAGGACAGCATTTCGGGTGAGTGCGACTTTGTCATGGCCCTTGTGTGAGCTGCCATGGGAAAACACTGTGCTTTGAATACTTCGAGGACCTCGTACCTGAAGTCACTCTGCCCGAGGAGAAGGTCAGCATCTCACCATGCCGTGTCGCTAACGGCACGCCCAGCACGAACACAGGCCTGGAAGAAAGGCCCCGAGTGGCGGTGCAGAAGCGGAGGCGTGCAGCAGTTTCCATGAGGCGGTGGCCTCGGCTCTGGGCACCTTCAACGGCAGCAGGGTTTTCTGGACACCTAGGAGGCTGGCGCGGGCCCCCTGTTCCCGGCAGGAACACTGAGTACCGCCAGGCCCACCTGGGTCTGCTAAGCAACATCCAGGCCCGTAGCCCTTTAGAGCCCCTCTGTGGATGCCCAGCGTAGGGAAACGCGCTGCACTCCCCTTGGGAGCAGCTTAGGGTCCTCAGCACTCGCACACGTTCCCGGACACCGTTCTGGCACGTCCCACATGGCGTCGAAGTCTTACGCATTACCCTAGGCTGAGCTGAACTCAAGGAAACCCTCGGCTTCGCAGTCCACCTAGGACCTCCTGCCTGAAGTCACCGTGCCTCCCGGAGAGAGTCGGCTAGCGTTCTTACTGCCATGTACGTCCCCTTCCTCCTGTGGCACTGCAGGCTTTGAATAGCCACAGGCCCAGAGGAGCAGCTACGGCGTTCCTTGGCTGAGGCAGTTCGCTTGACGCAGAACACCCTACTTCGAGAAGTTGATTCAGGGAAGGAAACTCAGGGTGACCTGTGTCTCTTTGGGCTTGTGAGAAACCACGGGGATGTCTGCTGAGTGCGCCCACGGAAACGGGGGCCTGCTGCAAGTAGCCTTGCTTTCCCGTTTGGAAGGCTGCGTTCATGCTGCCTTGAAGCTACCTGACCTTCCCTGCTCTCGACAGGCCTGTTAGCCCTGTCAGAGTGCTTCGGGGAACGTTATGAGTCTGCTCTGTCTAAAGCAGGTGCTTCCATGGCCGCGGCTCTGGTCCGCCTGACAAGCTCTAGAGCTAGAGGGAACCTCAACGTGACAAGCTGCCTCCAGCGTAGGCCCCTAGTAGCCGTGCAGAAAGGGAGGCAGGCAGCTGTCTCCATGAGTTCTCAGTCGCGTAGAGGCTTTATTTTAAAGGAAGTAGTACACTTTGGAGGACTCCTAGGCCTCTCGGGTATGCATCACTTTCCCTCCAAGTTCACCGAGTACCTCCAGACCCCTGTGGGGCGGCTGAGCAACTTCGAGGCCCATTGTTTGACCCCCGCCACACCACCCCCGGAGGCCCTCTGTGCGTGCCGTGCGATGGGCTACACACTGGACGTCCCTCGAGGAGCGCTACATTTCCAGAGCCCTCGAACAGCCTCAGGACAGCATTTCGGGTGAGTGCGACTTTGTCATGGCCCTTGTGTGAGCTGCCATGGGCAAACACGGTGCTTTGAATACTTCGAGGACCTCGTACCTGAAGTCACTCTGCCCGAGGAGAAAGTCAGCATCTCACCATGCCGTGTCGCTAACGGCACGCCCAGCACGAACACAGGCCTGGAAGAAAGGCCCCGAGTGGCGGTGCAGAAGCGGAGGCGTGCAGCAGTTTCCATGAGGCGGTGGCCTCGGCTCTGGGCACCTTCAACGGCAGCAGGGTTTTCTGGACACCTAGGAGGCTGGCGCGGGCCCCCTGTTCCCGGCAGGAACACTGAGTACCGCCAGGCCCACCTGGGTCTGCTAAGCAACATCCAGGCCCGTAGCCCTTTAGAGCCCCTCTGTGGATGCCCAGCGTAGGGAAACGCGCTGCACTCCCCTTGGGAGCAGCTTAGGGTCCTCAGCACTCGCACACGTTCCCGGACACCGTTCTGGCACGTCCCACATGGCGTCGAAGTCTTACGCATTACCCTAGGCTGAGCTGAACTCAGAGAAACCCTCGGCTTCGCAGTCCACCTAGGACCTCCTGCCTGAAGTCACCGTGCCTCCCGGAGAGAGTCGGCTTGCGTTCTTACTGCCATGTACGTCCCCTTCCTCCTGTGGCACTGCAGGCTTTGAATAGCCACAGGCCCAGAGGAGCAGCTACGGCGTTCCTTGGCTGAGGCAGTTCGCTTGACGCAGAACACCCTACTTCGAGAAGTTGATTCAGGGAAGGAAACTCAGGGTGACCTGTGTCTCTTTGGGCTTGTGAGAAACCACGGGGATGTCTGCTGAGTGCGCCCACGGAAACGGGGGCCTGCTGCAAGTAGCCTTGCTTTCCCGTTTGGAAGGCTGCGTTCATGCTGCCTTGAAGCTACCTGACCTTCCCTGCTCTCGACAGGCCTGTTAGCCCTGTCAGAGTGCTTCGGGGAACGTTATGAGTCTGCTCTGTCTAAAGCAGGTGCTTCCATGGCCGCGGCTCTGGTCCGCCTGACAAGCTCTAGAGCTAGAGGGAACCTCAACGTGACAAGCTGCCTCCAGCGTAGGCCCCTAGTAGCCGTGCAGAAAGGGAGGCAGGCAGCTGTCTCCATGAGTTCTCAGTCGCGTAGAGGCTTTATTTTAAAGGAAGTAGTACACTTTGGAGGACTCCTAGGCCTCTCGGGTATGCATCACTTTCCCTCCAAGTTCACCGAGTACCTCCAGACCCCTGTGGGGCGGCTGAGCAACTTCGAGGCCCATTGGTTGACCCCCCCCCCACACCACCCCCGGAGGCCCTCTCTGCGTGCTGCGCGATGGGCTACACACTGGACGTCCCTCGAGGAGCGCTACATTTCCAGAGCCCTCGAACAGCCTCAGGACAGCATTTCGGGTGAGTCCGACTTTGTCATGGCCCTTGTGTGAGCTGCCATGGGAAAACACTGTGCTTTGAATACTTCGAGGACCTCGTACCTGAAGTCACTCTGCCCGAGGAGAAAGTCAGCATCTCACCATGCCGTGTCGCTAACGGCACGCCCAGCACGAACACAGGCCTGGAAGAAAGGCCCCGAGTGGCGGTGCAGAAGCGGAGGCGTGCAGCAGTTTCCATGAGGCGGTGGCCTCGGCTCTGGGCACCTTCAACGGCAGCAGGGTTTTCTGGACACCTAGGAGGCTGGCGCGGGCCCCCTGTTCCCGGCAGGAACACTGAGTACCGCCAGGCCCACCTGGGTCTGCTAAGCAACATCCAGGCCCGTAGCCCTTTAGAGCCCCTCTGTGGATGCCCAGCGTAGGGAAACGCGCTGCACTCCCCTTGGGAGCAGCTTAGGGTCCTCAGCACTCGCACACGTTCCCGGACACCGTTCTGGCACGTCCCACATGGCGTCGAAGTCTTACGCATTACCCTAGGCTGAGCTGAACTCAGAGAAACCCTCGGCTTCGCAGTCCACCTAGGACCTCCTGCCTGAAGTCACCGTGCCTCCCGGAGAGAGTCGGCTTGCGTTCTTACTGCCATGTACGTCCCCTTCCTCCTGTGGCACTGCAGGCTTTGAATAGCCACAGGCCCAGAGGAGCAGCTACGGCGTTCCTTGGCTGAGGCAGTTCGCTTGACGCAGAACACCCTACTTCGAGAAGTTGATTCAGGGAAGGAAACTCAGGGTGACCTGTGTCTCTTTGGGCTTGTGAGAAACCACGGGGATGTCTGCTGAGTGCGCCCACGGAAACGGGGGCCTGCTGCAAGTAGCCTTGCTTTCCCGTTTGGAAGGCTGCGTTCATGCTGCCTTGAAGCTACCTGACCTTCCCTGCTCTCGACAGGCCTGTTAGCCCTGTCAGAGTGCTTCGGGGAACGTTATGAGTCTGCTCTGTCTAAAGCAGGTGCTTCCATGGCCGCGGCTCTGGTCCGCCTGACAAGCTCTAGAGCTAGAGGGAACCTCAACGTGACAAGCTGCCTCCAGCGTAGGCCCCTAGTAGCCGTGCAGAAAGGGAGGCAGGCAGCTGTCTCCATGAGTTCTCAGTCGCGTAGAGGCTTTATTTTAAAGGAAGTAGTACACTTTGGAGGACTCCTAGGCCTCTCGGGTATGCATCACTTTCCCTCCAAGTTCACCGAGTACCTCCAGACCCCTGTGGGGCGGCTGAGCAACTTCGAGGCCCATTGGTTGACCCCCGCCACACCACCCCCGGAGGCCCTCTGTGCGTGCCGCGCGATGGGCTACACACTGGACGTCCCTCGAGGAGCGCTACATTTCCAGAGCCCTCGAACAGCCTCAGGACAGCATTTCGGGTGAGTGCGACTTTGTCATGGCCCTTGTGTGAGCTGCCATGGGAAAACACTGTGCTTTGAATACTTCGAGGACCTCGTACCTGAAGTCACTCTGCCCGAGGAGAAGGTCAGCATCTCACCATGCCGTGTCGCTAACGGCACGCCCAGCACGAACACAGGCCTGGAAGAAAGGCCCCGAGTGGCGGTGCAGAAGCGGAGGCGTGCAGCAGTTTCCATGAGGCGGTGGCCTCGGCTCTGGGCACCTTCAACGGCAGCAGGGTTTTCTGGACACCTAGGAGGCTGGCGCGGGCCCCCTGTTCCCGGCAGGAACACTGAGTACCGCCAGGCCCACCTGGGTCTGCTAAGCAACATCCAGGCCCGTAGCCCTTTAGAGCCCCTCTGTGGATGCCCAGCGTAGGGAAACGCGCTGCACTCCCCTTGGGAGCAGCTTAGGGTCCTCAGCACTCGCACACGTTCCCGGACACCGTTCTGGCACGTCCCACATGGCGTCGAAGTCTTACGCATTACCCTAGGCTGAGCTGAACTCAGAGAAACCCTCGGCTTCGCAGTCCACCTAGGACCTCCTGCCTGAAGTCACCGTGCCTCCCGGAGAGAGTCGGCTTGCGTTCTTACTGCCATGTACGTCCCCTTCCTCCTGTGGCACTGCAGGCTTTGAATAGCCACAGGCCCAGAGGAGCAGCTACGGCGTTCCTTGGCTGAGGCAGTTCGCTTGACGCAGAACACCCTACTTCGAGAAGTTGATTCAGGGAAGGAAACTCAGGGTGACCTGTGTCTCTTTGGGCTTGTGAGAAACCACGGGGATGTCTGCTGAGTGCGCCCACGGAAACGGGGGCCTGCTGCAAGTAGCCTTGCTTTCCCGTTTGGAAGGCTGCGTTCATGCTGCCTTGAAGCTACCTGACCTTCCCTGCTCTCGACAGGCCTGTTAGCCCTGTCAGAGTGCTTCGGGGAACGTTATGAGTCTGCTCTGTCTAAAGCAGGTGCTTCCATGGCCGCGGCTCTGGTCCGCCTGACAAGCTCTAGAGCTAGAGGGAACCTCAACGTGACAAGCTGCCTCCAGCGTAGGCCCCTAGTAGCCGTGCAGAAAGGGAGGCAGGCAGCTGTCTCCATGAGTTCTCAGTCGCGTAGAGGCTTTATTTTAAAGGAAGTAGTACACTTTGGAGGACTCCTAGGCCTCTCGGGTATGCATCACTTTCCCTCCAAGTTCACCGAGTACCTCCAGACCCCTGTGGGGCGGCTGAGCAACTTCGAGGCCCATTGGTTGACCCCCCCCCCACACCACCCCCGGAGGCCCTCTCTGCGTGCCGCGCGATGGGCTACACACTGGACGTCCCTCGAGGAGCGCTACATTTCCAGAGCCCTCGAACAGCCTCAGGACAGCATTTCGGGTGAGTCCGACTTTGTCATGGCCCTTGTGTGAGCTGCCATGGGAAAACACTGTGCTTTGAATACTTCGAGGACCTCGTACCTGAAGTCACTCTGCCCGAGGAGAAGGTCAGCATCTCACCATGCCGTGTCGCTAACGGCACGCCCAGCACGAACACAGGCCTGGAAGAAAGGCCCCGAGTGGCGGTGCAGAAGCGGAGGCGTGCAGCAGTTTCCATGAGGCGGTGGCCTCGGCTCTGGGCACCTTCAACGGCAGCAGGGTTTTCTGGACACCTAGGAGGCTGGCGCGGGCCCCCTGTTCCCGGCAGGAACACTGAGTACCGCCAGGCCCACCTGGGTCTGCTAAGCAACATCCAGGCCCGTAGCCCTTTAGAGCCCCTCTGTGGATGCCCAGCGTAGGGAAACGCGCTGCACTCCCCTTGGGAGCAGCTTAGGGTCCTCAGCACTCGCACACGTTCCCGGACACCGTTCTGGCACGTCCCACATGGCGTCGAAGTCTTACGCATTACCCTAGGCTGAGCTGAACTCAGAGAAACCCTCGGCTTCGCAGTCCACCTAGGACCTCCTGCCTGAAGTCACCGTGCCTCCCGGAGAGAGTCGGCTTGCGTTCTTACTGCCATGTACGTCCCCTTCCTCCTGTGGCACTGCAGGCTTTGAATAGCCACAGGCCCAGAGGAGCAGCTACGGCGTTCCTTGGCTGAGGCAGTTCGCTTGACGCAGAACACCCTACTTCGAGAAGTTGATTCAGGGAAGGAAACTCAGGGTGACCTGTGTCTCTTTGGGCTTGTGAGAAACCACGGGGATGTCTGCTGAGTGCGCCCACGGAAACGGGGGCCTGCTGCAAGTAGCCTTGCTTTCCCGTTTGGAAGGCTGCGTTCATGCTGCCTTGAAGCTACCTGACCTTCCCTGCTCTCGACAGGCCTGTTAGCCCTGTCAGAGTGCTTCGGGGAACGTTATGAGTCTGCTCTGTCTAAAGCAGGTGCTTCCATGGCCGCGGCTCTGGTCCGCCTGACAAGCTCTAGAGCTAGAGGGAACCTCAACGTGACAAGCTGCCTCCAGCGTAGGCCCCTAGTAGCCGTGCAGAAAGGGAGGCAGGCAGCTGTCTCCATGAGTTCTCAGTCGCGTAGAGGCTTTATTTTAAAGGAAGTGGTACACTTTGGAGGACTCCTAGGTCTCTCGGGTATGCATCACTTTCCCTCCAAGTTCACCGAGTACCTCCAGACCCCTGTGGGGCGGCTGAGCAACTTCGAGGCCCATTGGTTGACCCCCGCCACACCACCCCCGGAGGCCCTCTGTGCGTGCCGCGCGATGGGCTACACACTGGACGTCCCTCGAGGAGCGCTACATTTCCAGAGCCCTCGAACAGCCTCAGGACAGCATTTCGGGTGAGTGCGACTTTGTCATGGCCCTTGTGTGAGCTGCCATGGGAAAACACTGTGCTTTGAATACTTCGAGGACCTCGTACCTGAAGTCACTCTGCCCGAGGAGAAGGTCAGCATCTCACCATGCCGTGTCGCTAACGGCACGCCCAGCACGAACACAGGCCTGGAAGAAAGGCCCCGAGTGGCGGTGCAGAAGCGGAGGCGTGCAGCAGTTTCCATGAGGCGGTGGCCTCGGCTCTGGGCACCTTCAACGGCAGCAGGGTTTTCTGGACACCTAGGAGGCTGGCGCGGGCCCCCTGTTCCCGGCAGGAACACTGAGTACCGCCAGGCCCACCTGGGTCTGCTAAGCAACATCCAGGCCCGTAGCCCTTTAGAGCCCCTCTGTGGATGCCCAGCGTAGGGAAACGCGCTGCACTCCCCTTGGGAGCAGCTTAGGGTCCTCAGCACTCGCACACGTTCCCGGACACCGTTCTGGCACGTCCCACATGGCGTCGAAGTCTTACGCATTACCCTAGGCTGAGCTGAACTCAGAGAAACCCTCGGCTTCGCAGTCCACCTAGGACCTCCTGCCTGAAGTCACCGTGCCTCCCGGAGAGAGTCGGCTTGCGTTCTTACTGCCATGTACGTCCCCTTCCTCCTGTGGCACTGCAGGCTTTGAATAGCCACAGGCCCAGAGGAGCAGCTACGGCGTTCCTTGGCTGAGGCAGTTCGCTTGACGCAGAACACCCTACTTCGAGAAGTTGATTCAGGGAAGGAAACTCAGGGTGACCTGTGTCTCTTTGGGCTTGTGAGAAACCACGGGGATGTCTGCTGAGTGCGCCCACGGAAACGGGGGCCTGCTGCAAGTAGCCTTGCTTTCCCGTTTGGAAGGCTGCGTTCATGCTGCCTTGAAGCTACCTGACCTTCCCTGCTCTCGACAGGCCTGTTAGCCCTGTCAGAGTGCTTCGGGGAACGTTATGAGTCTGCTCTGTCTAAAGCAGGTGCTTCCATGGCCGCGGCTCTGGTCCGCCTGACAAGCTCTAGAGCTAGAGGGAACCTCAACGTGACAAGCTGCCTCCAGCGTAGGCCCCTAGTAGCCGTGCAGAAAGGGAGGCAGGCAGCTGTCTCCATGAGTTCTCAGTCGCGTAGAGGCTTTATTTTAAAGGAAGTAGTACACTTTGGAGGACTCCTAGGCCTCTCGGGTATGCATCACTTTCCCTCCAAGTTCACCGAGTACCTCCAGACCCCTGTGGGGCGGCTGAGCAACTTCGAGGCCCATTGGTTGACCCCCGCCACACCACCCCCGGAGGCCCTCTGTGCGTGCCGCGCGATGGGCTACACACTGGACGTCCCTCGAGGAGCGCTACATTTCCAGAGCCCTCGAACAGCCTCAGGACAGCATTTCGGGTGAGTGCGACTTTGTCATGGCCCTTGTGTGAGCTGCCATGGGAAAACACTGTGCTTTGAATACTTCGAGGACCTCGTACCTGAAGTCACTCTGCCCGAGGAGAAGGTCAGCATCTCACCATGCCGTGTCGCTAACGGCACGCCCAGCACGAACACAGGCCTGGAAGAAAGGCCCCGAGTGGCGGTGCAGAAGCGGAGGCGTGCAGCAGTTTCCATGAGGCGGTGGCCTCGGCTCTGGGCACCTTCAACGGCAGCAGGGTTTTCTGGACACCTAGGAGGCTGGCGCGGGCCCCCTGTTCCCGGCAGGAACACTGAGTACCGCCAGGCCCACCTGGGTCTGCTAAGCAACATCCAGGCCCGTAGCCCTTTAGAGCCCCTCTGTGGATGCCCAGCGTAGGGAAACGCGCTGCACTCCCCTTGGGAGCAGCTTAGGGTCCTCAGCACTCGCACACGTTCCCGGACACCGTTCTGGCACGTCCCACATGGCGTCGAAGTCTTACGCATTACCCTAGGCTGAGCTGAACTCAGAGAAACCCTCGGCTTCGCAGTCCACCTAGGACCTCCTGCCTGAAGTCACCGTGCCTCCCGGAGAGAGTCGGCTTGCGTTCTTACTGCCATGTACGTCCCCTTCCTCCTGTGGCACTGCAGGCTTTGAATAGCCACAGGCCCAGAGGAGCAGCTACGGCGTTCCTTGGCTGAGGCAGTTCGCTTGACGCAGAACACCCTACTTCGAGAAGTTGATTCAGGGAAGGAAACTCAGGGTGACCTGTGTCTCTTTGGGCTTGTGAGAAACCACGGGGATGTCTGCTGAGTGCGCCCACGGAAACGGGGGCCTGCTGCAAGTAGCCTTGCTTTCCCGTTTGGAAGGCTGCGTTCATGCTGCCTTGAAGCTACCTGACCTTCCCTGCTCTCGACAGGCCTGTTAGCCCTGTCAGAGTGCTTCGGGGAACGTTATGAGTCTGCTCTGTCTAAAGCAGGTGCTTCCATGGCCGCGGCTCTGGTCCGCCTGACAAGCTCTAGAGCTAGAGGGAACCTCAACGTGACAAGCTGCCTCCAGCGTAGGCCCCTAGTAGCCGTGCAGAAAGGGAGGCAGGCAGCTGTCTCCATGAGTTCTCAGTCGCGTAGAGGCTTTATTTTAAAGGAAGTAGTACACTTTGGAGGACTCCTAGGCCTCTCGGGTATGCATCACTTTCCCTCCAAGTTCACCGAGTACCTCCAGACCCCTGTGGGGCGGCTGAGCAACTTCGAGGCCCATTGGTTGACCCCCCCCCCACACCACCCCCGGAGGCCCTCTCTGCGTGCCGCGCGATGGGCTACACACTGGACGTCCCTCGAGGAGCGCTACATTTCCAGAGCCCTCGAACAGCCTCAGGACAGCATTTCGGGTGAGTCCGACTTTGTCATGGCCCTTGTGTGAGCTGCCATGGGAAAACACTGTGCTTTGAATACTTCGAGGACCTCGTACCTGAAGTCACTCTGCCCGAGGAGAAGGTCAGCATCTCACCATGCCGTGTCGCTAACGGCACGCCCAGCACGAACACAGGCCTGGAAGAAAGGCCCCGAGTGGCGGTGCAGAAGCGGAGGCGTGCAGCAGTTTCCATGAGGCGGTGGCCTCGGCTCTGGGCACCTTCAACGGCAGCAGGGTTTTCTGGACACCTAGGAGGCTGGCGCGGGCCCCCTGTTCCCGGCAGGAACACTGAGTACCGCCAGGCCCACCTGGGTCTGCTAAGCAACATCCAGGCCCGTAGCCCTTTAGAGCCCCTCTGTGGATGCCCAGCGTAGGGAAACGCGCTGCACTCCCCTTGGGAGCAGCTTAGGGTCCTCAGCACTCGCACACGTTCCCGGACACCGTTCTGGCACGTCCCACATGGCGTCGAAGTCTTACGCATTACCCTAGGCTGAGCTGAACTCAGAGAAACCCTCGGCTTCGCAGTCCACCTAGGACCTCCTGCCTGAAGTCACCGTGCCTCCCGGAGAGAGTCGGCTTGCGTTCTTACTGCCATGTACGTCCCCTTCCTCCTGTGGCACTGCAGGCTTTGAATAGCCACAGGCCCAGAGGAGCAGCTACGGCGTTCCTTGGCTGAGGCAGTTCGCTTGACGCAGAACACCCTACTTCGAGAAGTTGATTCAGGGAAGGAAACTCAGGGTGACCTGTGTCTCTTTGGGCTTGTGAGAAACCACGGGGATGTCTGCTGAGTGCGCCCACGGAAACGGGGGCCTGCTGCAAGTAGCCTTGCTTTCCCGTTTGGAAGGCTGCGTTCATGCTGCCTTGAAGCTCCCTGACCTTCCCTGCTCTCGACAGGCCTGTTAGCCCTGTCAGAGTGCTTCGGGGAACGTTATGAGTCTGCTCTGTCTAAACCAGGTGCTTCCATGGCCGCGGCTCTGGTCCGCCTGACAAGCTCTAGAGCTAGAGGGAACCTCAACGTGACAAGCTGCCTCCAGCGTAGGCCCCTAGTAGCCGTGCAGAAAGGGAGGCAGGCAGCTGTCTCCATGAGTTCTCAGTCGCGTAGAGGCTTTATTTTAAAGGAAGTGGTACACTTTGGAGGACTCCTAGGTCTCTCGGGTATGCATCACTTTCCCTCCAAGTTCACCGAGTACCTCCAGACCCCTGTGGGGCGGCTGAGCAACTTCGAGGCCCATTGGTTGACCCCCGCCACACCACCCCCGGAGGCCCTCTGTGCGTGCCGCGCGATGGGCTACACACTGGACGTCCCTCGAGGAGCGCTACATTTCCAGAGCCCTCGAACAGCCTCAGGACAGCATTTCGGGTGAGTGCGACTTTGTCATGGCCCTTGTGTGAGCTGCCATGGGAAAACACTGTGCTTTGAATACTTCGAGGACCTCGTACCTGAAGTCACTCTGCCCGAGGAGAAGGTCAGCATCTCACCATGCCGTGTCGCTAACGGCACGCCCAGCACGAACACAGGCCTGGAAGAAAGGCCCCGAGTGGCGGTGCAGAAGCGGAGGCGTGCAGCAGTTTCCATGAGGCGGTGGCCTCGGCTCTGGGCACCTTCAACGGCAGCAGGGTTTTCTGGACACCTAGGAGGCTGGCGCGGGCCCCCTGTTCCCGGCAGGAACACTGAGTACCGCCAGGCCCACCTGGGTCTGCTAAGCAACATCCAGGCCCGTAGCCCTTTAGAGCCCCTCTGTGGATGCCCAGCGTAGGGAAACGCGCTGCACTCCCCTTGGGAGCAGCTTAGGGTCCTCAGCACTCGCACACGTTCCCGGACACCGTTCTGGCACGTCCCACATGGCGTCGAAGTCTTACGCATTACCCTAGGCTGAGCTGAACTCAGAGAAACCCTCGGCTTCGCAGTCCACCTAGGACCTCCTGCCTGAAGTCACCGTGCCTCCCGGAGAGAGTCGGCTTGCGTTCTTACTGCCATGTACGTCCCCTTCCTCCTGTGGCACTGCAGGCTTTGAATAGCCACAGGCCCAGAGGAGCAGCTACGGCGTTCCTTGGCTGAGGCAGTTCGCTTGACGCAGAACACCCTACTTCGAGAAGTTGATTCAGGGAAGGAAACTCAGGGTGACCTGTGTCTCTTTGGGCTTGTGAGAAACCACGGGGATGTCTGCTGAGTGCGCCCACGGAAACGGGGGCCTGCTGCAAGTAGCCTTGCTTTCCCGTTTGGAAGGCTGCGTTCATGCTGCCTTGAAGCTACCTGACCTTCCCTGCTCTCGACAGGCCTGTTAGCCCTGTCAGAGTGCTTCGGGGAACGTTATGAGTCTGCTCTGTCTAAAGCAGGTGCTTCCATGGCCGCGGCTCTGGTCCGCCTGACAAGCTCTAGAGCTAGAGGGAACCTCAACGTGACAAGCTGCCTCCAGCGTAGGCCCCTAGTAGCCGTGCAGAAAGGGAGGCAGGCAGCTGTCTCCATGAGTTCTCAGTCGCGTAGAGGCTTTATTTTAAAGGAAGTGGTACACTTTGGAGGACTCCTAGGCCTCTCGGGTATGCATCACTTTCCCTCCAAGTTCACCGAGTACCTCCAGACCCCTGTGGGGCGGCTGAGCAACTTCGAGGCCCATTGGTTGACCCCCCCCCACACCACCCCCGGAGGCCCTCTGTGCGTGCCGCGCGATGGGCTACACACTGGACGTCCCTCGAGGAGCGCTACATTTCCAGAGCCCTCGAACAGCCTCAGGACAGCATTTCGGGTGAGTCCGACTTTGTCATGGCCCTTGTGTGAGCTGCCATGGGAAAACACTGTGCTTTGAATACTTCGAGGACCTCGTACCTGAAGTCACTCTGCCCGAGGAGAAAGTCAGCATCTCACCATGCCGTGTCGCTAACGGCACGCCCAGCACGAACACAGGCCTGGAAGAAAGGCCCCGAGTGGCGGTTCAGAAGCGGAGGCGTGCAGCAGTTTCCATGAGGCGGTGGCCTCGGCTCTGGGCACCTTCAACGGCAGCAGGGTTTTCTGGACACCTAGGAGGCTGGCGCGGGCCCCCTGTTCCCGGCAGGAACACTGAGTACCGCCAGGCCCACCTGGGTCTGCTAAGCAACATCCAGGCCCGTAGCCCTTTAGAGCCCCTCTGTGGATGCCCAGCGTAGGGAAACGCGCTGCACTCCCCTTGGGAGCAGCTTAGGGTCCTCAGCACTCGCACACGTTCCCGGACACCGTTCTGGCACGTCCCACATGGCGTCGAAGTCTTACGCATTACCCTAGGCTGAGCTGAACTCAGAGAAACCCTCGGCTTCGCAGTCCACCTAGGACCTCCTGCCTGAAGTCACCGTGCCTCCCGGAGAGAGTCGGCTTGCGTTCTTACTGCCATGTACGTCCCCTTCCTCCTGTGGCACTGCAGGCTTTGAATAGCCACAGGCCCAGAGGAGCAGCTACGGCGTTCCTTGGCTGAGGCAGTTCGCTTGACGCAGAACACCCTACTTCGAGAAGTTGATTCAGGGAAGGAAACTCAGGGTGACCTGTGTCTCTTTGGGCTTGTGAGAAACCACGGGGATGTCTGCTGAGTGCGCCCACGGAAACGGGGGCCTGCTGCAAGTAGCCTTGCTTTCCCGTTTGGAAGGCTGCGTTCATGCTGCCTTGAAGCTACCTGACCTTCCCTGCTCTCGACAGGCCTGTTAGCCCTGTCAGAGTGCTTCGGGGAACGTTATGAGTCTGCTCTGTCTAAAGCAGGTGCTTCCATGGCCGCGGCTCTGGTCCGCCTGACAAGCTCTAGAGCTAGAGGGAACCTCAACGTGACAAGCTGCCTCCAGCGTAGGCCCCTAGTAGCCGTGCAGAAAGGGAGGCAGGCAGCTGTCTCCATGAGTTCTCAGTCGCGTAGAGGCTTTATTTTAAAGGAAGTAGTACACTTTGGAGGACTCCTAGGCCTCTCGGGTATGCATCACTTTCCCTCCAAGTTCACCGAGTACCTCCAGACCCCTGTGGGGCGGCTGAGCAACTTCGAGGCCCATTGGTTGACCCCCCCCCACACCACCCCCGGAGGCCCTCTGTGCGTGCCGCGCGATGGGCTACACACTGGACGTCCCTCGAGGAGCGCTACATTTCCAGAGCCCTCGAACAGCCTCAGGACAGCATTTCGGGTGAGTGCGACTTTGTCATGGCCCTTGTGTGAGCTGCCATGGGAAAACACTGTGCTTTGAATACTTCGAGGACCTCGTACCTGAAGTCACTCTGCCCGAGGAGAAAGTCAGCATCTCACCATGCCGTGTCGCTAACGGCACGCCCAGCACGAACACAGGCCTGGAAGAAAGGCCCCGAGTGGCGGTGCAGAAGCGGAGGCGTGCAGCAGTTTCCATGAGGCGGTGGCCTCGGCTCTGGGCACCTTCAACGGCAGCAGGGTTTTCTGGACACCTAGGAGGCTGGCGCGGGCCCCCTGTTCCCGGCAGGAACACTGAGTACCGCCAGGCCCACCTGGGTCTGCTAAGCAACATCCAGGCCCGTAGCCCTTTAGAGCCCCTCTGTGGATGCCCAGCGTAGGGAAACGCGCTGCACTCCCCTTGGGAGCAGCTTAGGGTCCTCAGCACTCGCACACGTTCCCGGACACCGTTCTGGCACGTCCCACATGGCGTCGAAGTCTTACGCATTACCCTAGGCTGAGCTGAACTCAGAGAAACCCTCGGCTTCGCAGTCCACCTAGGACCTCCTGCCTGAAGTCACCGTGCCTCCCGGAGAGAGTCGGCTTGCGTTCTTACTGCCATGTACGTCCCCTTCCTCCTGTGGCACTGCAGGCTTTGAATAGCCACAGGCCCAGAGGAGCAGCTACGGCGTTCCTTGGCTGAGGCAGTTCGCTTGACGCAGAACACCCTACTTCGAGAAGTTGATTCAGGGAAGGAAACTCAGGGTGACCTGTGTCTCTTTGGGCTTGTGAGAAACCACGGGGATGTCTGCTGAGTGCGCCCACGGAAACGGGGGCCTGCTGCAAGTAGCCTTGCTTTCCCGTTTGGAAGGCTGCGTTCATGCTGCCTTGAAGCTACCTGACCTTCCCTGCTCTCGACAGGCCTGTTAGCCCTGTCAGAGTGCTTCGGGGAACGTTATGAGTCTGCTCTGTCTAAAGCAGGTGCTTCCATGGCCGCGGCTCTGGTCCGCCTGACAAGCTCTAGAGCTAGAGGGAACCTCAACGTGACAAGCTGCCTCCAGCGTAGGCCCCTAGTAGCCGTGCAGAAAGGGAGGCAGGCAGCTGTCTCCATGAGTTCTCAGTCGCGTAGAGGCTTTATTTTAAAGGAAGTGGTACACTTTGGAGGACTCCTAGGCCTCTCGGGTATGCATCACTTTCCCTCCAAGTTCACCGAGTACCTCCAGACCCCTGTGGGGCGGCTGAGCAACTTCGAGGCCCATTGGTTGACCCCCCCCCCACACCACCCCCGGAGGCCCTCTGTGCGTGCCGCGCGATGGGCTACACACTGGACGTCCCTCGAGGAGCGCTACATTTCCAGAGCCCTCGAACAGCCTCAGGACAGCATTTCGGGTGAGTGCGACTTTGTCATGGCCCTTGTGTGAGCTGCCATGGGAAAACACTGTGCTTTGAATACTTCGAGGACCTCGTACCTGAAGTCACTCTGCCCGAGGAGAAAGTCAGCATCTCACCATGCCGTGTCGCTAACGGCACGCCCAGCACGAACACAGGCCTGGAAGAAAGGCCCCGAGTGGCGGTGCAGAAGCGGAGGCGTGCAGCAGTTTCCATGAGGCGGTGGCCTCGGCTCTGGGCACCTTCAACGGCAGCAGGGTTTTCTGGACACCTAGGAGGCTGGCGCGGGCCCCCTGTTCCCGGCAGGAACACTGAGTACCGCCAGGCCCACCTGGGTCTGCTAAGCAACATCCAGGCCCGTAGCCCTTTAGAGCCCCTCTGTGGATGCCCAGCGTAGGGAAACGCGCTGCACTCCCCTTGGGAGCAGCTTAGGGTCCTCAGCACTCGCACACGTTCCCGGACACCGTTCTGGCACGTCCCACATGGCGTCGAAGTCTTACGCATTACCCTAGGCTGAGCTGAACTCAGAGAAACCCTCGGCTTCGCAGTCCACCTAGGACCTCCTGCCTGAAGTCACCGTGCCTCCCGGAGAGAGTCGGCTTGCGTTCTTACTGCCATGTACGTCCCCTTCCTCCTGTGGCACTGCAGGCTTTGAATAGCCACAGGCCCAGAGGAGCAGCTACGGCGTTCCTTGGCTGAGGCAGTTCGCTTGACACAGAACACCCTACTTCGAGAAGTTGATTCAGGGAAGGAAACTCAGGGTGACCTGTGTCTCTTTGGGCTTGTGAGAAACCACGGGGATGTCTGCTGAGTGCGCCCACGGAAACGGGGGCCTGCTGCAAGTAGCCTTGCTTTCCCGTTTGGAAGGCTGCGTTCATGCTGCCTTGAAGCTACCTGACCTTCCCTGCTCTCGACAGGCCTGTTAGCCCTGTCAGAGTGCTTCGGGGAACGTTATGAGTCTGCTCTGTCTAAACCAGGTGCTTCCATGGCCGCGGCTCTGGTCCGCCTGACAAGCTCTAGAGCTAGAGGGAACCTCAACGTGACAAGCTGCCTCCAGCGTAGGCCCCTAGTAGCCGTGCAGAAAGGGAGGCAGGCAGCTGTCTCCATGAGTTCTCAGTCGCGTAGAGGCTTTATTTTAAAGGAAGTAGTACACTTTGGAGGACTCCTAGGCCTCTCGGGTATGCATCACTTTCCCTCCAAGTTCACCGAGTACCTCCAGACCCCTGTGGGGCGGCTGAGCAACTTCGAGGCCCATTGGTTGACCCCCCCCACACCACCCCAGGAGGCCCTCTGTGCGTGCCGCGCGATGGGCTACACACTGGACGTCCCTCGAGGAGCGCTACATTTCCAGAGCCCTCGAACAGCCTCAGGACAGCATTTCGGGTGAGTGCGACTTTGTCATGGCCCTTGTGTGAGCTGCCATGGGAAAACACTGTGCTTTGAATACTTCGAGGACCTCGTACCTGAAGTCACTCTGCCCGAGGAGAAGGTCAGCATCTCACCATGCCGTGTCGCTAACGGCACGCCCAGCACGAACACAGGCCTGGAAGAAAGGCCCCGAGTGGCGGTGCAGAAGCGGAGGCGTGCAGCAGTTTCCATGAGGCGGTGGCCTCGGCTCTGGGCACCTTCAACGGCAGCAGGGTTTTCTGGACACCTAGGAGGCTGGCGCGGGCCCCCTGTTCCCGGCAGGAACACTGAGTACCGCCAGGCCCACCTGGGTCTGCTAAGCAACATCCAGGCCCGTAGCCCTTTAGAGCCCCTCTGTGGATGCCCAGCGTAGGGAAACGCGCTGCACTCCCCTTGGGAGCAGCTTAGGGTCCTCAGCACTCGCACACGTTCCCGGACACCGTTCTGGCACGTCCCACATGGCGTCGAAGTCTTACGCATTACCCTAGGCTGAGCTGAACTCAGAGAAACCCTCGGCTTCGCAGTCCACCTAGGACCTCCTGCCTGAAGTCACCGTGCCTCCCGGAGAGAGTCGGCTTGCGTTCTTACTGCCATGTACGTCCCCTTCCTCCTGTGGCACTGCAGGCTTTGAATAGCCACAGGCCCAGAGGAGCAGCTACGGCGTTCCTTGGCTGAGGCAGTTCGCTTGACGCAGAACACCCTACTTCGAGAAGTTGATTCAGGGAAGGAAACTCAGGGTGACCTGTGTCTCTTTGGGCTTGTGAGAAACCACGGGGATGTCTGCTGAGTGCGCCCACGGAAACGGGGGCCTGCTGCAAGTAGCCTTGCTTTCCCGTTTGGAAGGCTGCGTTCATGCTGCCTTGAAGCTCCCTGACCTTCCCTGCTCTCGACAGGCCTGTTAGCCCTGTCAGAGTGCTTCGGGGAACGTTATGAGTCTGCTCTGTCTAAACCAGGTGCTTCCATGGCCGCGGCTCTGGTCCGCCTGACAAGCTCTAGAGATAGAGGGAACCTCAACGTGACAAGCTGCCTCCAGCGTAGGCCCCTAGTAGCCGTGCAGAAAGGGAGGCAGGCAGCTGTCTCCATGAGTTCTCAGTCGCGTAGAGGCTTTATTTTAAAGGAAGTAGTACACTTTGGAGGACTCCTAGGTCTCTCGGGTATGCATCACTTTCCCTCCAAGTTCACCGAGTACCTCCAGACCCCTGTGGGGCGGCTGAGCAACTTCGAGGCCCATTGGTTGACCCCCGCCACACCACCCCCGGAGGCCCTCTGTGCGTGCCGCGCGATGGGCTACACACTGGACGTCCCTCGAGGAGCGCTACATTTCCAGAGCCCTCGAACAGCCTCAGGACAGCATTTCGGGTGAGTGCGACTTTGTCATGGCCCTTGTGTGAGCTGCCATGGGAAAACACTGTGCTTTGAATACTTCGAGGACCTCGTACCTGAAGTCACTCTGCCCGAGGAGAAGGTCAGCATCTCACCATGCCGTGTCGCTAACGGCACGCCCAGCACGAACACAGGCCTGGAAGAAAGGCCCCGAGTGGCGGTGCAGAAGCGGAGGCGTGCAGCAGTTTCCATGAGGCGGTGGCCTCGGCTCTGGGCACCTTCAACGGCAGCAGGGTTTTCTGGACACCTAGGAGGCTGGCGCGGGCCCCCTGTTCCCGGCAGAAACACTGAGTACCGCCAGGCCCACCTGGGTCTGCTAAGCAACATCCAGGCCCGTAGCCCTTTAGAGCCCCTCTGTGGATGCCCAGCGTAGGGAAACGCGCTGCACTCCCCTTGGGAGCAGCTTAGGGTCCTCAGCACTCGCACACGTTCCCGGACACCGTTCTGGCACGTCCCACATGGCGTCGAAGTCTTACGCATTACCCTAGGCTGAGCTGAACTCAGAGAAACCCTCGGCTTCGCAGTCCACCTAGGACCTCCTGCCTGAAGTCACCGTGCCTCCCGGAGAGAGTCGGCTTGCGTTCTTACTGCCATGTACGTCCCCTTCCTCCTGTGGCACTGCAGGCTTTGAATAGCCACAGGCCCAGAGGAGCAGCTACGGCGTTCCTTGGCTGAGGCAGTTCGCTTGACGCAGAACACCCTACTTCGAGAAGTTGATTCAGGGAAGGAAACTCAGGGTGACCTGTGTCTCTTTGGGCTTGTGAGAAACCACGGGGATGTCTGCTGAGTGCGCCCACGGAAACGGGGGCCTGCTGCAAGTAGCCTTGCTTTCCCGTTTGGAAGGCTGCGTTCATGCTGCCTTGAAGCTCCCTGACCTTCCCTGCTCTCGACAGGCCTGTTAGCCCTGTCAGAGTGCTTCGGGGAACGTTATGAGTCTGCTCTGTCTAAAGCAGGTGCTTCCATGGCCGCGGCTCTGGTCCGCCTGACAAGCTCTAGAGCTAGAGGGAACCTCAACGTGACAAGCTGCCTCCAGCGTAGGCCCCTAGTAGCCGTGCAGAAAGGGAGGCAGGCAGCTGTCTCCATGAGTTCTCAGTCGCGTAGAGGCTTTATTTTAAAGGAAGTAGTACACTTTGGAGGACTCCTAGGCCTCTCGGGTATGCATCACTTTCCCTCCAAGTTCACCGAGTACCTCCAGACCCCTGTGGGGCGGCTGAGCAACTTCGAGGCCCATTGTTTGACCCCCGCCACACCACCCCCGGAGGCCCTCTGTGCGTGCCGCGCGATGGGCTACACACTGGACGTCCCTCGAGGAGCGCTACATTTCCAGAGCCCTCGAACAGCCTCAGGACAGCATTTCGGGTGAGTGCGACTTTGTCATGGCCCTTGTGTGAGCTGCCATGGGAAAACACGGTGCTTTGAATACTTCGAGGACCTCGTACCTGAAGTCACTCTGCCCGAGGAGAAAGTCAGCATCTCACCATGCCGTGTCGCTAACGGCACGCCCAGCACGAACACAGGCCTGGAAGAAAGGCCCCGAGTGGCGGTGCAGAAGCGGAGGCGTGCAGCAGTTTCCATGAGGCGGTGGCCTCGGCTCTGGGCACCTTCAACGGCAGCAGGGTTTTCTGGACACCTAGGAGGCTGGCGCGGGCCCCCTGTTCCCGGCAGGAACACTGAGTACCGCCAGGCCCACCTGGGTCTGCTAAGCAACATCCAGGCCCGTAGCCCTTTAGAGCCCCTCTGTGGATGCCCAGCGTAGGGAAACGCGCTGCACTCCCCTTGGGAGCAGCTTAGGGTCCTCAGCACTCGCACACGTTCCCGGACACCGTTCTGGCACGTCCCACATGGCGTCGAAGTCTTACGCATTACCCTAGGCTGAGCTGAACTCAGAGAAACCCTCGGCTTCGCAGTCCACCTAGGACCTCCTGCCTGAAGTCACCGTGCCTCCCGGAGAGAGTCGGCTTGCGTTCTTACTGCCATGTACGTCCCCTTCCTCCTGTGGCACTGCAGGCTTTGAATAGCCACAGGCCCAGAGGAGCAGCTACGGCGTTCCTTGGCTGAGGCAGTTCGCTTGACGCAGAACACCCTACTTCGAGAAGTTGATTCAGGGAAGGAAACTCAGGGTGACCTGTGTCTCTTTGGGCTTGTGAGAAACCACGGGGATGTCTGCTGAGTGCGCCCACGGAAACGGGGGCCTGCTGCAAGTAGCCTTGCTTTCCCGTTTGGAAGGCTGCGTTCATGCTGCCTTGAAGCTACCTGACCTTCCCTGCTCTCGACAGGCCTGTTAGCCCTGTCAGAGTGCTTCGGGGAACGTTATGAGTCTGCTCTGTCTAAAGCAGGTGCTTCCATGGCCGCGGCTCTGGTCCGCCTGACAAGCTCTAGAGCTAGAGGGAACCTCAACGTGACAAGCTGCCTCCAGCGTAGGCCCCTAGTAGCCGTGCAGAAAGGGAGGCAGGCAGCTGTCTCCATGAGTTCTCAGTCGCGTAGAGGCTTTATTTTAAAGGAAGTAGTACACTTTGGAGGACTCCTAGGCCTCTCGGGTATGCATCACTTTCCCTCCAAGTTCACCGAGTACCTCCAGACCCCTGTGGGGCGGCTGAGCAACTTCGAGGCCCATTGGTTGACCCCCCCCCACACCACCCCCGGAGGCCCTCTCTGCGTGCTGCGCGATGGGCTACACACTGGACGTCCCTCGAGGAGCGCTACATTTCCAGAGCCCTCGAACAGCCTCAGGACAGCATTTCGGGTGAGTCCGACTTTGTCATGGCCCTTGTGTGAGCTGCCATGGGAAAACACTGTGCTTTGAATACTTCGAGGACCTCGTACCTGAAGTCACTCTGCCCGAGGAGAAGGTCAGCATCTCACCATGCCGTGTCACTAACGGCACGCCCAGCACGAACACAGGCCTGGAAGTAAGGCCCCGAGTGGCGGTGCAGAAGCGGAGGCGTGCAGCAGTTTCCATGAGGCGGTGGCCTCGGCTCTGGGCACCTTCAACGGCAGCAGGGTTTTCTGGACACCTAGGAGGCTGGCGCGGGCCCCCTGTTCCCGGCAGGAACACTGAGTACCGCCAGGCCCACCTGGGTCTGCTAAGCAACATCCAGGCCCGTAGCCCTTTAGAGCCCCTCTGTGGATGCCCAGCGTAGGGAAACGCGCTGCACTCCCCTTGGGAGCAGCTTAGGGTCCTCAGCACTCGCACACGTTCCCGGACACCGTTCTGGCACGTCCCACATGGCGTCGAAGTCTTACGCATTACCCTAGGCTGAGCTGAACTCAGAGAAACCCTCGGCTTCGCAGTCCACCTAGGACCTCCTGCCTGAAGTCACCGTGCCTCCCGGAGAGAGTCGGCTTGCGTTCTTACTGCCATGTACGTCCCCTTCCTCCTGTGGCACTGCAGGCTTTGAATAGCCACAGGCCCAGAGGAGCAGCTACGGCGTTCCTTGGCTGAGGCAGTTCGCTTGACGCAGAACACCCTACTTCGAGAAGTTGATTCAGGGAAGGAAACTCAGGGTGACCTGTGTCTCTTTGGGCTTGTGAGAAACCACGGGGATGTCTGCTGAGTGCGCCCACGGAAACGGGGGCCTGCTGCAAGTAGCCTTGCTTTCCCGTTTGGAAGGCTGCGTTCATGCTGCCTTGAAGCTCCCTGACCTTCCCTGCTCTCGACAGGCCTGTTAGCCCTGTCAGAGTGCTTCGGGGAACGTTATGAGTCTGCTCTGTCTAAACCAGGTGCTTCCATGGCCGCGGCTCTGGTCCGCCTGACAAGCTCTAGAGCTAGAGGGAACCTCAACGTGACAAGCTGCCTCCAGCGTAGGCCCCTAGTAGCCGTGCAGAAAGGGAGGCAGGCAGCTGTCTCCATGAGTTCTCAGTCGCGTAGAGGCTTTATTTTAAAGGAAGTGGTACAATTTGGAGGACTCCTAGGTCTCTCGGGTATGCATCACTTTCCCTCCAAGTTCACCGAGTACCTCCAGACCCCTGTGGGGCGGCTGAGCAACTTCGAGGCCCATTGGTTGACCCCCGCCACACCACCCCCGGAGGCCCTCTGTGCGTGCCGCGCGATGGGCTACACACTGGACGTCCCTCGAGGAGCGCTACATTTCCAGAGCCCTCGAACAGCCTCAGGACAGCATTTCGGGTGAGTGCGACTTTGTCATGGCCCTTGTGTGAGCTGCCATGGGAAAACACTGTGCTTTGAATACTTCGAGGACCTCGTACCTGAAGTCACTCTGCCCGAGGAGAAGGTCAGCATCTCACCATGCCGTGTCGCTAACGGCACGCCCAGCACGAACACAGGCCTGGAAGAAAGGCCCCGAGTGGCGGTGCAGAAGCGGAGGCGTGCAGCAGTTTCCATGAGGCGGTGGCCTCGGCTCTGGGCACCTTCAACGGCAGCAGGGTTTTCTGGACACCTAGGAGGCTGGCGCGGGCCCCCTGTTCCCGGCAGGAACACTGAGTACCGCCAGGCCCACCTGGGTCTGCTAAGCAACATCCAGGCCCGTAGCCCTTTAGAGCCCCTCTGTGGATGCCCAGCGTAGGGAAACGCGCTGCACTCCCCTTGGGAGCAGCTTAGGGTCCTCAGCACTCGCACACGTTCCCGGACACCGTTCTGGCACGTCCCACATGGCGTCGAAGTCTTACGCATTACCCTAGGCTGAGCTGAACTCAGAGAAACCCTCGGCTTCGCAGTCCACCTAGGACCTCCTGCCTGAAGTCACCGTGCCTCCCGGAGAGAGTCGGCTTGCGTTCTTACTGCCATGTACGTCCCCTTCCTCCTGTGGCACTGCAGGCTTTGAATAGCCACAGGCCCAGAGGAGCAGCTACGGCGTTCCTTGGCTGAGGCAGTTCGCTTGACGCAGAACACCCTACTTCGAGAAGTTGATTCAGGGAAGGAAACTCAGGGTGACCTGTGTCTCTTTGGGCTTGTGAGAAACCACGGGGATGTCTGCTGAGTGCGCCCACGGAAACGGGGGCCTGCTGCAAGTAGCCTTGCTTTCCCGTTTGGAAGGCTGCGTTCATGCTGCCTTGAAGCTACCTGACCTTCCCTGCTCTCGACAGGCCTGTTAGCCCTGTCAGAGTGCTTCGGGGAACGTTATGAGTCTGCTCTGTCTAAAGCAGGTGCTTCCATGGCCGCGGCTCTGGTCCGCCTGACAAGCTCTAGAGCTAGAGGGAACCTCAACGTGACAAGCTGCCTCCAGCGTAGGCCCCTAGTAGCCGTGCAGAAAGGGAGGCAGGCAGCTGTCTCCATGAGTTCTCAGTCGCGTAGAGGCTTTATTTTAAAGGAAGTGGTACACTTTGGAGGACTCCTAGGCCTCTCGGGTATGCATCACTTTCCCTCCAAGTTCACCGAGTACCTCCAGACCCCTGTGGGGCGGCTGAGCAACTTCGAGGCCCATTGGTTGACCCCCCCCCACACCACCCCCGGAGGCCCTCTGTGCGTGCCGCGCGATGGGCTACACACTGGACGTCCCTCGAGGAGCGCTACATTTCCAGAGCCCTCGAACAGCCTCAGGACAGCATTTCGGGTGAGTGCGACTTTGTCATGGCCCTTGTGTGAGCTGCCATGGGAAAACACTGTGCTTTGAATACTTCGAGGACCTCGTACCTGAAGTCACTCTGCCCGAGGAGAAAGTCAGCATCTCACCATGCCGTGTCGCTAACGGCACGCCCAGCACGAACACAGGCCTGGAAGAAAGGCCCCGAGTGGCGGTGCAGAAGCGGAGGCGTGCAGCAGTTTCCATGAGGCGGTGGCCTCGGCTCTGGGCACCTTCAACGGCAGCAGGGTTTTCTGGACACCTAGGAGGCTGGCGCGGGCCCCCTGTTCCCGGCAGGAACACTGAGTACCGCCAGGCCCACCTGGGTCTGCTAAGCAACATCCAGGCCCGTAGCCCTTTAGAGCCCCTCTGTGGATGCCCAGCGTAGGGAAACGCGCTGCACTCCCCTTGGGAGCAGCTTAGGGTCCTCAGCACTCGCACACGTTCCCGGACACCGTTCTGGCACGTCCCACATGGCGTCGAAGTCTTACGCATTACCCTAGGCTGAGCTGAACTCAGAGAAACCCTCGGCTTCGCAGTCCACCTAGGACCTCCTGCCTGAAGTCACCGTGCCTCCCGGAGAGAGTCGGCTTGCGTTCTTACTGCCATGTACGTCCCCTTCCTCCTGTGGCACTGCAGGCTTTGAATAGCCACAGGCCCAGAGGAGCAGCTACGGCGTTCCTTGGCTGAGGCAGTTCGCTTGACGCAGAACACCCTACTTCGAGAAGTTGATTCAGGGAAGGAAACTCAGGGTGACCTGTGTCTCTTTGGGCTTGTGAGAAACCACGGGGATGTCTGCTGAGTGCGCCCACGGAAACGGGGGCCTGCTGCAAGTAGCCTTGCTTTCCCGTTTGGAAGGCTGCGTTCATGCTGCCTTGAAGCTACCTGACCTTCCCTGCTCTCGACAGGCCTGTTAGCCCTGTCAGAGTGCTTCGGGGAACGTTATGAGTCTGCTCTGTCTAAAGCAGGTGCTTCCATGGCCGCGGCTCTGGTCCGCCTGACAAGCTCTAGAGCTAGAGGGAACCTCAACGTGACAAGCTGCCTCCAGCGTAGGCCCCTAGTAGCCGTGCAGAAAGGGAGGCAGGCAGCTGTCTCCATGAGTTCTCAGTCGCGTAGAGGCTTTATTTTAAAGGAAGTGGTACACTTTGGAGGACTCCTAGGCCTCTCGGGTATGCATCACTTTCCCTCCAAGTTCACCGAGTACCTCCAGACCCCTGTGGGGCGGCTGAGCAACTTCGAGGCCCATTGGTTGACCCCCCCCCACACCACCCCCGGAGGCCCTCTGTGCGTGCCGCGCGATGGGCTACACACTGGACGTCCCTCGAGGAGCGCTACATTTCCAGAGCCCTCGAACAGCCTCAGGACAGCATTTCGGGTGAGTGCGACTTTGTCATGGCCCTTGTGTGAGCTGCCATGGGAAAACACTGTGCTTTGAATACTTCGAGGACCTCGTACCTGAAGTCACTCTGCCCGAGGAGAAAGTCAGCATCTCACCATGCCGTGTCGCTAACGGCACGCCCAGCACGAACACAGGCCTGGAAGAAAGGCCCCGAGTGGCGGTGCAGAAGCGGAGGCGTGCAGCAGTTTCCATGAGGCGGTGGCCTCGGCTCTGGGCACCTTCAACGGCAGCAGGGTTTTCTGGACACCTAGGAGGCTGGCGCGGGCCCCCTGTTCCCGGCAGGAACACTGAGTACCGCCAGGCCCACCTGGGTCTGCTAAGCAACATCCAGGCCCGTAGCCCTTTAGAGCCCCTCTGTGGATGCCCAGCGTAGGGAAACGTGCTGCACTCCCCTTGGGAGCAGCTTAGGGTCCTCAGCACTCGCACACGTTCCCGGACACCGTTCTGGCACGTCCCACATGGCGTCGAAGTCTTACGCATTACCCTAGGCTGAGCTGAACTCAGAGAAACCCTCGGCTTCGCAGTCCACCTAGGACCTCCTGCCTGAAGTCACCGTGCCTCCCGGAGAGAGTCGGCTTGCGTTCTTACTGCCATGTACGTCCCCTTCCTCCTGTGGCACTGCAGGCTTTGAATAGCCACAGGCCCAGAGGAGCAGCTACGGCGTTCCTTGGCTGAGGCAGTTCGCTTGACGCAGAACACCCTACTTCGAGAAGTTGATTCAGGGAAGGAAACTCAGGGTGACCTGTGTCTCTTTGGGCTTGTGAGAAACCACGGGGATGTCTGCTGAGTGCGCCCACGGAAACGGGGGCCTGCTGCAAGTAGCCTTGCTTTCCCGTTTGGAAGGCTGCGTTCATGCTGCCTTGAAGCTACCTGACCTTCCCTGCTCTCGACAGGCCTGTTAGCCCTGTCAGAGTGCTTCGGGGAACGTTATGAGTCTGCTCTGTCTAAACCAGGTGCTTCCATGGCCGCGGCTCTGGTCCGCCTGACAAGCTCTAGAGCTAGAGGGAACCTCAACGTGACAAGCTGCCTCCAGCGTAGGCCCCTAGTAGCCGTGCAGAAAGGGAGGCAGGCAGCTGTCTCCATGAGTTCTCAGTCGCGTAGAGGCTTTATTTTAAAGGAAGTGGTACACTTTGGAGGACTCCTAGGCCTCTCGGGTATGCATCACTTTCCCTCCAAGTTCACCGAGTACCTCCAGACCCCTGTGGGGCGGCTGAGCAACTTCGAGGCCCATTGGTTGACCCCCCCCCACACCACCCCCGGAGGCCCTCTCTGCGTGCCGCGCGATGGGCTACACACTGGACGTCCCTCGAGGAGCGCTACATTTCCAGAGCCCTCGAACAGCCTCAGGACAGCATTTCGGGTGAGTGCGACTTTGTCATGGCCCTTGTGTGAGCTGCCATGGGAAAACACTGTGCTTTGAATACTTCGAGGACCTCGTACCTGAAGTCACTCTGCCCGAGGAGAAGGTCAGCATCTCACCATGCCGTGTCGCTAACGGCACGCCCAGCACGAACACAGGCCTGGAAGAAAGGCCCCGAGTGGCGGTGCAGAAGCGGAGGCGTGCAGCAGTTTCCATGAGGCGGTGGCCTCGGCTCTGGGCACCTTCAACGGCAGCAGGGTTTTCTGGACACCTAGGAGGCTGGCGCGGGCCCCCTGTTCCCGGCAGGAACACTGAGTACCGCCAGGCCCACCTGGGTCTGCTAAGCAACATCCAGGCCCGTAGCCCTTTAGAGCCCCTCTGTGTATGCCCAGCGTAGGGAAACGCGCTGCACTCCCCTTGGGAGCAGCTTAGGGTCCTCAGCACTCGCACACGTTCCCGGACACCGTTCTGGCACGTCCCACATGGCGTCGAAGTCTTACGCATTACCCTAGGCTGAGCTGAACTCAGAGAAACCCTCGGCTTCGCAGTCCACCTAGGACCTCCTGCCTGAAGTCACCGTGCCTCCCGGAGAGAGTCGGCTTGCGTTCTTACTGCCATGTACGTCCCCTTCCTCCTGTGGCACTGCAGGCTTTGAATAGCCACAGGCCCAGAGGAGCAGCTACGGCGTTCCTTGGCTGAGGCAGTTCGCTTGACGCAGAACACCCTACTTCGAGAAGTTGATTCAGGGAAGGAAACTCAGGGTGACCTGTGTCTCTTTGGGCTTGTGAGAAACCACGGGGATGTCTGCTGAGTGCGCCCACGGAAACGGGGGCCTGCTGCAAGTAGCCTTGCTTTCCCGTTTGGAAGGCTGCGTTCATGCTGCCTTGAAGCTACCTGACCTTCCCTGCTCTCGACAGGCCTGTTAGCCCTGTCAGAGTGCTTCGGGGAACGTTATGAGTCTGCTCTGTCTAAAG
Source organism: Lagenorhynchus albirostris (assembly GCF_949774975.1). NCBI lineage: Eukaryota > Metazoa > Chordata > Mammalia > Artiodactyla > Delphinidae > Lagenorhynchus > Lagenorhynchus albirostris. The sequence continues at coordinate 74,279,016 of NC_083105.1, forward strand.
CAGGTGCTTCCATGGCCGCGGCTCTGGTCCGCCTGACAAGCTCTAGAGCTAGAGGGAACCTCAACGTGACAAGCTGCCTCCAGCGTAGGCCCCTAGTAGCCGTGCAGAAAGGGAGGCAGGCAGCTGTCTCCATGAGTTCTCAGTCGCGTAGAGGCTTTATTTTAAAGGAAGTAGTACACTTTGGAGGACTCCTAGGCCTCTCGGGTATGCATCACTTTCCCTCCAAGTTCACCGAGTACCTCCAGACCCCTGTGGGGCGGCTGAGCAACTTCGAGGCCCATTGGTTGACCCCCCACACACCACCCCAGGAGGCCCTCTGTGCGTGCCGCGCGATGGGCTACACACTGGACGTCCCTCGAGGAGCGCTACATTTCCAGAGCCCTCGAACAGCCTCAGGACAGCATTTCGGGTGAGTGCGACTTTGTCATGGCCCTTGTGTGAGCTGCCATGGGAAAACACTGTGCTTTGAATACTTCGAGGACCTCGTACCTGAAGTCACTCTGCCCGAGGAGAAGGTCAGCATCTCACCATGCCGTGTCGCTAACGGCACGCCCAGCACGAACACAGGCCTGGAAGAAAGGCCCCGAGTGGCGGTGCAGAAGCGGAGGCGTGCAGCAGTTTCCATGAGGCGGTGGCCTCGGCTCTGGGCACCTTCAACGGCAGCAGGGTTTTCTGGACACCTAGGAGGCTGGCGCGGGCCCCCTGTTCCCGGCAGGAACACTGAGTACCGCCAGGCCCACCTGGGTCTGCTAAGCAACATCCAGGCCCGTAGCCCTTTAGAGCCCCTCTGTGGATGCCCAGCGTAGGGAAACGCGCTGCACTCCCCTTGGGAGCAGCTTAGGGTCCTCAGCACTCGCACACGTTCCCGGACACCGTTCTGGCACGTCCCACATGGCGTCGAAGTCTTACGCATTACCCTAGGCTGAGCTGAACTCAGAGAAACCCTCGGCTTCACAGTCCACCTAGGACCTCCTGCCTGAAGTCACCGTGCCTCCCGGAGAGAGTCGGCTTGCGTTCTTACTGCCATGTACGTCCCCTTCCTCCTGTGGCACTGCAGGCTTTGAATAGCCACAGGCCCAGAGGAGCAGCTACGGCGTTCCTTGGCTGAGGCAGTTCGCTTGACGCAGAACACCCTACTTCGAGAAGTTGATTCAGGGAAGGAAACTCAGGGTGACCTGTGTCTCTTTGGGCTTGTGAGAAACCACGGGGATGTCTGCTGAGTGCGCCCACGGAAACGGGGGCCTGCTGCAAGTAGCCTTGCTTTCCCGTTTGGAAGGCTGCGTTCATGCTGCCTTGAAGCTACCTGACCTTCCCTGCTCTCGACAGGCCTGTTAGCCCTGTCAGAGTGCTTCGGGGAACGTTATGAGTCTGCTCTGTCTAAAGCAGGTGCTTCCATGGCCGCGGCTCTGGTCCGCCTGACAAGCTCTAGAGCTAGAGGGAACCTCAACGTGACAAGCTGCCTCCAGCGTAGGCCCCTAGTAGCCGTGCAGAAAGGGAGGCAGGCAGCTGTCTCCATGAGTTCTCAGTCGCGTAGAGGCTTTATTTTAAAGGAAGTAGTACACTTTGGAGGACTCCTAGGCCTCTCGGGTATGCATCACTTTCCCTCCAAGTTCACCGAGTACCTCCAGACCCCTGTGGGGCGGCTGAGCAACTTCGAGGCCCATTGGTTGACCCCCCACACACACCACCCCCCGGAGGCCCTCTGTGCGTGCCGCGCGATGGGCTACACACTGGACGTCCCTCGAGGAGCGCTACATTTCCAGAGCCCTCGAACAGCCTCAGGACAGCATTTCGGGTGAGTGCGACTTTGTCATGGCCCTTGTGTGAGCTGCCATGGGAAAACACTGTGCTTTGAATACTTCGAGGACCTCGTACCTGAAGTCACTCTCCCCGAGGAGAAAGTCAGCATCTCACCATGCCATGTCGCTAACGGCACGCCCAGCACGAACACAGGCCTGGAAGAAAGGCCCCGAGTGGCGGTGCAGAAGCGGAGGCGTGCAGCAGTTTCCATGAGGCGGTGGCCTCGGCTCTGGGCACCTTCAACGGCAGCAGGGTTTTCTGGACACCTAGGAGGCTGGCGCGGGTCCCCTGTTCCCGGCAGGAACACTGAGTACCGCCAGGCCCACCTGGGTCTGCTAAGCAACATCCAGGCCCGTAGCCCTTTAGAGCCCCTCTGTGGATGCCCAGCGTAGGGAAACGCGCTGCACTCCCCTTGGGAGCAGCTTAGGGTCCTCAGCACTCGCACACGTTCCCGGACACCGTTCTGGCACGTCCCACATGGCGTCGAAGTCCTACGCATTACCCTAGGCTGAGCTGAACTCAGAGAAACCCTCTTCTTCGCAGTCCACCTAGGACCTCCTGCCTGAAGTCACCGTGCCTCCCGGAGAGAGTCGGCTTGCGTTCTTACTGCCATGTACGTCCCCTTCCTCCTGTGGCACTGCAGGCTTTGAATAGCCACAGGCCCAGAGGAGCAGCTACGGCGTTCCTTGGCTGAGGCAGTTCGCTTGACGCAGAACACCCTACTTCGAGAAGTTGATTCAGGGAAGGAAACTCAGGGTGACCTGTGTCTCTTTGTGCTTGTGAGAAACCACGGGGATGTCTGCTGAGTGCGCCCACGGAAACGGGGGCCTGCTGCAAGTAGCCTTGCTTTCCCGTTTGGAAGGCTGCGTTCATGCTGCCTTGAAGCTACCTGACCTTCCCTGCTCTCGACAGGCCTGTTAGCCCTGTCAGAGTGCTTCGGGGAACGTTATGAGTCTGCTCTGTCTAAAGCAGGTGCTTCCATGGCCGCGGCTCTGGTCCGCCTGACAAGCTCTAGAGCTAGAGGGAACCTCAACGTGACAAGCTGCCTCCAGCGTAGGCCCCTAGTAGCCGTGCAGAAAGGGAGGCAGGCAGCTGTCTCCATGAGTTCTCAGTCGCGTAGAGGCTTTATTTTAAAGGAAGTGGTACACTTTGGAGGACTCCTAGGCCTCTCGGGTATGCATCACTTTCCCTCCAAGTTCACCGAGTACCTCCAGACCCCTGTGGGGCGGCTGAGCAACTTCGAGGCCCATTGGTTGACCACCCCCCCACACCACCCCCGGAGGCCCTCTGTGCGTGCCGCGCGATGGGCTACACACTGGACGTCCCTCGAGGAGCGCTACATTTCCAGAGCCCTCGAACAGCCTCAGGACAGCATTTCGGGTGAGTGCGACTTTGTCATGGCCCTTGTGTGAGCTGCCATGGGAAAACACTGTGCTTTGAATACTTCGAGGACCTCGTACCTGAAGTCACTCTGCCCGAGGAGAAAGTCAGCATCTCACCATGCCGTGTCGCTAACGGCACGCCCAGCACGAACACAGGCCTGGAAGAAAGGCCCCGAGTGGCGGTGCAGAAGCGGAGGCGTGCAGCAGTTTCCATGAGGCGGTGGCCTCGGCTCTGGGCACCTTCAACGGCAGCAGGGTTTTCTGGACACCTAGGAGGCTGGCGCGGGCCCCCTGTTCCCGGCAGGAACACTGAGTACCGCCAGGCCCACCTGGGTCTGCTAAGCAACATCCAGGCCCGTAGCCCTTTAGAGCCCCTCTGTGTATGCCCAGCATAGGGAAACGCGCTGCACTCCCCTTGGGAGCAGCTTAGGGTCCTCAGCACTCGCACACGTTCCCGGACACCGTTCTGGCACGTCCCACATGGCGTCGAAGTCCTACGCATTACCCTAGGCTGAGCTGAACTCAGGGAAACCCTCGGCTTCGCAGTCCACCTAGGACCTCCTGCCTGAAGTCACCGTGCCTCCCGGAGAGAGTCGGCTTGCGTTCTTACTGCCATGTACGTCCCCTTCCTCCTGTGGCACTGCAGGCTTTGAATAGCCACAGGCCCAGAGGAGCAGCTACGGCGTTCCTTGGCTGAGGCAGTTCGCTTGACGCAGAACACCCTACTTCGAGAAGTTGATTCAGGGAAGGAAACTCAGGGTGACCTGTGTCTCTTTGGGCTTGTGAGAAACCACGGGGATGTCTGCTGAGTGCGCCCACGGAAACGGGGGCCTGCTGCAAGTAGCCTTGCTTTCCCGTTTGGAAGGCTGCGTTCATGCTGCCATGAAGCTACCTGACCTTCCCTGCTCTCGACAGGCCTGTTAGCCCTGTCAGAGTGCTTCGGGGAACGTTATGAGTCTGCTCTGTCTAAACCAGGTGCTTCCATGGCCGCGGCTCTGGTCCGCCTGACAAGCTCTAGAGCTAGAGGGAACCTCAACGTGACAAGCTGCCTCCAGCGTAGGCCCCTAGTAGCCGTGCAGAAAGGGAGGCAGGCAGCTGTCTCCATCAGTTCTCAGTCACGTAGAGGCTTTATTTTAAAGGAAGTGGTACACTTTGGAGGACTCCTAGGCCTCTCGGGTATGCATCACTTTCCCTCCAAGTTCACCGAGTACCTCCAGACCCCTGTGGGGCGGCTGAGCAACTTCGAGGCCCATTGGTTGACCACCCCCCCACAACACCCCCGGAGGCCCTCTGTGCGTGCCGCGCGATGGGCTACACACTGGACGTCCCTCGAGGAGCGCTACATTTCCAGAGCCCTCGAACAGCCTCAGGACAGCATTTCGGGTGAGTGCGACTTTGTCATGGCCCTTGTGTGAGCTGCCATGGGAAAACACTGTGCTTTGAATACTTCGAGGACCTCGTACCTGAAGTCACTCTGCCCGAGGAGAAAGTCAGCATCTCACCATGCCGTGTCGCTAACGGCACGCCCAGCACGAACACAGGCCTGGAAGAAAGGCCCCGAGTGGCGGTGCAGAAGCGGAGGCGTGCAGCAGTTTCCATGAGGCGGTGGCCTCGGCTCTGGGCACCTTCAACGGCAGCAGGGTTTTCTGGACACCTAGGAGGCTGGCGCGGGCCCCCTGTTCCCGGCAGGAACACTGAGTACCGCCAGGCCCACCTGGGTCTGCTAAGCAACATCCAGGCCCGTAGCCCTTTAGAGCCCCTCTGTGGATGCCCAGCGTAGGGAAACGCGCTGCACTCCCCTTGGGAGCAGCTTAGGGTCCTCAGCACTCGCACACGTTCCCGGACACCGTTCTGGCACGTCCCACATGGCGTCGAAGTCTTACGCATTACCCTAGGCTGAGCTGAACTCAGAGAAACCCTCGGCTTCGCAGTCCACCTAGGACCTCCTGCCTGAAGTCACCGTGCCTCCCGGAGAGAGTCGGCTTGCGTTCTTACTGCCATGTACGTCCCCTTCCTCCTGTGGCACTGCAGGCTTTGAATAGCCACAGGCCCAGAGGAGCAGCTACGGCGTTCCTTGGCTGAGGCAGTTCGCTTGACGCAGAACACCCTACTTCGAGAAGTTGATTCAGGGAAGGAAACTCAGGGTGACCTGTGTCTCTTTGGGCTTGTGAGAAACCACGGGGATGTCTGCTGAGTGCGCCCACGGAAACGGGGGCCTGCTGCAAGTAGCCTTGCTTTCCCGTTTGGAAGGCTGCGTTCATGCTGCCTTGAAGCTACCTGACCTTCCCTGCTCTCGACAGGCCTGTTAGCCCTGTCAGAGTGCTTCGGGGAACGTTATGAGTCTGCTCTGTCTAAAGCAGGTGCTTCCATGGCCGCGGCTCTGGTCCGCCTGACAAGCTCTAGAGCTAGAGGGAACCTCAACGTGACAAGCTGCCTCCAGCGTAGGCCCCTAGTAGCCGTGCAGAAAGGGAGGCAGGCAGCTGTCTCCATGAGTTCTCAGTCGCGTAGAGGCTTTATTTTAAAGGAAGTAGTACACTTTGGAGGACTCCTAGGCCTCTCGGGTATGCATCACTTTCCCTCCAAGTTCACCGAGTACCTCCAGACCCCTGTGGGGTGGCTGAGCAACTTCGAGGCCCATTGGTTGACCCCCCCCCCACACCACCCCCCGGAGGCCCTCTGTGCGTGCCGCGCGATGGGCTACACACTGGACGTCCCTCGAGGAGCGCTACATTTCCAGAGCCCTCGAACAGCCTCAGGACAGCATTTCGGGTGAGTGCGACTTTGTCATGGCCCTTGTGTGAGCTGCCATGGGAAAACACTGTGCTTTGAATACTTCGAGGACCTCGTACCTGAAGTCACTCTGCCGAGGAGAAAGTCAGCATCTCACCATGCCGTGTCGCTAACGGCACGCCCAGCACGAACACAGGCCTGGAAGAAAGGCCCCGAGTGGCGGTGCAGAAGCGGAGGCGTGCAGCAGTTTCCATGAGGCGGTGGCCTCGGCTCTGGGCACCTTCAACGGCAGCAGGGTTTTCTGGACACCTAGGAGGCTGGCGCGGGCCCCCTGTTCCCGGCAGGAACACTGAGTACCGCCAGGCCCACCTGGGTCTGCTAAGCAACATCCAGGCCCGTAGCCCTTTAGAGCCCCTCTGTGGATGCCCAGCGTAGGGAAACGCGCTGCACTCCCCTTGGGAGCAGCTTAGGGTCCTCAGCACTCGCACACGTTCCCGGACACCGTTCTGGCGTGTCCCACATGGCGTCGAAGTCCTACGCATTACCCTAGGCTGAGCTGAACTCAGAGAAACCCTCGGCTTCGCAGTCCACCTAGGACCTCCTGCCTGAAGTCACCGTGCCTCCCGGAGAGAGTCGGCTTGCGTTCTTACTGCCATGTACGTCCCCTTCCTCCTGTGGCACTGCAGGCTTTGAATAGCCACAGGCCCAGAGGAGCAGCTACGGCGTTCCTTGGCTGAGGCAGTTCGCTTGACGCAGAACACCCTACTTCGAGAAGTTGATTCAGGGAAGGAAACTCAGGGTGACCTGTGTCTCTTTGGGCTTGTGAGAAACCACGGGGATGTCTGCTGAGTGCGCCCACGGAAACGGCGGCCTGCTGCAAGTAGCCTTGCTTTCCCGTTTGGAAGGCTGCGTTCATGCTGCCATGAAGCTACCTGACCTTCCCTGCTCTCGACAGGCCTGTTAGCCCTGTCAGAGTGCTTCGGGGAACGTTATGAGTCTGCTCTGTCTAAACCAGGTGCTTCCATGGCCGCGGCTCTGGTCCGCCTGACAAGCTCTAGAGCTAGAGGGAACCTCAACGTGACAAGCTGCCTCCAGCGTAGGCCCCTAGTAGCCGTGCAGAAAGGGAGGCAGGCAGCTGTCTCCATCAGTTCTCAGTCACGTAGAGGCTTTATTTTAAAGGAAGTGGTACACTTTGGAGGACTCCTAGGCCTCTCGGGTATGCATCACTTTCCCTCCAAGTTCACCGAGTACCTCCAGACCCCTGTGGGGCGGCTGAGCAACTTCGAGGCCCATTGGTTGACCACCCCCCCACAACACCCCCGGAGGCCCTCTGTGCGTGCCGCGCGATGGGCTACACACTGGACGTCCCTCGAGGAGCGCTACATTTCCAGAGCCCTCGAACAGCCTCAGGACAGCATTTCGGGTGAGTGCGACTTTGTCATGGCCCTTGTGTGAGCTGCCATGGGAAAACACTGTGCTTTGAATACTTCGAGGACCTCGTACCTGAAGTCACTCTGCCCGAGGAGAAAGTCAGCATCTCACCATGCCGTGTCGCTAACGGCACGCCCAGCACGAACACAGGCCTGGAAGAAAGGCCCCGAGTGGCGGTGCAGAAGCGGAGGCGTGCAGCAGTTTCCATGAGGCGGTGGCCTCGGCTCTGGGCACCTTCAACGGCAGCAGGGTTTTCTGGACACCTAGGAGGCTGGCGCGGGCCCCCTGTTCCCGGCAGGAACACTGAGTACCGCCAGGCCCACCTGGGTCTGCTAAGCAACATCCAGGCCCGTAGCCCTTTAGAGCCCCTCTGTGGATGCCCAGCGTAGGGAAACGCGCTGCACTCCCCTTGGGAGCAGCTTAGGGTCCTCAGCACTCGCACACGTTCCCGGACACCGTTCTGGCACGTCCCACATGGCGTCGAAGTCTTACGCATTACCCTAGGCTGAGCTGAACTCAGAGAAACCCTCGGCTTCGCAGTCCACCTAGGACCTCCTGCCTGAAGTCACCGTGCCTCCCGGAGAGAGTCGGCTTGCGTTCTTACTGCCATGTACGTCCCCTTCCTCCTGTGGCACTGCAGGCTTTGAATAGCCACAGGCCCAGAGGAGCAGCTACGGCGTTCCTTGGCTGAGGCAGTTCGCTTGACGCAGAACACCCTACTTCGAGAAGTTGATTCAGGGAAGGAAACTCAGGGTGACCTGTGTCTCTTTGGGCTTGTGAGAAACCACGGGGATGTCTGCTGAGTGCGCCCACGGAAACGGGGGCCTGCTGCAAGTAGCCTTGCTTTCCCGTTTGGAAGGCTGCGTTCATGCTGCCTTGAAGCTACCTGACCTTCCCTGCTCTCGACAGGCCTGTTAGCCCTGTCAGAGTGCTTCGGGGAACGTTATGAGTCTGCTCTGTCTAAAGCAGGTGCTTCCATGGCCGCGGCTCTGGTCCGCCTGACAAGCTCTAGAGCTAGAGGGAACCTCAACGTGACAAGCTGCCTCCAGCGTAGGCCCCTAGTAGCCGTGCAGAAAGGGAGGCAGGCAGCTGTCTCCATGAGTTCTCAGTCGCGTAGAGGCTTTATTTTAAAGGAAGTAGTACACTTTGGAGGACTCCTAGGCCTCTCGGGTATGCATCACTTTCCCTCCAAGTTCACCGAGTACCTCCAGACCCCTGTGGGGCGGCTGAGCAACTTCGAGGCCCATTGGTTGACCCCCCCCCCACACCACCCCCCGGAGGCCCTCTGTGCGTGCCGCGCGATGGGCTACACACTGGACGTCCCTCGAGGAGTGCTACATTTCCAGAGCCCTCGAACAGCCTCAGGACAGCATTTCGGGTGAGTGCGACTTTGTCATGGCCCTTGTGTGAGCTGCCATGGGAAAACACTGTGCTTTGAATACTTCGAGGACCTCGTACCTGAAGTCACTCTACCGAGGAGAAAGTCAGCATCTCACCATGCCGTGTCGCTAACGGCACGCCCAGCACGAACACAGGCCTGGAAGAAAGGCCCCGAGTGGCGGTGCAGAAGCGGAGGCGTGCAGCAGTTTCCATGAGGCGGTGGCCTCGGCTCTGGGCACCTTCAACGGCAGCAGGGTTTTCTGGACACCTAGGAGGCTGGCGCGGGTCCCCTGTTCCCGGCAGGAACACTGAGTACCGCCAGGCCCACCTGGGTCTGCTAAGCAACATCCAGGCCCGTAGCCCTTTAGAGCCCCTCTGTGGATGCCCAGCGTAGGGAAACGCGCTGCACTCCCCTTGGGAGCAGCTTAGGGTCCTCAGCACTCGCACACGTTCCCGGACACCGTTCTGGCACGTCCCACATGGCGTCGAAGTCCTACGCATTACCCTAGGCTGAGCTGAACTCAGGGAAACCCTCGGCTTCGCAGTCCACCTAGGACCTCCTGCCTGAAGTCACCGTGCCTCCCGGAGAGAGTCGGCTTGCGTTCTTACTGCCATGTACGTCCCCTTCCTCCTGTGGCACTGCAGGCTTTGAATAGCCACAGGCCCAGAGGAGCAGCTACGGCGTTCCTTGGCTGAGGCAGTTCGCTTGACGCAGAACACCCTACTTCGAGAAGTTGATTCAGGGAAGGAAACTCAGGGTGACCTGTGTCTCTTTGGGCTTGTGAGAAACCACGGGGATGTCTGCTGAGTGCGCCCACGGAAACGGGGGCCTGCTGCAAGTAGCCTTGCTTTCCCGTTTGGAAGGCTGCGTTCATGCTGCCTTGAAGCTACCTGACCTTCCCTGCTCTCGACAGGCCTGTTAGCCCTGTCAGAGTGCTTCGGGGAACGTTATGAGTCTGCTCTGTCTAAAGCAGGTGCTTCCATGGCCGCGGCTCTGGTCCGCCTGACAAGCTGTAGAGCTAGAGGGAACCTCAACGTGACAAGCTGCCTCCAGCGTAGGCCCATAGTAGCCGTGCAGAAAGGGAGGCAGGCAGCTGTCTCCATCAGTTCTCAGTCGCGTAGAGGCTTTATTTTAAAGGAAGTGGTACACTTTGGAGGACTCCTAGGCCTCTCGGGTATGCATCACTTTCCCTCCAAGTTCACCGAGTACCTCCAGACCCCTGTGGGGCGGCTGAGCAACTTCGAGGCCCATTGGTTGACCACCCCCCACACCACCCCCGGAGGCCCTCTGTGCGTGCCGCGCGATGGGCTACACACTGTACGTCCCTCGAGGAGCGCTACATTTCCAGAGCCCTCGAACAGCCTCAGGACAGCATTTCGGGTGAGTGCGACTTTGTCATGGCCCTTGTGTGAGCTGCCATGGGAAAACACTGTGCTTTGAATACTTCGAGGACCTCGTACCTGAAGTCACTCTGCCCGAGGAGAAAGTCAGCATCTCACCATGCCGTGTCGCTAACGGCACGCCCAGCACGAACACAGGCCTGGAAGAAAGGCCCCGAGTGGCGGTGCAGAAGCGGAGGCGTGCAGCAGTTTCCATGAGGCGGTGGCCTCGGCTCTGGGCACCTTCAACGGCAGCAGGGTTTTCTGGACACCTAGGAGGCTGGCGCGGGTCCCCTGTTCCCGGCAGGAACACTGAGTACCGCCAGGCCCACCTGGGTCTGCGAAGCAACATCCAGGCCCGTAGCCCTTTAGAGCCCCTCTGTGGATGCCCAGCGTAGGGAAACGCGCTGCACTCCCCTTGGGAGCAGCTTAGGGTCCTCAGCACTCGCACACGTTCCCGGACACCGTTCTGGCATGTCCCACATGGCGTCGACGTCCTACGCATTACCCTAGGCTGAGCTGAACTCAGAGAAACCCTCGGCTTCGCAGTCCACCTAGGACCTCCTGCCTGAAGTCACCGTGCCTCCCGGAGAGAGTCGGCTTGCGTTCTTACTGCCATGTACGTCCCCTTCCTCCTGTGGCACTGCAGGCTTTGAATAGCCACAGGCCCAGAGGAGCAGCTACGGCGTTCCTTGGCTGAGGCAGTTCGCTTGACGCAGAACACCCTACTTCGAGAAGTTGATTCAGGGAAGGAAACTCAGGGTGACCTGTGTCTCTTTGGGCTTGTGAGAAACCACGGGGATGTCTGCTGAGTGCGCCCACGGAAACGGGGGCCTGCTGCAAGTAGCCTTGCTTTCCCGTTTGGAAGGCTGCGTTCATGCTGCCATGAAGCTACCTGACCTTCCCTGCTCTCGACAGGCCTGTTAGCCCTGTCAGAGTGCTTCGGGGAACGTTATGAGTCTGCTCTGTCTAAACCACGTGCTTCCATGGCCGCGGCTCTGGTCCGCCTGAAAAGTTCTAGAGCTAGAGGGAACCTCAACGTGACAAGCTGCCTCCAGCGTAGGCCCCTAGTAGCCGTGCAGAAAGGGAGGCAGGCAGCTGTTTCCATCAGTTCCCAGTCGCGTAGAGGCTTTATTTTAAAGGAAGTGGTACACTTTGGAGGACTCCTAGGCCTCTCGGGTATGCATCACTTTCCCTCCAAGTTCACCGAGTACCTCCAGACCCCTGTGGGGCGGCTGAGCAACTTCGAGGCCCATTGGTTGACCCCTGCCCCCACACCACCCCCGGAGGCCCTCTGTGCGTGCCGCGCGATGGGCTACACACTGGACGTCCCTCGAGGAGCGCTACATTTCCAGAGCCCTCGAACAGCCTCAGGACAGCATTTCGGGTGAGTGCGACTTTGTCATGGCCCTTGTGTGAGCTGCCATGGGAAAACACTGTGCTTTGAATACTTCGAGGACCTCGTACCTGAAGTCACTCTGCCCGAGGAGAAAGTCAGCATCTCACCATGCCGTGTCGCTAACGGCACGCCCAGCACGAACACAGGCCTGGAAGAAAGGCCCCGAGTGGCGGTGCAGAAGCGGAGGCGTGCAGCAGTTTCCATGAGGCGGTGGCCTCGGCTCTGGGCACCTTCAACGGCAGCAGGGTTTTCTGGACACCTAGGAGGCTGGCGCGGGCCCCCTGTTCCCGGCAGGAACACTGAGTACCGCCAGGCCCACCTGGGTCTGCTAAGCAACATCCAGGCCCGTAGCCCTTTAGAGCCCCTCTGTGGATGCCCAGCATAGGGAAACGCGCTGCACTCCCCTTGGGAGCAGCTTAGGGTCCTCAGCACTCGCACACGTTCCCGGACACCGTTCTGGCACGTCCCACATGGCGTCGAAGTCTTACGCATTACCCTAGGCTGAGCTGAACTCAGAGAAACCCTCGGCTTCGCAGTCCACCTAGGACCTCCTGCCTGAAGTCACCGTGCCTCCCGGAGAGAGTCGGCTTGCGTTCTTACTGCCATGTACGTCCCCTTCCTCCTGTGGCACTGCAGGCTTTGAATAGCCACAGGCCCAGAGGAGCAGCTACGGCGTTCCTTGGCTGAGGCAGTTCGCTTGACGCAGAACACCCTACTTCGAGAAGTTGATTCAGGGAAGGAAACTCAGGGTGACCTGTGTCTCTTTGGGCTTGTGAGAAACCACGGGGATGTCTGCTGAGTGCGCCCACGGAAACGGGGGCCTGCTGCAAGTAGCCTTGCTTTCCCGTTTGGAAGGCTGCGTTCATGCTGCCTTGAAGCTACCTGACCTTCCCTGCTCTCGACAGGCCTGTTAGCCCTGTCAGAGTGCTTCGGGGAACGTTATGAGTCTGCTCTGTCTAAAGCAGGTGCTTCCATGGCCGCGGCTCTGGTCCGCCTGACAAGCTCTAGAGCTAGAGGGAACCTCAACGTGACAAGCTGCCTCCAGCGTAGGCCCCTAGTAGCCGTGCAGAAAGGGAGGCAGGCAGCTGTCTCCATGAGTTCTCAGTCGCGTAGAGGCTTTATTTTAAAGGAAGTAGTACACTTTGGAGGACTCCTAGGCCTCTCGGGTATGCATCACTTTCCCTCCAAGTTCACCGAGTACCTCCAGACCCCTGTGGGGCGGCTGAGCAACTTCGAGGCCCATTGGTTGACCCCCCCCCCACACCACCCCCCGGAGGCCCTCTGTGCGTGCCGCGCGATGGGCTACACACTGGACGTCCCTCGAGGAGTGCTACATTTCCAGAGCCCTCGAACAGCCTCAGGACAGCATTTCGGGTGAGTGCGACTTTGTCATGGCCCTTGTGTGAGCTGCCATGGGAAAACACTGTGCTTTGAATACTTCGAGGACCTCGTACCTGAAGTCACTCTGCCCGAGGAGAAAGTCAGCATCTCACCATGCCGTGTCGCTAACGGCACGCCCAGCACGAACACAGGCCTGGAAGAAAGGCCCCGAGTGGCGGTGCAGAAGCGGAGGCGTGCAGCAGTTTCCATGAGGCGGTGGCCTCGGCTCTGGGCACCTTCAACGGCAGCAGGGTTTTCTGGACACCTAGGAGGCTGGCGCGGGTCCCCTGTTCCCGGCAGGAACACTGAGTACCGCCAGGCCCACCTGGGTCTGCGAAGCAACATCCAGGCCCGTAGCCCTTTAGAGCCCCTCTGTGGATGCCCAGCGTAGGGAAACGCGCTGCACTCCCCTTGGGAGCAGCTTAGGGTCCTCAGCACTCGCACACGTTCCCGGACACCGTTCTGGCACGTCCCACATGGCGTCGAAGTCTTACGCATTACCCTAGGCTGAGCTGAACTCAGGGAAACCCTCGGCTTCGCAGTCCACCTAGGACCTCCTGCCTGAAGTCACCGTGCCTCCCGGAGAGAGTCGGCTAGCGTTCTTACTGCCATGTACGTCCCCTTCCTCCTGTGGCACTGCAGGCTTTGAATAGCCACAGGCCCAGAGGAGCAGCTACGGCGTTCCTTGGCTGAGGCAGTTCGCTTGACGCAGAACACCCTACTTCGAGAAGTTGATTCAGGGAAGGAAACTCAGGGTGACCTGTGTCTCTTTGGGCTTGTGAGAAACCACGGGGATGTCTGCTGAGTGCGCCCACGGAAACGGGGGCCTGCTGCAAGTAGCCTTGCTTTCCCGTTTGGAAGGCTGCGTTCATGCTGCCTTGAAGCTACCTGACCTTCCCTGCTCTCGACAGGCCTGTTAGCCCTGTCAGAGTGCTTCGGGGAACGTTATGAGTCTGCTCTGTCTAAACCAGGTGCTTCCATGGCTGCGGCTCTGGTCCGCCTGACAAGCTCTAGAGCTAGAGGGAACCTCAACGTGACAAGCTGCCTCCAGCGTAGGCCCCTAGTAGCCGTGCAGAAAGGGAGGCAGGCAGCTGTCTCCATCAGTTCTCAGTCGCGTAGAGGCTTTATTTTAAAGGAAGTGGTACACTTTGGAGGACTCCTAGGCCTCTCGGGTATGCATCACTTTCCCTCCAAGTTCACCGAGTACCTCCAGACCCCTGTGGGGCGGCTGAGCAACTTCGAGGCCCATTGGTTGACCCCCCCCCCACACCACCCCCGGAGGCCCTCTGTGCGTGCCGCGCGATGGGCTACACACTGGACGTCCCTCGAGGAGCGCTACATTTCCAGAGCCCTCGAACAGCCTCAGGACAGCATTTCGGGTGAGTGCGACTTTGTCATGGCCCTTGTGTGAGCTGCCATGGGAAAACACGGTGCTTTGAATACTTCGAGGACCTCGTACCTGAAGTCACTCTGCCCGAGGAGAAAGTCAGCATCTCACCATGCCGTGTCGCTAACGGCACGCCCAGCACGAACACAGGCCTGGAAGAAAGGCCCCGAGTGGCGGTGCAGAAGCGGAGGCGTGCAGCAGTTTCCATGAGGCGGTGGCCTCGGCTCTGGGCACCTTCAACGGCAGCAGGGTTTTCTGGACACCTAGGAGGCTGGCGCGGGCCCCCTGTTCCCGGCAGGAACACTGAGTACCGCCAGGCCCACCTGGGTCTGCTAAGCAACATCCAGGCCCGTAGCCCTTTAGAGCCCCTCTGTGGATGCCCAGTGTAGGGAAACGCGCTGCACTCTCCTTGGGAGCAGCTTAGGGTCCTCAGCACTCGCACACGTTCCCGGACACCGTTCTGGCACGTCCCACATGGCGTCGAAGTCTTACGCATTATCCTAGGCTGAGCTGAACTCAGAGAAACCCTCGGCTTCGCAGTCCACCTAGGACCTCCTGCCTGAAGTCACCGTGCCTCCCGGAGAGAGTCGGCTTGCGTTCTTACTGCCATGTACGTCCCCTTCCTCCTGTGGCACTGCAGGCTTTGAATAGCCACAGGCCCAGAGGAGCAGCTACGGCGTTCCTTGGCTGAGGCAGTTCGCTTGACGCAGAACACCCTACTTCGAGAAGTTGATTCAGGGAAGGAAACTCAGGGTGACCTGTGTCTCTTTGGGCTTGTGAGAAACCACGGGGATGTCTGCTGAGTGCGCCCACGGAAACGGGGGCCTGCTGCAAGTAGCCTTGCTTTCCCGTTTGGAAGGCTGCGTTCATGCTGCCTTGAAGCTACCTGACCTTCCCTGCTCTCGACAGGCCTGTTAGCCCTGTCAGAGTGCTTCGGGGAACGTTATGAGTCTGCTCTGTCTAAACCAGGTGCTTCCATGGCCGCGGCTCTGGTCCGCCTGACAAGCTCTAGAGCTAGAGGGAACCTCAACGTGACAAGCTGCCTCCAGCGTAGGCCCCTAGTAGCCGTGCAGAAAGGGAGGCAGGCAGCTGTCTCCATGAGTTCTCAGTCGCGTAGAGGCTTTATTTTAAAGGAAGTAGTACACTTTGGAGGACTCCTAGGCCTCTCGGGTATGCATCACTTTCCCTCCAAGTTCACCGAGTACCTCCAGACCCCTGTGGGGCGGCTGAGCAACTTCGAGGCCCATTGGTTGACCCCCCACACACACCACCCCCCGGAGGCCCTCTGTGCGTGCCGCGCGATGGGCTACACACTGGACGTCCCTCGAGGAGCGCTACATTTCCAGAGCCCTCGAACAGCCTCAGGACAGCATTTCGGGTGAGTGCGACTTTGTCATGGCTCTTGTGTGAGCTGCCATGGGAAAACACTGTGCTTTGAATACTTCGAGGACCTCGTACCTGAAGTCACTCTGCCCGAGGAGAAAGTCAGCATCTCACCATGCCGTGTCGCTAACGGCACGCCCAGCACGAACACAGGCCTGGAAGAAAGGCCCCGAGTGGCGGTGCAGAAGCGGAGGCGTGCAGCAGTTTCCATGAGGCGGTGGCCTCGGCTCTGGGCACCTTCAACGGCAGCAGGGTTTTCTGGACACCTAGGAGGCTGGCGCGGGCCCCCTGTTCCCGGCAGGAACACTGAGTACCGCCAGGCCCACCAGGGTCTGCGAAGCAACATCCAGGCCCGTAGCCCTTTAGAGCCCCTCTGTGGATGCCCAGCGTAGGGAAACGTGCTGCACTCCCCTTGGGAGCAGCTTAGGGTCCTCAGCACTC